>NC_091982.1:181808638-182108638 GCF_044704955.1 Pristiophorus japonicus | reverse complement strand
TAATTTTGCCAGCTGCCATGGTGGAAATTGAACTGATGTCTCTGGATCATTCGTCCAGGCCTCTGGATAGCTAGTCCAGTTACCACTATGCTACCGTTCCCAGTTATTAGAACAGCAGCTTGTATTTATATAGCGCCTTTAACACAGTGAAACATCCCAAGGTGCTTCACAGGAGTATTATGAGATAAAAAATATGACACCGAGCCACTAAGGAAAAATTAGGGCAAGTGACCAAACGCTTGGTCAAAGAGGTAGGTTTTAAGGAGCGTCTTGAAAGAGAAAAGAGAGGTAGAGAGGCGGAGAGGTTTAGGCAGAGAATTCTAGAGCTTAGAGCCTCGGCAACAGAAGGCATGGCCACCAATGGTTGAGCGATTATAATCAGGGATGCTCAAGAGGGCAGAATTAGGGGAGCGCAGACATCTCAGGTGGTTGTTGAGCTGGAGGAGATGACAGAAATAGGGAGGGGCGAGGCCACGGAGGGATTTGAAAACAAGGACGAGAATTTTGAAATCGCGGCGTTGCTTATGTCGGTCATCGAGCACATGGGTGATGTGTGAGCAGGACTTGGTATGAGTTAGGACACAGACAGACGAGTTTTGGATCACCTCTAGTTTACGTATTGTAGAATGTGGGAGGCCAGCCAGGAGTATGTTGGAATAGTCAAGATGTGCGGTAACAAAGGCATAAATGATCTCGTAGTAAAGGATCCTCTAAGAATGAGTGACCGTAACATGGTTAAATTTCAAATTCAGTTGGAAGGTGAGAAAGTTGGTTCTCAAACCAGTGTCCTAAGCTTAAATAAAGGAGACTACAAAAGGTATGAGGGCAGACTTAGCTAAAAGTGGACTGGGAAAAGACATCAAAGTATGGGACGGTTGATGAACAGTGGCAGACATTTAAGGAGTTATTTCATAACTCTCAACAAAAATATATCCCAATGAGAAGGAAAGACTGTAAGAGAAGGAATAACCATCCGTGGCTAACTAAGGAAATAAGGGATGGTATCAAAATGAAAACAATGTGGCCAAGACTAGTGCAAGGCCAAAGGATTGGGAAACTTGTAAAATCCAGCAAAGAATGACTAAAAAAAAAGGGAGGGAAGACATATTATGAAATTAAACTCGCACAAAATATAAAAACAGATAGTAAGAGTTTCTACAGGTACATAAAAGGAAAAGAGTGGCTAAAGTAAATGTTGGTCCCCTAGAGGAAGAGACTGGGGAATTAATAATGGAGAACAGGGAATTGACAGAGACTTTGATGGACAAATATTTTGTGTCGGTCTTCATGGTAGAAGACACGAAAAACATCCTAATAGTGGATAATCAAGGGGCTATAGGGAGGGAAGAATACAATCACTATCACTAATGAAGTAGTACTCGGTAAAATAATGGGACTAAAGGTGGACAAATCCCCTAGACCAGATGGCTTACATCCTAGGGACTTAAAAGAAGTGGCTGCAGAGACAGTGGATGCATTGGTTATAAGCTACCAAAATTCACTAGATTCTGGGGCGGTCCCAGTGATTGGAAAACCGCAAATGTAACGTCCCTATTTAAAAAAGGAGGCAGACAATAAGCAGGAAACTATAGACCATTATTAAGGAAGCAGCAGCGGGACATTTGGAAAAGCATAATTCAATCAAGCATGAAAGGGAAATCATGTTTGACAAATTTGCTGGAGTTCTTTGAGGATGTAACGAGCAGGGTGGATAAGGGGGAACCAGTGGATGTGGTGTATTTGGATTTCCAGAAAGCATTCGATAAGGTGCCACATAAAAGGTTACTGCACAAGATATAAGTTCACAGGTTTGTGGGTAATATATTAGCATGGATAGAGGATTGGCTAACTAACAGAAAACAGAGCCGGGATAAATGGGTAATTTTCCAGTTGGCAAATAGTGACTAGTGGGGTGCCGCAGAGATCGGTGCTGAGTACTCAACTATTTACAATTTATATTAATGACTTTGATGAAGGTACTGAGTGTAATGTAGCCAAGTTTGCTAATGATACAAAGATGGGTGGGAAAGCAAATTGTGAGGAGGATACAACAAATCTGCAAAAGGATATAAGTGAGTGGCCAAAAATTTGGTAGATGGAGTATAATATGGGAAAATGTGAGGTTATCCACTTTGGCAGAAAAAATAGAAAAGCAAATTATAATTTAAATGGAGAAAAATTGCCAAGTGCTGCAGTACAGAGGGATCTGGGGTTCCTTCTGCATGAAACACAAAAAGTTAGTATGCAGGTAAAGACAAATGGAATGTTGGCCTTTATTGCAAGGAGGATAGAGTATAAAAGCAGAGAAGTACTGCTACAACTGTACAGGGTATTGGTGAGGCCACATCTAGAGTACTGCATACAGTTTTGGTCTCTGTATTTAATGAAGGATATACTTGCATTGGAGCCTATTCAGAGAAGATTCACTAGGTTGATTCCGGAGATGAGGGGTTTGACTTATGAAGATAGGTTGAGTAGGTTGGGCCTCTTCACATTGGAGTTCATAAGAATGAGAGGTGATCTTATCGAAACATATAAGATAATGAGGGGGTCGACAAGGTGGATGTAGAGAAGATATTTTCCACTCCTAGGGGAAACTAAAACTAGAGGACATAGTCTCAGAATAAAGGGCCGCCCATTTAAAACTGAGATGAGGAGGAATTTCTTCTCTCAGAGGGTTGTAAATCGATGGAATTCTCTGCCCCAGAGAGCTGTTTAGGCTGGGTCATTGAATATATTTAAGGCGGAGATAGACAGATTTTTGAGCGATAAGGAAATAAAGGGTTATGCAGAGCGGGCAGGGAAGTGGAGCTGAGTCCATGATCAGATCAGCCATGATCTTATTAAATGGCGGAGCAGGCTCGAGGGGCCAGGTTGACGACTCCTGCTCCTATTTCTTATGTTCTTATGTTCTTATGGATGAGGGCTTCAGCAGCGGATGAGCTGAGGCAAGGGCGGAGACAGGTGATGTTACGGAGGTGGAAATAGGCGGTCTTAGCTCTGCTGCGGATATGTGGTCGAAAGCTCATTTCTGGGTCAAATATGACACCAAGGTTACGAACAGAGTGGTTCATCCTCAGACAAAAGTATCTTTCTCTGCAATGTGTAGTTTCCAGCATCTAGTTTATTCTTTAGTGTGTCATTTGTAATCTCTCTGTTTTGGTTTGTTGCAAATTTCTTTTTCCATTTTTTCTGGCTAGCAATATACTTCACAGTGATACTAAAGATCACAGATTTAATGGATCTTCAGAACCAGCCGTTTAGCTATAAGAACTGACTGTTTCTGATCTGCATTGCACACCACAAATGCAATCTTCTGTGGTTCTGATTTCAAAGAAAAACATTTCGGGGGCCAAGAAGAAAAGATTTTAAAAAAGCATTCCCCTTTTGGTTGTCCTTCCTAAAATTGAAGTTTGAATCAATTGTAAAAGTAAAAAAAAATCTGAATTTGTTTTGGAGATGCCTGCGTGAATGAGGCCTCCAAACCTGAAGCAAATTCAGGAATGATTTAGTCCTTAATAACTGTGACTTCAGAGAAAACTACCAAAGACAATTAGTAGGAACAAAGTATTTTTAACAGCACAAGAAAACCAAATTGCTTATGTTAAATATACAGAAATTCTGTATTTTCTGATTAAATTTACCTTTTATTCATCAGTATACTCTTGTTCTCATTCACTTTTGTGTGCAGTCAAAATCAACCCTTCACATGACAACTCAAGATGCAAAAGAACCACCACCAGACAAATAGGAATTTACTCTTGGTAAAACAGGAGGTAAAGGTTTTCTTCAAAAGACTGCTAATGGCTTCAATGGTTAGACTGTTATTCTTTGTGCTCTGATGTCTGAATGATAAAGCTGACAGTCTTTTTCCTTAACCCACTTCTGATTCCACAGTGACTGACTCTTCAGGTTGGTGTGGGAAAGAACCCCTCCCCAAATCTGAGACAGCATTGAAATTTGATTGGCAAATTACCGCAATGTTTTCCACTTTTAGAAATCGGGATGTTAATCTTGACATTTTTATTTTAATGATAACTAATAGAAATGCTAACTTCAGTTTCTGCTGAATGTGTTTCTTCAGCCTTCCCAGCAGAAATCTGGCCAATCAGGACTCACCTGCAATAACTCAAAGTGCACTTACCACATGGTTTGATGGCCAGTTAAGTACTGAAGTAATAGCTAGGAATATTAATCCTGCTCTTGTACAGCTTGATGAACACCGTCTGACTTTGAAAACTTGCAAATAAAAATTTGTCAACGTATCTGGTTTTAATTATGGGTAGAGGTCTACCTTAAATCATCACAGTTTTGTGTTCCATTTTTCTGAAAACTCACATGTAATGTGCCTGCAGTACTGAAGTCAAGCTCAAGTCCCAACTGCTCACAGAACTCAATAAGGTCATCAAGCATCTTTGTTTGTGGTGGTGGATGCAGACGTAGTAAAGCCAACTCTGGGAATGAATTGTAGATGCCGTGGGATACTGCCATGTTTGCCAGTAGCATGAACTCTTCTACTAATCTAGAGAGAGCAAAACATTTTTCAGATAATAAAAATGCAATGTGTAACTTTTCTAACATTGTCAATAATGATAAGCAAAAGACATCAGACAAGTATCTAATCAAACATTTTGAGAAAAACTTGTGTTTCATAGAATCATAGAATGATGGAGCACAGAAGGAGGCTATTTGGCCCATTGTGCTTGTGCCGGCTCTTTGATAGAACTATCCAATTAATTCCACTCCCCTGCTCTTTCCCCATAGCCCTGTATTTTTTTTCCTTCCAAGTATTTATCCAATTCTCTTTTGAATGTTACTATTGAATTTTCTTTCACCACCCTTTCAGGCAGTGCATTCCAGATCACAACTCGCTGTGCAAAAAATGTGTTTCCGTATGCCGCCACTTGTTCTTTTGTCTTACTCTAAACATCAAGACATGGGCCTTACACTAAACATCCGTAAGACAAAGGTCCTCCACCAGCCTGTCTGCGCCACACAACACTGCCTCCCCCAGTCATCAAGATCCACGGTGCGTCCCTGGACAACATGGACCATTTCCCATATCTCGGGAGCCTCTTATCAACAAGGGCAGACATTGACAACAAGATTCAACACCGCCTCCAGTGCGCCAGTGCAGCCTTCAGCCACCTGAGGAAAAGAGTGTTCAA
Organism: Pristiophorus japonicus; assembly: GCF_044704955.1. Lineage (NCBI taxonomy): Eukaryota > Metazoa > Chordata > Chondrichthyes > Pristiophoridae > Pristiophorus > Pristiophorus japonicus. The sequence goes on along the minus strand of NC_091982.1, from coordinate 182,103,470 downwards.
AGACCAGGCCCTCAAAACTGCCACCAAGCTCAGGGCTGTAGTAGTATCCGCCCTCCCGTATGGCTCAAAGACATGGACCATATACAGTAGACACCTCAAATCGCTGGAGAAATACCACCAACGATGTCTCCGCAAGATCCTACAAATCCCCTGAGAGGACAGTCGCATCAATGTTAGCGTCCTCGACTAGGCCAACATCCTCAGCATTGAAGCACTGACCACACTCGATCAGCTCCGTTGGGCAAGCCACATTGTTCGCATGCCTGACACAAGACTCCCAAAGCAAGTGCTCTACTCGGAACTCCTTCACGGCAAATGAGCCAAAGGTGGGCAGAGGAAAAGTTACAAGGACACCCTCAAAGCCTCCTTGATAAAATGCAACATCCCCATCGACACCTGGAAGTCTCTGGCCAAAGACCGCCCTAAGTGGAAGAAGTGCATCTGGGAGGGTGCTGAGCACCTCGAGTCTCATCGCCGAGAGCATGCAGAAACCAAGCGCAGGCAGCGGAAAGAGCGTGCGGCAAACCTGTCCCAACCACCCTTTCCCTCAACGACTATCTGTCCCACCTGTGACAGGAACTGTGGTTCTCGTATTGGACTGTTTAGCCACCTAAGGACTCATTTTTAGAGTGGAAGCAACTCTTCCTCGATTCCAAGGGACTGCCTATGAAATGAAAATGAATGAAATTTTGCCAATCATCTTAAATCTGAGTCCTCTCGTTACTGACTTTTCTGGCATTGGAAACAGTTTCTCCTTATTTACTTTATCTAAACCATTCATGGTTTTGAATACCTATGTCAAATCGCCACTTAGCCTTCTCTGCTCGAAGGAGAACAACTCCAGCTTCTCCACATAACTGAAGTCCCTCATCACTGGTACCATTCTCCTCTGCACCCTCTCCAAGGTCTTCACATCCTTCCTAAAATGTGGCATAACCAGTGTTTTATAAAGGTTTAGCATAACTTCCTTCCTTTTGTACTCTATTCCTCTACTAATAAAGCCAAGGATCTCGTATGTTTTTTTTAAAAACAGCCTTCTCAACTTGTCCTACCAAAGATTTGGGGACATACACCACCAGATCTCTCTGTTCCTGCACCCCCTTTAAAATTGTACCATTTAGTTCATATTGCTTCTCCTCATTCTTCCTCCCAAAATGCATCACTTCACACTTCTCTGAGTTAAATTTCATCTGCCATGTGTCTGCCATTTTACCAATCTGTCTATGCCCTCCTGATGTCTGTTACTATCCTCCTCATAGTTTACTAGTAATACCTGCCCTCCTGTATGGCTCAGAGACATGGACAATGTACAATAGACACCTCAAGTTACTGGAGAAATATCACCAACGATGTCTCCGCAAGATCCTACAAATCCCCTGGGAGGACAGGCGCACCAACATCAGCATCCTCGTCCAGGCTAACATCCCCAGTATTGAAGCACTGACCACACTCGATCAGTTCCGCTGGGCAGGCCACATAGTTCGCATGCCAGACACGAGACTCCCAAAGCAAGTGCTCTATGTGGAGCTCCTTCACGGCAACTGAGCCAAAGGCGGGCAGCAGAAACGTTACAAGGACACCCTCAAAGCCTCCCTGATAAAGTGAGACATTCCCACTGACACCTGGGAGTCCCTGGCCAAAGATTGCCCAAAGTGGAGAAAGTGTATCCGGGAGGGCGCTGAGCACTTCCGAGTCTCAACGCCGAGAACATGCAGAAATCAATGCAGACAGTGGAAAGAGCGTGTGGCAAACCAGTCCCACCCACCTCTTCCCTCAACGACTATCTATCGTACCTGTGACAGAGTCTGTGGCTCTCGTATTGGACTGTTCAGCCACGAAAGAACTCACTTTAGGAGTGGAAGCAAGTCTTCCTCGATTCCGAGGGATTGCCTATGATGATGATGAGTTTACTACATTTCCAAGTTTTGTATCATCTTGCAAACTTTGAAATTATGCCATGTATACCCAAGTCCAGGTCATTAATATATATATATATATATATATATATATATATATAAAAAACGACCCCTGGCGAACATCTGAAAAATAACTGTTCAACACTACTCTCTGCTTTCTGTCTGTCAGCAAATTTTGGATCCACGCTGCCACAGTCCCTTTAATCCCATGAGCTTTAAATTTGTTAACAAGTCTATTATGTGGTACTTTGTCAAACACCTTTTGAAAGTCCATATACACATCAACTGCACTACTCTCATTAACCGTCTCCTTTAGTTCATCAAAAAACTCGATCAAGTTAGTGAAACACGATTTGCCTTTAACAAATCCATGTCGACGTTCATTTATTAGCCCATACTTTTCCAAATGCCAATTAATTTTGTTCTGGATTATTGTCTCTAAAAGTTTCCCCACCGCCGACGTTAGGCTGACTGGATTGTAGTTGCAGGGTTTGTCCCTCTTCCCTTTTTAAGCCGGTGTGTAACATTTACAATCCTCCAGTTCTCTGGCACCACCCCCGTATCAAAGGAGGATTGAAAGATTGTGGCCAGAGCTTCCGTAATTTCCACCCTTACTTCCCTCAGTAACCGAGGAGGCATCCCATCCAAACTGGATGATTTTTCTATTTTGACATACATTCTCTTTATCTATTTTTATCCCATCCAATATTGCTACTATCTCCTCCTTTACTGCTCCATTGACAGACAGCATCCTCTCTAGTGAAAACAGAAGAAAAGTAGTCATTTAGTACCAATCTCCATAAGATTATCTCCTTTTTGGTCCCTAATCAGCCTCACCCTTCCTTTGACTACCCTTTAGTTTTTTTGTGTGTTTATAAAGACTTTTGGGTATCCCTTTATGTTAGGCACTAAACTATTCTCATACTCTTTTTGTCCCTCTCATTCCTTTTTTAATCTCATCAGTACTTTCTATATTCAGCTTGGTTCTCTACTGTATTATTAACCGTACAATTGTCATAAGCCTCCTTTTTCTGTCTCATTTTAATTTCAAGGGCTGTAATTTGCGGTCCCTACGGGCATGTAGGAGGTGCGCTTGTGCCCATATGGGCCGGGCAAGTTCCGGGTTTAGCCATGCGCTGCGCATGCGCTAAAACCCAAAACTTGCAATCTGTCAAGAATTCTCTTGACATATCATCCGCATCTCTGGGAAAAGGGCATTCACGGGCAGAGATTTGGGCTATTTGTCCAATTTCTGCCCAGCGAATGCCCATGAAATTCTTACGCCTGGTAAAAGCAGGAAAATAAAATTTTTATCAATAATTTATACATTTAAAAACCTTTGAAATAAGGTAAGTTTATCTTTAGCCCCTTTAAAACACGTAAATTATTTTTCAAAAAATTACATTTCTGTTTTAAATATTTAATTAAATGCCATTTTAATTAATTTTAAATATGTGATTTAAAAAAAAAATGTATTTGATGTCTAGCTGTATTTTTGGGTGTATTCCCATTCATACTAATAGGGTTTCCGTACATACGGAATCCCCATAAGCATGAATGGTGATTCCCTTCTGTCATTTATTGGGCTGGCCCACATAATCCCAGGGGCGCTTGTGAATCGCCTGTGCCCCTGCGGTACGTGAGGCCTCTTTCCGCACATACCCAGAGAGGTCCTGGACTACAAATCTCTGTATCGTCCGGGCTACATGATACATGGGCATTTTATTTGTGGATCGGAAGCATTTCCCCGTGGGAAGCCTCTGACTGCAAATTCAGGGCCTATATCTTTAGTCATGCAGGGAGCTCTAGCTTTGAATGTTTTTCTTTTCCACTTCATTGGAATGTGTCTACTCTGTGCCCAAACCATCTCCTCTTTGAACGCCTCCCACTGTTCAATTACTGCTTCTGCCTACCAATTTTTGATTCCAATCCACTTGGGCCAGATCCCTCTGCAACTCACTGAAGTTAGCCCTCCTCCAGTTAAGTATTTTTTATGTTAGATTGTACCCTGACCTTTTCCTTAACTATTCAAATCTGATATTATGATCACTATTACCAAAATACTCTCCCAATGAAATATGCTCCACTTGCCCCACTTCATTCCCTAGAACTGGATCCAGCACTGCTTCCTTTCTTGTTGGGCTGGAAACATGCCAATGAAGAAAGTTCTATTGTGTACATTTCAGGAATTCCTTCCCCTCTTTGCCTTTACACTGTTACTAACCCAGTCTATATCAGGGCAATTGAAGTACCCCATTATCGCTACTCTGTCGTTCTTGCATCTTTCTGTAATTTGCATGCAAATTTGCTTCTTTATTTCCTTCCCACTATCTGGTGGCCTATAGTATACACCCAGCAGCTTAACTGCTCCTCTATTGTTCTTTAATTCTAACTAAATAGACTTTGTCCTTGGCCGCTCAACTACACATCCTTCTCCAGTGCTATAATAGTTTCTTGGATCAATACGCCACCCCCACTACTATTTTTTCCTTCCCTATCTCTCCTGAATATCTGGTAGCCAAGAATATTAAGTTCCCAATCATCCCCTTCTTTAAGCCAGATCTCTGTTATTGCCAGTATATTATAGTCCCACGTGGCAACTTGTGCCTGCAGCTCACCGACTTTATTTATGCACTCCAAATCCATCTTAGACTGCTTCGCATTTACCCGCCTATTTCTGAACTCTTCTTTACTCGAGTGCTATTTGTCTCTCTGAGTCCTCTGTGAACCTTGTTTCAATCTGGTACCCAGCCCCTTGCCAAATTAGTTTAAACCCGCCAGTTAACCTTCCCATGAGGACAGTGGTCCCAACTCTGCTGAGGTGCAACTTGTTTACCTTGAACAGGTCCCGACGGCCCTGGAACTGGTCTCAAAGCCCCAGGAATCTGAAGCCCTCCCTCCTGCACCATTTCTCCAGACACATGTTAACCTGTTTTATCCTACTACTCATATACTCACGAGCGCATGGCACCGAGAGTAATCTAGAAATTAAGTACATTTAAGGACCTGCTTTTTAACTTTCTCCCTATCTCCTAAAACTCTGACTGCAGGACCTTAACTCTTTTCTTCCTATGTCATTGGTTCCCACCTGGACCACGACTTCTGGCTGTTCCCCCCCCCTCCCCGAACAAAATGTTCTGCACCCTCTCAGTGATGACCTTTACCCTGACACCAGGGAAGCAACACACCACGCAGGACTCACATTGGCGGTTGCAGAAATGCCTATCTGTCCCTCTGACTATTGAATCCCCTATGACTTCTGAATTTCTACACTTTGCTATTCCTCCTTGTGGATGTGCTCTAGACTGAACTCCCCCAAGGTGTTGTCACCCTCGTTGGTATTCAGCGCTGAAAACTGGTTTGAGTGCGCCACACTCAGAGGGTTCCTGCACTGCCTGCTTCTTCCCACCCTGCCTGATGGCCACCCACTTATTATTCTCCTGAATCCTCTCTGTAGTTGCGGGATGACTATAAATGTTCCCCCCTCATTGGGCCCAAATTTCCCTAGCCTCTTTTTCTGGCGCCCTCACTCGAACTGCGCTGCTTTTGCCCGCCTCCAAGCACGCCGAAAAAAGACCTCCGTATTTTGGCTGCTCCCCAGCCTTTCCTTCGTCGTGGCACAGCGTGACCCAATGGATTGGGGGCGGAGCCAGGTCCCAGTGCTAGAGTCTGCGCGCATGTGCAGTAGCTCCTGGCAGGCCATTTCTATAAATGCGCGCTGCAGGCTGTGTGCGAGAGGCTGAAGTATGCCGTCCCTAGCCCTGGCTGAATGGGCTCCCTCATCAGCGGCCCGCTGTGTTCCCTAAGGTAGGACTTCTATTTTTTATTTGTTATTTATTGATTGATTTTGGTGCTTTAGGTGCAAGGTTCCTTCTATTTTTCTATCTGTTATTTATTGATTGCTTATTACTTTGGTCTTGGTGCTTTAGGGGCAGAGTTCCTTCTATTTTATTTGTTAATTAATTGCTTATTACTTTTTGTGCTTTGTTTGGTGCTTGGTGGTGCTTTAAATGTAGTTACTTGCGCTGATTCCTTAACTGTAAGTAAGGTCTTTCTGTGCAGACAATAGTGGACACATCCGCTGCCCTAAGTTAGTTTAGTACAACTTTTTTCTGGCCAAATTGGCATAAATAGTGTAAGTGGCTGGGAACGCCCCCTTTTGAAAAAAAAACTGACCTAACAAAAAACCTAACTAACTCACTTACACTGGTGCAAATTAAATGGCCATATTTGCAACTAAAAAGATACACCAGAAAAATCAAGTTACACCAAAAAAAACAGTGCAACTCATGGGGAAATTTTGGCCCTCAGTTTTTTTCAGTGTACGGCTCCTTAAAAAAGCTGACAGGATCCTAGGCTTCATGAATAGAGGTATAGAGTACAAAAATGTGGATATGATGATGAACTCATATAAAACACTGGTTCGGCCTCAGTTGGAGTATTGTGTCCAATTCTGGGCACCGCACTTTGGGAAGGATGTGAAGACCTTAGAGAGGGTGCAGAAAAGATTTAAGAGAATGATTCCAGGGATGAGGGACTTCAGTTACGTGGATAGAATGGAGAAGTTGTGGTTGTTCTCCTTAGAGCCGAGAAGTTTGAGAGGAGATTTGATAGAGATGTTCAAAATCATGAAGTCAGAGCAGATAGAGGGAAACTGTTCCCATTGGCAGAAGGGTCAAGAGCCAGAGGACACAGATTTAAGGTGATTGGCAAAAGAACCTGTTGTGTCCTTAACTCTTAAACATAATCACACAAGGCACATACTGCAGACACAGTCACTCTGTGACCTTCACCTTTATTACCTGGACCAAGGAGTGCTGGCCCTGCGAGGGACCTCCCCTTATATACCTGAATCTCCAGGTAAGTAGTGTCTCCCACAAGTACACCCCCTGTGGTCAAGGTGTGCATTTCTAGTAAGTATGTAGTGGTTACATGAGGGTTACAATTGTATAAGGGTTACATTAGTATGCTGGTTACATACATGACAGAACCAAAGGCGAAATAAGAAAAAACTTTTACGCAGTGAGTGGTTAGGATCTGGAATGCACTGCCTGAAAGGGTGGTGGAGGCAGACTCAATTGTGGCTTTCAAAGGGGAGTTGGATAAGTATCCGAAAGAAAAAAAAAATCAGGGCTACGGGGAAAGGGCGGGGGAGTGAGACTAACTGAAGTGCTCTTGCAGAGAGCCGGCACGGGCTCAATAGGTCGAATGGCCTTCTTCCGTGCTATAACCATTCTATGGGCCCAAGTTTCGGCCTCAGTTGCTCCTGGTTCTATGGTGTAGAACGGAGTATCTTAGAAATTCAAATTCTCGGCATTTAGTTTGCTCCAGTTCTAGTCAGTTAGAACAGTTTCACTTTGGAACAGAATTTTCTTTTCAAAAGGGGGCGTGTCCGGCCACTTACGCCTGTTTTCAAAGTTTCGGCAGTGAAAACTTACTCCAAACTAACTTAGAATGGAGTAAGTGAAGATTTTAGTACACTCGAAAAAACCTTGTCTACACTTTAGAAAATCAGGCGTAGGTTACAAATCAGGTGTAGGGAATTGGGGGGGGGGGGGGGGGTTTAAAGGGAAGTTTACAAACATTAAACACTTCAGTTTTACAAATAAAGAGCCATCATCAATAATAAATGATAAAAACATCAATAAATCAACCAATAAATCAATCAAAAAAAATTACTAAAATAATTTTAAAAAAATTAATAAATAAAACATTTTCTACTTACCGACTGCAGCACCGGGAGCCCTCCAACAGCGTGCTGGGATGCCCCCCCAGTGTGTCTCTGTCAGCGTCTCTATCTCTCTGTCTGTCTGTCTGTCTGTCTGTCTGTGTGTGTCTCTCACTCTCTGTCTGTCAGTGTCTGTGTTTCTGACAGCGAGGGGAGGGGGAGGAGGGGGGTAGAGGGAGAGATGGGGGGCAGGGGGAGGGGAGGGAGGGAGGCAGATGGGGGGGGGAGGGATGGGGGAGAAGGGGGAGACAAGGGGAAGGGGGGAGGAGAAGGGGAAGAGGGGCAGGAGACGGGGAAGGGGGGAGAAGGGGAAGAGGAGGAGAAGGGGAAGGGGGGGATAGGAGAAGGGGAAAGGGGGATAGGAGAAGGGGAAAGGGGGGATAGGAGAAGGGGAAAGGGGGGATAGGAGAAGGGGAAAGGTGGGGAGAGGAGAAGGGGAAAGGGGGGGAGAAGGGGGGGAAGGGAAGGAGAGGGGCGGAAGGAAAGAAGGGGGGGAAAGGAGATGGGGGAAAAAGGAGAAGGGGAGGGGAAAGGAGAAGGGGAGGGGAAAGGAGAAGGGGGGGGAAAGGAGAAGGGGGGGGAAAGGAGAAGGGGGAGGGAGGCTGAACGGGCCGGGCCTGGCCAGGCCCAAGATTTCGGGCAGGGCCCATCCCCAGCACCAGATTTACAGGTAGGTGGCGTTGGGTCGGGTCGGGAGCGCGGGTCGGGTCGGGGGGAGCGCGGGTCGGGGTCGGGTCGGGGGGGCGGAGGGAGGTCGGGTCGGGGCGGGGGGGGGGGGAGGAGGAGGTCGGTCGGGTTGGCTCGGGTGGGAGGGAGCGCGGGTCGGTTCGGTTCGGTTCGGAGGGGGGGGGGGGGGCAGAGGGAGGTCGGGTCGGGTCGGTTCGTGTTGGGGGTGGGGGGAGGGAGGTCAGGTTGGGTCAGTTCGGTTCGGGTCGGGGGGGGGGGGGGGGGGGGAGGTCAGGTCTGGTGGGGGAGCACGGGTCGGGTCCGGGGGCGGGGGAAGCAGGAGTCGGGTCAGTGTCGGGTCCGGTCCAGGGGCGGGGGAAGCGGGAGTCGAGTCGGGTTAGGAGGAAGCAGGAGCTGGCCGTGGGAGGCAGCCTTATGCACGCAGCCCCAGTGAGGCCATTCGGCCAGGGCTAGGGGCTGCGTGCTTCGGGCCCCTCCCACACAGTTTTGGGCGCCTGGAGCTACTGCACATGCGCGCCCACTGTAGTGCACATGTGCAGAGGTTCCGCCGCTGTTTTCAGCGCAGGGACCTGGCTCCGCCCCCTACAACTCGTGCTGTGCCGCGCCCAACTCCAGAGGACCAGCAGGGAGCCGGAGAATCTGTAAGTTTTTTTTAGGTGCACTTTGTGGCGCAAAAAACGGGCGTCCAGGTCGGGGCTGCGCCGTTCTAGGCGCGGCCCGAAACTTGGGCCCAATGATTCTAATATTTGATCAAACTGTATCGCAACAAACTGAATTAGTGCTAATCATCCCATATAATTCAATTTTGCTAAGTTTGAGTTAGATGCCAAAGTAGATAAATATTGTGATTAAATATGCTAATTTAGCACATTCAGCCTGGGCTCTGGAATTCCCCAAGTCTATTGTGAAAATTCATAAAGATTAACAGCTATGGTTCTGTAAACCATAGTTCACAAAGTCAGTTAGTATGCACATACGAATAGATTTGTATCAACATCACTTTTTGCTTGCATCAAATCTCTAAATAGTGCTCAATACTGACACAATCTAACCAAAAGGCACTGGCAAGTTGAAGTGACAGGCAAGCCTGTGATTTGAACTTTTGACCTTCTGATAAGAAAACAACCTTCAAGTGCTTGAATTACCTGGTCTCAGTATTTTTCAAGCTCATTTTTAAAATTGTTGCCTCACACAAAGATATACAGTGCACATTCACCAGAATGATACCAGGATTAAATTATGAAGACAAGTTAAATAAACTTTACTTGTATTAATAGGATTACAAAGGATATACAATACAGAAACAAGCCATTCGGCCAACCAGTCCATGCCGGTGTTTATGCTCCACTCAAGCCTCCTCCCATCTTTCCTCATTTAACTCAATCAGCATAACCCTCTATTCCTTTCTCCCTCATATACTTATCTAGCCTTCCCTTGAGACTATTTGCCTCAACTACTCCCTGTGGCAGTAAGTTCCATATTCTCACCACTCTCTGGGAAAATAAGTTTCTTCTGAATTCTCTATTTGATTTCTTGGTGACTATCTTATATTGATGGCCTCCAGTTATACTCTTCCCCACAAATGGAAACATTCTCTCTGTATCTACTCTATCAAAACCTTTAATAATTTTAAAGACGTCAATTAGGTCACCCCTCAGCCTTCTTTTATCAAGCAAAAAGAATTTAAATAGTTGAGGGGATCACATAATCAAGGTGTTTAAAATGTTCGATAGGGTAGACACAGAGAAACGACTTTCTTTGTTGGGGGAATCCAAAACAAGAGGATAGCATCTTAAAATTAGAGCTAGGCCATTTAGGAGTGAAATGAGGAACTACTTTTTCACACAAAGGGTATTGGAAATCTGGAAAAATGTTTCCCAAACATCTGTGGATGCTGGGCCAATAAGACCGAGATTGACAGATTTTTGTTAGGTAAGGGTATCAAGGGATCTGGAACTAAGGCAGGTAAATGGAGTTGAGGTGGAGAACAGCCATGATCTAATTGAATGGCAGAACAGGCTCAAGGGACTGAATGACCTACTCCCATTTCTATGTCTAACTTGTTGCTAAGTTTTGGAAAAATTCCAGGAAATTGGTCCCTTATTCCCTGAAGCAGTCATGGAAGCTCCAGAAGACCATGATTACCCATCATATAACGCTAGAAATAACTATGTCCAAATATATCCCGATTACCGTAGGAGCAAAGGACTATATGGGATTGGAAACAGTGAACCCAATCCACTGGGCCGATTCTCAATGTCACTGACTTGTTACTCCAATTTACTTCTGATATATCGAAATAACCTTATCTGCTGAAAATTATATTGTTCGTCGCTCTTAAAATTTCTAACATCCTCTGCCTCCTTGGGTATGTTATTCTACATCTTTACCACACACTTCTGAAGATATCCTTCAACTTCTCTTGTCTAAGCTTAAATTCATGTCTGCTTTTCTTGCAGCTTAACACTGCACATCGCTCTCCCATCACCCCAAACTATCAAAGCACTAAATGTCTATGGTTTCTCTTTGCCTTCACGATTTGGGATTGATGAGATGATAATCTCCCTCTGCTGGTTGTGGACACTTAATTGAAACAAATTTAGAGAAGTGTCAAGCTACTTCCTTGTAGACACAGGGCCATCATGAAAAAGTATTCCATGTGCTTTAGTCTATGGTCACTCCTCAGGACAAGGAAGATTGCACAAAGGAGCAATGTACGAGAGGGATTGGCTGTAGTACATGCATGAATTAGATTGTGGACAGCACAATGAAGACAGGTGAAGATGTCAAGCTTACACTTGTGGGTAATAACTGCTTTCATCTGTATTATGGTGCATATGGCTTCTCTTCCCGCCCTTACATTGTTACCTCGGGAGTACCCCAAGGATCTATCCTTGGCCTTCCAATTTCTCAACTACATCCTGCCCGTCGGTGACATTATTCGAAGATACATTAGGTTCCATATGTATACTTACACCACCTGACCACCACCCCTCTCAACCCCACCAATGCTTCTGTGTTGTCAGACTGCATGTCTGTCTTCCAGTTGCGAATGAGCCAAAATTTCCTCTACTTAAATATCGGGAAGACCATAGTCATTGTCTTCAGCCACGTCATCAATTCCATCCCCCTTCCTGGCTACTGTGTCAGGCTGAATCGGACTGTCCGCAACCGTGGCATCCTATGATCCTGATCTGAGCTTCCAAACCCATACTCTTTCCATCACAAAGACTGCCTACTTCCACCTCCGTATTATCGCCCGTCTTGGCCCCCGACAACCCAGTTGCTGCTGAAACCCTCATCCATGCTTTTGTTACTTCCAGACTTGACTATTTCAATGCTGTCCTAGCTGGCCTCCCAACTTGCACCCTGGATATCACACTTGCCTCTGAGTCAGAAGGTTGTGGGTTCAAGTCCCACTTCAGGGACTTGAGCACATAAATCTAGGCTAACACTCCAGTGCAGTGCTGAGGGAGTGCTGCACTGTCGGAGGTGTTGTCTTTCGGATGGGACATTAAACCGAGGCCCCGTCTGCTCTCTCAGGTGGACATAAAATATCCCATGGCACTATTTCGAAGAAGAGCAGGCAAGTTATCCCTGGTGTCCTGGCCACAATTGAGGGATAAATATTGGCTAGGACATCCCTCAATTAACATAACAAATCAGATTATCTGGTCATCATCACATTGTTGTCTGTGGGAGCTTGCTGTGCGCAAATTGGCTGCTGCGTTTCCCACATTACAACAGTGACAACACTCCAAATGTACTTCATTGGCTGTTATGTGCTTTGAGATGTAAGGTGGTATATAAATGCAAATGCAAGTCTTTCTTTATAAATTTGAGCTGATCCAAAACTCTTGCTGCCCATATCCTAATTCACACCAAGTCCCACCCACTCATCACCCCTGCACACATGTTGCCTCTGCTCCAGCAATTCCTCGATTTTTAAAATTTTCATCCTCGTGAATAAATCCCTCCATAGCCTCGCCCCTCCCCATCTCTGCAACCTCTTCCAGCCCTAGAACCATCCAAGATTTATGGGCCCCTCCGATCCTGGCCTCCTGCACATCTCTGATTTCCATCGCCACACTATTGGCGGCTGTGTCTTCAGCTGCCAAGGCGTTAATTCTGGATTTCCCTCCCTAAACATCTCCGCCTTTTTACCTCTCATCTTTTAAGACGCTCCTAAAAACCTAACTCTTTGACCAAACTCGTCTATCCTAATATCTCATTATGTGGTTCGGTGTTACATTTTGTTTGACAACGCTCCTGTGAAGCACCTTGGGATGGTTTACTACATTAATGGCACTATATAAATGCAACTTCTTGTTGTTGGTGATAATAAACCATAACCCTATGGACTTAATGCACATGCATGTATGGCCAGCAACTCACAAAGATCATGTTTATGGTGAGAAATAAAAGAAACTTCGGCATTCGTAGAGACATAATTTTGCACCATAATAGATGAACAAATATCAAAGTAGTTCTTATTCAAAATCATGTTTAAAAAATGTCCAAAATTATAGAAAAGGCAGATTCACCCAGTAATAACCAGCTTCTATGCAACACCAGTTCAGAACCATGGATCTATGAAGGACGTATGACAGAAAATATCGTGAACAGCAAAGAGGCAAAAGAGTTAAAGGTTCCCATTGATCGTTATAGAAAGTTCTAGTTTTGTCAAAATTCAACAAATGTTGTGCATAGGGAAACATTGATACAGGTGTAAAATATACAATAAAGCATTTTAAATGCATAATTATCTTGCATATGTAGCATTCTGCAAATAGGTACGGTCTCAATACTTTAGTTGGTCTAACAGGTTTGATTATACTTTCTAACTTGCTGGGATCATGCAACAAATAAATCCACTAAAAGTGGTCAGTGCATTATCATTTCACTAGATGGCAGTAGCCATCTGGCCACAAATAACAGACTTGACTGTCAGAAATAGGCACATATAAAAAAAATAATTTATTCATGAATTCAATACTTGAGGCAGAACAAAAATAAAACAGATGTTTGACACAATGCTATTGCCATTGCACCTTTAAAATTAAATATGTTTTACGAGAAGGCTCAAGATCTAGAATAGCTGTCCAGTTGATCTTATAAAAAGTTTCATGCAAATCAAAAAAGTAATTTGTTAATTTATCTGGACCAGTAAATATAGGCTATCTTAACTGTAGTAAAAACAGTAGATACAGACGGATGTACATACACTATATAAGTAAATAAAAATAACATTTTCGTGTTGTGCCACCATCTAAGGGAAGCTTGTATGAAGCTTGTAAAAAGGAATGCTTGTATGCAATCAGACCGAGGGAAACATCTTGTCTTAAATTAGTCTTTTTTTCCATTTCAATACATTTGGGGCTGCACAGAAGAGGTCCACAACATCTTAACAGATCTGCTTTAATATCATATCAAGTACCCACAAAGAATTCAGGAAAAGTTTTGTAATCTTCAGTTCCCTATCCGATTCACAGCTACTACATGCCCATAGGAGGTCGCCAAGTAACTCATCACGTGAGACTGGATTGCTGAGGAAATTGCAAAAGGTATATTAACTATTTGTGGATTTAGTTTAGTTTTCAGGTTTTGTGCTGCTTGACTATCTTGATGTCCCTGCGGCTTCTGTTATTTAACCTGCACATAAATTTGACAAAACCATTTTAGCTGAACATATTGTTTTGGCAATGTGCTATTTTCCATTATTGGAAGTGGGCTGAGAATGTAGTGAGCATCCCACATATTCTCCATTAAGTGCCATACAACGGTTAGAGGTTAATTGTTACTGCTGGGCAGTTAAACCATACATGGAGTGAATAAGGATGCAAATATTGTTTTATAAGGTACCTGGAATATGTATGAAAACCGCCTTTTAACTACGAACACAAGAGAAAATATTAGAAAGCAGTCCAAACTGTAAGAATATTTATGGATATTACCTTTGTTCCTTAAAAAGACACACAACTTATTTGTGTAATTAGCATAATGAAGATATGAATATCTGATAGATGTCAACATCTAGGAGGATACCATGTCTACAGACAAAAATGGGTTGGTACCTTGACTTCTAAATTATGCTGTGGTTGTTAAATTCTATTTCACACATATGTATCAGCTTTGGGGATTGAGGAAATTGATGGCAATAGAATAATGCAATTATTGGGCTGCAGGAAAACTTAGAAAGGAAACCTGTAAGGTCACTGGTAAAATGCAACCATTTCCGCTGGGTGGGTTAGGTTAAAATTACCCCAATGACTTTAAGAGACAGAGCTTAACTGTAGCAGAAGAATAACACATTATGCCATGTAGTGCGCAATGCTTCGACCCTTATAAAACAGCATATTAATCAAAAACAGCATATTTATCAATCAACTACCAAGGGAGAACAGTTAGTTATATATTAAAAATGGTACATCAAAACACGGAGATATCACACTCTGTTACAGATGTAAAATAATCTTAAAATGCTGGATGCTTCCAAGTTGTGAACTAACTGACAAGTACATTTCAATCTGCAAAGTTGCTGACTTCATCAAACAATTAAACTCGCAGCAATTTCAGGCTGTCTTTATTTGTAGCAATTAGACTTGCTGGCCGCAACAGAATAACCGGGCTTAAATACAGTTCCACTATAGCAGCAGCATAATACATTGTGTATTACATGGTATACTGTTCCTATCCTTATAAATTAGCACACCCTCCAATTTACCATCAGTACTGTCACAGGAGAACTGCTTACGTTAGGTTTTATTGTACATAGGAACATCAGAACAGGGTTAGGCCATTTAGCCCCTCAAAGCTGTTCCGCCATTCAATTAAATCATGGCTGATCAGCACCTTACTGCCATTTATTTATCTGCCTTTGTTCCATATCCCTTGATACCATTACCTAACAAACATCTATCGATCTAAAATTTCAATTTCAATTGACCCAGCACCTACAGCCATTTGGGGGATTGAGTTTCAGATTTCCACTACCCATTGTGTGAAAAATTGCTTCAGATTTCATTCCTGAATGGCCCAGCTCCAATTTTATGATGACCTCTTGTTCTGGATTCCCCCACCAAAGGAAATAGTTTCTCTGTATATACTGTATCGAATCCCTTTATCATTTTAAACAGCTTGATTAAATCACCCCTAAACCTTCTAAACTCAAGGTGAATACAGTCAAGTTTATGCAACATGTCCGCATAATTTAACCCTTTAAGCCCTGGTATCATTCAGGTGTACCGCTGTGTGAAGCAGCAACAGACTGTTGTCCAGAATATCCATTTGGTTATTTGGAAAACGTCTTGACATCAATTATAAACTTATGATACAATGGATAATGGTTTTATTGCTGCAGCAATATTCACTGCTTATTTTGTTCAAGATTATAATTTCTCACATGATGCCCTGAATAGGTTTTTGGATGTAGTTTAAGAATAGAGAGAAAGGCAGATCTACAGATCAAAGCTCATGCAGAACTTTAAACTATAAAGCAGAGTTAAAGCAGAGACAACAGTTTTTGCTAGCCACAAAATGGATGGCATTGTGTTATTTTCCCTAGAAACCAGAAGATAATGTTTAAAATAAACATTGTATATTTACCACAAGTATAAATGTTGTACACTTGGTTTTATGCCTGTAGTAAAAGCTTAAGTTGCAGCCTTAGGCTTAAAAAGAATTCAACACATAGTGCATTTTACTGTAGTACTTTTTAATTTGGTACGGGTTAGCTCAGATATGAATTTACTGTGAGGTCTTTTGTGCCATTTAATAAGTGGAATTGTCTGTCTTCTGCATTCTACCCAAAATCAGTCAAATTCAAATCTTAAATATAGATTAAATTAAAACAATTATTATTAATCTCAAATGTAATATCATTTGTATGTCCTTCTATTGTATAATAGTTTATAAAAGCATAGTTTTATCTAGCCTGTGAATATATTTTATTATTCTAAAAAACTATGACATAGAACAGATCTGCTATCTGTAATACTAGATGCATGTAATTATTAACCATGGGCTTCATTATTCTCATGAAAACTTATGTCAATATTTAAGTCATATTATATTAGTTTCTGGGATCCACAGAACATTTCAACAGTCGGACAGCTGTAACATGACATATTCACACACACGTCCACTGACTATAAACACAACAGCTACCACACAACAATGGAATGCAGAAATGGGCACATTCTTCTCAACAGCTTTCAATGAAATGTGCCAATTAGAATAGCAACCTGATGCATCAAAGAGAATCTTTATTGGTATGTGCAATTAATTTGAAGGGTGAACATAAAAAACAGTGGCATTGACATTCATTTTGAAGCTTTTTACTTTGTAAAAGGGAATGAAATGAACTGAACAGCAATTGTAGTCTCGGAAAACGTGCTTTTGTAAGTGAACAATACCTTGTCTACATCTATAATTTATGACAAAAAAAAGAGACCCATTTATTCATTGACATACATATAAATGACAAAATGGAAGCGCCAATGGAAGCTCAAACTTGCAGAATTGGTGCTTAGTCATTAATGCAGATAAAGCTTAGGCTTTTGCTGCCACATCTACATACATCTTTTAAAAATCTCAGCTTGCTCCCAGATTCAATCGTAACAGTCGGATAGCTAAATGTAGTTGCGTAAAACAACAGATGCAAGGACAGGTCTTTTTATTACAACTATGTTTTAGCTTCATGCTGCAATGTATTTTGATTTGTTGTTTCTTTTTGTAAGATAAATACAAGAAAGCAATTGTACTGTTTTGTACGCAATAATTTAACAAATTAAATAAACTCAGTAGATTAAAAGTAACTATTACAGCAGAATGGATTAGGACGACTGAATTGTCTTTCCTCATTCCTTCTTACATTCTTAACAGGGAATTTTATCTGAATTAATATAATAAAAAAATACTATATAATAAAACTTAGTTTATCTTTTTCATAAAACGCAAACCCCCACTTGTGTATATATACACACAAGACTGAAGCATGCTCTAAATTGTTCAATTAGCCTAAACTCAAACATGTGGAAATTTAAATGTTGTCATTTAATGAGCTCTGCCTGAAGACAGAATTTAATACATTAAGGGCTGAACTCATAATGGTTGTTAATGAAGTTCATTACTAAGTGCAATGTCCATTAAAAGTGCTAAATCTCTTACATAATACAATGCACAATTTACATTTTCTGATACTTTGAATGTTTACACACATTTATGTAGATAATTTTATAGCTGCAATAAATTAAACAACCAATAACTTACCAGAATAAAATCAACAGAGAAAACCATGTTTTAGCAGGGTCACAATGATCGTTAGCCACTTGGCACAACAATGGTATGCCTGGGGGCACATTGAAACATTATGTTAACACTTCCACAGAACCAATACACTAACACTGAAGTTTTAAAATACATTTAATTAAAAGAAATCTGTACAATAAAATTGCTGATATTTCTCAGCATTTTCATTATACAAATATCACTGCGATGTGGTATTTATAAGAATTGTGAAGCTAATATAATATAGTTGTATTAGCAATGCTAAATCTCTTACATAATACACATGCACAATTTACACTAAGGTGTACAACATAATCTTCACCGTGTGACAACTACAAGAGAAATGCAGGGGACAGCATCAACCCTTGTACATGGCCTTCTTTGACCTCACAAAGGCCTTTGACACTGTCAACCACAAGGGACTATGGAGCGTCCTCCTCCATTTCGGCTGCCCGCAAAAGTTTGTCACCATCCTTCGCCTGCTCCACGACGACATGCAAGCCGTGATCCTGACCAACGAATCCACCACAGACCCACTCCACGTCCGGACTGGGGTCAAGTAGGGCTGCGTCATCGCACCAACGCTTTTCTTGATCGTCTTGTTGCAATGCTCCATCTCACTCTCAACAAGCTCCCCGCTGGAGTGGAATTAAACTAGAGAACCAATGGGAACCTGTTCAACCGTTGCCGCCTCCAGGCTAGATCCAAGGTCATCCCATCCCCTGTCATCGAACTACAGCACGCGGACGACGCTTGCGTCTGCGCACTCGGAGGCCGAACTCCAAGCCTTCGTCAACACCTTCACCAAGGCGTACGAAAGCATGGGCTTTATGCTAAACATCCATAAAACAAAGGTCCTCCACAACCTGACCCCGTCACACAGCACTGCCCCTCTGGTCGTCAAAATCCACGTTGCGGCCTTGGACGACATGGATCATGTTCCATATCTCGGGAGCCTATCAGCAAGGGCAGACATCGATGATGAGGTCCAACACCGCCTCCAGTGTGCCAGCGCAGCCTTCGGCCACCTGAGGAAGAGAGTTTTTGAAGACCAGGACCTCAAATCTGGCATCAAGCTTATGATCTACAGGGCAGTAGTGACACCCGCCCTCCTATATGGCTCAGAGACGTGGACCATATACAGCAGACATTTCAAAGCGCTGGAGAAGTACCACCAATGCTGCCTCTGCAAGATCCTGCAAATTCACTGAGAGGATAGACCCACCAATGTCAGTGTTCTCGCTCATCCCCAGCATCGAAGCACTGACCACGCTCGACCAGCTCCATTGGGCGGGCCACATAGTTCCCATGCCTGACACAAGACTCCCTAAGCAAGCACTCTACTCGGAACTCCTACACGGCAAGCAAGCCCCAGGTGGGCAGAGGAAATGTTTCAAGGACACCCTTAAGCCTCCTTGATAAAGTGCAACATTCCCACTGGTACATGGGAATCCCTGGCCCAAGACCGCCCAAAATGGAGGAAGAGCATCTGGGAGGGCGCTGAGCACCTCGAGTCTGGTCGCCAAGAACATGCTGAAATCAAGCGCAGACAGCGGAAGGAGCGTGCGGCAAACCAGGCTCCCCACCCACCCCTTCCTTCAATCATTGTCTGCCTACCTGTGACAGAGACTTTAATTCCCGTATTGGACAGTACAGCCACCTGAGAACTCACTTTTAGCGTGGAAGAAATTCGAGGGATTGCCAAGGATGATGAGTTATATTAGATATAAATATTCTATTACCCAAGACTTTCTACTATTCAGAGAAGAATTTACTCACATCTGTGTTGCCACTAGAAAGTGTTTTTTGTCACAGTACTCATGCTCAGACTTTTCTATTTAACCCTTTATCATCACTATTACAGGTGGTACATGTTCATAAGGTCTTGGCGATTTCTTTCTGTTTTCATCTTTTTAGTAGTCAAAATATTCAGATTTGTGGAATGCTCTGACCAGCATATTGAACTACATATTGAACAAAAATTAGGAGTAACTTATTAATCTAATTTCTTAAAATCTAGTGAAATCATTTTCTGTGTAGTAAGTCAGAATAGACAAAAATGCTTATCGCTTATGTGACTTACGAATAAAGAGTCTGACCAGATACTGTGAGCTCAAAGTAAAGTGTGACCGTAGTCTTTTATTGCAGGTCTCCAGAGAGCCTCTCCAGTCTGTGAGGCCTCCTTAAGTACAGGTGCTCCCAAGGGATTGTGGGATCCCTTGGGACTCCAGGGGATGAGCCCTCTGGTGGTTAAACAAGGTATTTACATGAACAGATAGAGAGCAGGCGGCTTCAACAAAGTACATATCATGATAGTGCAAATGTGCCATGCGAAATTGAGATTAATGATCCTGTATTTGTGTTGAACTATGGACAAGGTCCCAAGTGGCTTCCTGGCACTATCGTGGCCAAAGAGGGGAGTAGGGTGTTTCAGGTCAAACTTTCAAATGGACTCATCTACAGGAAACACTTGGACCAAACCAAACTCAGATTCACGGACTATCCAGAGCAACCCACATTAGACTCTACCTTTTTTGACCCCCCAACACACACACCAGTGGCAACCGACACAGCAGTTAACCACGAAGCAGAACCCATCACCCGCAGCAGCCCAGCAGGATTCACCACACCAGGCAGCCCAGCAAGGCACTCACCAAAACCAGCATTTGCACCGAGACTATCAACCAGGGAAAAAAAGGCCCAGATCAACTCACCTTGTAAATAGTTACACTATTGACTTTGGGGGCGGGGGGGGGGGGGGGGGGGGGGGAGTATTGTTACATATCTAAACCTGTTCGCTATCACGATATGTACTTTGTTGAAGCCACCTGCTCGCTACCTGTTCGTGTAGATCAGGGTGGACTTGTCTTAAGTGCCCTTTTCATGAGCAGTTCAGCGGGTAGAATCCCAGTGAGTGAGTGGGGTCTCGTGTGGTAACTAAGCAGGACTCGGGATAGGCGAGTCTGCAGTGAGCCTTCAAGTTACCCTCTTCAAGCTCTGCTTGATAGTTTGCACTGTTCTCTCTGCCTGACCATTGGATGCTGGTTTGAACGGGGCAGATGTGACATGTTTGATCCCATTACGGGTCATGAACTCTTTGAACTCGGCACTGGTGAAACACGACCCGTTGTCACTCACAAGCACATTAGGCAGGCCGTGTGTGGAAAACATGGCCCGCAGGCTTTCAGTGGTGGCAGCGGACATGCTTGCCGACATTAACTCACATTCAATCCATTTGGAGTATGCATCTACAACCACTAGGGACATTTTTCCCAAGAACAGGCCTGCACAGTCGACATGGATCCTAGACCACAATTTGGAGGGCCAAGACCATAAACTTAGTGGTGCCTCCCTGGGTGCTTAACTATGATCATGTGTTACATTTGTGCACGCAGGACTCTAAGTCCGCAACAATACCGGGCCACCAGACGTGGGATCTTGCTATCGCTTTCATCATTACAATGCCTGGGTGGGTACTGTGGAGATCACTAATGAAAGTGTCCCTACCCTTTTTTGATACCACTACCCGATTACCCCACAGAAGGCAGTCTGCCTGTATAGACATTTCATCTTTGTGCTGCTGGTACGGCTTTATTTCTTCCTGCATTTCTAATGGGACACTGAACTAGCTCCCGTGAAGCACACAGCTTTTTTTTACTAAGGACAGTAAAGGGTCCTGGCTCGTCCAGGTTCTAATCTGTCGGGCGGTAACGGGTGATTGGTCACTCTCGAATGCTTCCATTACCATAACTAAATCTGCGGGCTGTGCCATCTCCACCCCCGTGGTGGGCAATGGCAGCTTACTGAGAGCATCGGCACAGTTTTCTGTGCCTGGTCTGTGGCGGATGGCGTGGTTGTATGCGGACAACTCTGGATGTGGGCCGATTCATTCGTATTTATCCCCTTACTTTCAGAAAAGAGGGATATCAGTGGCTTATGGTCAGTTTCCAATTCAAATTTGAGCCCAAACAGATATTGATGCATTTTCTTTACCCCATAAACACACGCTAATGCTTCTTTTTCAATCATGCTGTAGGCTCTCTCAGCCTTAGACAGACTTCTGGATGCATAAGCAACTGGTTGCAATTTCCCAGATTCATTAGCTTGTTGCAATACACACCAGACACTATATGACGATGCATCACATGCTAGTACCAAATGCTTACATGGATCATACAACACAAGCAATTTGTTTGAGTATAACAGTTTTCTAGTTTTTACAAAGGCATTTTCTTCGCTTTTGCCCCATACCCATTCGTCTCCTTTACGCAGTAAGGCGTGCAGTGATTCTAACAGTGTGCTGAGATCCGGTAAGAAGTTACCAAAGTAGTTCAGGAGTCTTAGAAACGACTGCAGCTCCGTCACGTTCTGGGGCCTCAGTGTGTTCTCGATTGTCTGCGTCTTTGAATTGATGGGCCTGATGCCGCGATTCTTCTCCCCAGGAACTCCACTTCAGGCGCCAGGAAAACGCATTTCAAGCATTTTAACCTGAGCCCCACGCGATTAAGCCGACTAAGAATCTCTTCCAGGTTCTGCAGATGCTCGACTGTGTCCCGACCTGTAACCAAGATGTCGTCCTGGAAGACCACGGTGCGCAGGACCGACTTCAGTAAGTTTTCCATGTTTCTCTAGAATATCGCCGCGGCTGATCGAATCCCAAACGGGCATCTGTTGTAAATGGAGAGACCTTTGTGTGTGTTGATGCAGGTGAGGCCCTTCGATGATTTCTCCAGCTACTGCGTCATGTAGGCCGAGGTCAAGTCCAGCTTCGTGAACGTCTTTCCTCCCACCAGCATTGCAAAAAGGTTGTCTGCCTTTGGTAGTGGGTATTGATCCTGCAGGGAGAAACGATTGATAGTTACTTTGTATTCGCCACAGATTCTGATGGTGCCGTCTCCCTTGAGGACTGGAACAATCGGACTGGTCCACTCGTTGAATTCGATCGGCGAAATGATGGCCTTTCGTTGCAGCCGGTCCAGCTCGATCGCCATCCTTTCTCTCATCATGTACGGTACTGCTCTCACCTTGTGATGGATGTGCCGCGCCCCCAGAGTTAGGTGGATCTGCACATTTGCTCCTTGGAACTTCCTGATGCCTGGTTCGAACAGCGAGGGGAACTTGTTTGGGACCAGGGCACACTAAGTGTCGTCGGTAGGCGAGAGCGCTTGGATATCGTCCCAGTTCTAGCGTATCTTCCCCAGCCAGCTCCTGCCGAGCAGCATGGGGCCATCGCCCGGTACCACCCAGAGTGGTAACTTGTGCACCGCTCCATCGTAGGAGACCTTTACAGTGGCACTGCCGATTACGGGAATCAGTTCCTTTGTGTAAGTTCTTAGTTTAGTGCGAATGGGAGTCAGGACTGGCCTTGAGGCCTTGCTGCATCAGAATTTATCGAAAGTCTTTTTGCTCATAATGGACTGGCTCGCGCCCGTGCCCAGCTCCATTGACACCGGGAGTCCACTTTATTCAACCTTCAGCATTATCGGGGGACACTGTGGCAAATGTGTTCCCCCCCATACCTCTGCCTCCTCGGTCTGAGGCTCTGGTTCGTCGTGATCCGCTGTAGATCTGTACTCCTCTGGTGGTTTGCAGCTCGCCTGCACATATGTTGGAGATGTCCCATTGTTCCACAGCCCTTGCAAACGTATCCTTTGAAGCGGCATGAATGGAAACAATGATCACCCCCGCAGCACCAACAAGGTGTTAATGGCCTAGTATTCATCACCCTTGATGGTGGACTCTCAGACATCTGCGGACGTGCAGCTGTAGGCATGTGAGGCCTGCCCTGTAAGTTACGATTCGAAAACAACATTACTTTGTTCACAGTACTTGTAGCAGCACTCGTGTGCTGAGAGATTTGCTTGGTATTGTCATTGGTGGCGATGAACGCCTGGGCTATCGCTATGGCTTTACTCAAGGTTGGAGACTCTACAGTCAAAAGTTTGCGAAGTATTACTTCATGGCCATTGCCAAGTACAAAGAAGTCCCTGAGCATGTGCTCCAAATGTCCTTCAAATTCGCAATGTCCTGCTAGGCGTCTTAGCTCGGTGACATAGAAACATAGAAAATAGGTGCAGGAGTAGGCCATTCGGCCCTTCGAGCCTGCACCGCCATTCAATGAGTTCATGGCTGAACATGCAACTTCAGTACCCCATTCCTGCTTTCTCGCCATACCCCTTGATCCCCCGAGTAGAAAGGACT
Source organism: Pristiophorus japonicus (assembly GCF_044704955.1). NCBI lineage: Eukaryota > Metazoa > Chordata > Chondrichthyes > Pristiophoridae > Pristiophorus > Pristiophorus japonicus. Next base: position 182,079,650 of record NC_091982.1, on the reverse strand, counting down.
ACATCTAACTCCTTTTTGAATATATTTAGTGAATTGGCCTCAACAACTTTCTGTGGGAGAGAATTCCACAGGTTCACCACTCTCTGGGTGAAGAAGTTTCTCCTCATCTCGGTCCTAAATGGCTTACCCCTTATCCTTAGACTGTGACCCCTGGTTCTGGACTTCCCCAACATTGGGAACATTCTTCCTGCATCTAACCTGTCTAAACCCGTCAGAATTTTAAACGTTTCTATGAGATCCCCTCTCATTCTTCTGAACTCCAGTGAATACAAGCCCAGTTGTTCCAGTCTTTCTTGATATGTCAAGTCCCGGCATCCCGGGAATCAGTCTGGTGAACCTTCGCTGCACTCCCTCAATAGCAAGAATGTTCTTCCTCAGATTATGAGACCAAAACTGTACACAATACTCCAGGTGTGGCCTCACCAAGGCCCTGTACAACTGTGGTAACATCTCCCTGCCCCTGTACTCAAATCCCCTCCCTATGAAGGCCAACATGCCATTTGCTTTCTTAACCGCCTGCTGTACCTGCATGCCAACCTTCAATGACTGATGTACCATGACACCCAGGTCTCGTTGCACCTCACCTTTTCCTAATCTGGTCACCATTCAGATAATAGTCTGTCTCTCTGTTTTTACCACCAAAGTGGATAACCTCACATTTATCCAGATTATACTTCATCTGCCATGCATTTGCCCACTTACCTAACCTATCCAAGTCACTCTGCAGCCTCATAGCATCCTCCTCGCAGCTCACACTGCCACCCAACTTAGTGTCATCTGCAAAGTTGGAGATACAACATTTAATCCCCTCGTCTAAATCATTAATGTACACTTCCTGGCCTTCAGACCTCTTGCACGTGTAGAACCGGTACCTCGCCATCAGAACGCTTTCCTTCGGGTTCAGATGCTCCCGGACCAGTGTGCACAAATCATCATTCGATTTCTCTGTGGGTTTCGCTGGAGCAAGCAGATTTTTCGTGATGCCATACGTTAGTGCCCCGCAAACGGTGAGGAGAATCGCCCTTTGTTTGGCAGCTTTCGCTTCTCCTTCCAGCTCGTTGGCCACGAAGTATTGGTCGAGTAACTCCATGAAAGTTTCCCAATCATCACCCTCTGAAAATTTCTCCAGGATGCCCACTGTTCAGTGCATCGTTGTGGTGGGGGTCGTCATCTGTATCTCGTCGCCAGTTGTGGTGTATGAATAAAGAGTCTGACCAGATATTGTGAGCTCGAAGTAAAGGTCTCCAGAGTGCCTCTCCAGCCTGTGAGGCCTCCTTAAGTACAGGTGCTCCCAAGGGATTGTGGGATCCCTTGGGACTCCAGGGGATGAGCCCTCTAGTAGTTAAATAAGGTACTTACAGGTTTACATATGTAACAACTTCTTTAAATGTTAATCTTTATGAATGGATTAACTAAGGATAAAACTGGCACTTGCTATACATGTGAACTGAATTTACTGTGATGTTTTCAAAATGTCCGAGTGAGAGCTATTGGATTTAAAGTGCCTTAAAGCTGTAGTAGCTGTTGCTGCACTATTAATTTGGATATCTAAAAACTCAAGTTTAGAAAAAAAGTTCTCTCAGTTCCATTAATTATAGATATCTAAGCATTTTTGCAACAGAGCTCATTTTTTGGAAGATATAGATGGAACACATGCTGATCCAGTCCAACCGTCACCAATCAACCATCGATTTCCATAAATCATAGCACTGGAAACAGAGACCAAAGTGTGGAAGTCATTGCGAGTACAAAATGTATAAATTTAAATTTCCTTTGCCAAGACTATTTTAATGCCTACCTGTACCTCAAACAGAAAATGTAGCAAGTGTGAGGTTCTACAGCTTTAAGTTTCTTTTTTAATTATAGAAACATAGAAAATAGGTGCAGGAGTAGGCCATTCGGCCCATCGAGCCTGCACCACCATTCAATAAGATCATGACTGATCATTCCCTCAGTAACCCTTTCCTGCTTTCTCTCCATACCCCTTGATCCCTTTAGTCGTAAGGGCCATAACTAACTCCCTCTTGAATATATCCAATGAACTGGCATCAACAACTCTCTGTGGTAGGGAATTCTACAGGTTAACAAGTGAAGAAGTTTCTCCTTATCACAGTCCTAAATGGCCTACCCCTTATGCTAAGACTGTGTCCCCTGCTTCTGGACTTCTGCATCATCGGGAACATTCTTCCCGCATCTAACCTGTCCAGTCCCGTTTATAAGTTTCTATGAGATCCCCTCTCATCCTTCTAAACTCCAGTGAAAAAGGCCCAGTTGATCCAGTCTCTCCTCATATGTCAGTCCCACCATCCCGGGAATCAGTCTGGTGAACCTTCGCTGCACTCCCTCATGGTCACATGGTTTTTAAGAGTGCTTTTAGAAGAAATCACTGCATATCTTGGTTTTAATGGTGTGATTATGCCAATGCGGAGATCAATGCATTCTGAAGGATTAAAGCAATATTTTTGTCACATCATCTGGGTTTCAGTTGGGCCGGGATAACCCTGCCTGCATTGATTAATGACCATACTAACTTAGATCACTTGCTTTTGTCGGTCTTCAAGAGGCGGCTCCAGACTACTCAATGGTTCCTCGGCTGCATACATTACATTATGACATGCGTCCCAATCCTGTTTCATCCACATATTGGGTGTTGGGCAGGAGAGGGGGAGAAAAAGAGAGCTATGTTCCCCACTATCTATCTTCTTGCAACTAATGAAATTTTGCTAGCCTACTACAGCAGGGGTCCACTCTCCAATGTGTGTACCCGTCATGGACTTTGTGGCCGCCCCGACAACCATCCAGGACAGTTGAATGTGGGAACTGACCAAAATATGTGCAAGAATGCAAGGCTGTCTGGCCACACCCTCTAGAAGACATCTGTCCTCCAATTGGAAGAATTTAAGGAGCTTATATGGTATACGGCATGTATGGTAAACAATCATTAGTTAATCTTACTGCTTCTTGTTATGATTAGTGTTTGACAGAGTTGGTCTCCAAACCTCTCTACATTCCTCATCTGTTACTTGGATGTTCAGAATTCATTCCCAGACCCTTATGAATGTTGTCTGTGGTGTCTTTAGACGTGCACATGATGGGAGATATATTGAGTGGGTCTTTCAGGGTAGTGAGTCAATGTTTTTTTTGGGGTGGGGAGGGAATCAGATTACAGCAACTTTCACCAAGTATTGTTGGAGGTCATTTCTGACCTGGCAGTAGCAGTATGGGTAAACTAAATGATGGGAAGTTTGCTTGCAAGCTGTTGGAAGAATATGAAATAAGCTCTTGTGATGGAGTTGGCCTAACCAAGTGATATCCGTTTCATGGAAGGTACTGCACTCACTTTAAAGTTTCTGCAAAGACAATCTCAAACTCCTCTTTGTCACCACAAACTGCTGCCTCTGATTTTTCACCTTCACCCATTTCACTATCACCTTTGACAAGTAATGTGAGGAGCTCATGAACATTTCTGTCTCCTAAGTGAGACTATCCACTCAGCTCCCTCCAACTCCCCTTTCTGTAAAAATCCTCAAAAGTCTATCAATAATATACTGCTAATATACAACAGGTTTCAAACTGTAAACAGTCTGCTACTATAAACTTTGATACTGCTTTCAGCAAACTTTAACTCAGAATCCTGAAATTTAGGAAACAAACACCTTCATTTTGTCGAACTACCGCTCCATCTCCAACCTTCTTTTCTTTCTAGATTTCTAAAATATGCAATTGTCACCCAACTCTGTGCTACTTCTTTAACCATTCCCCTATATGAGTAATTCCAGTCTGGTTTCTGTCCCTCCCATAGCATTGATAATTACTGTGGTCGAAATCCCCAATAATACCCTATTTGGCTGTGACTTTGTGATTGTGGCACATGACCTTGCTTAGTCATCAAAAATCTGCCTATAGCCTTCAATATTATCAACCATACCATCGTCCTCCAGTGTCTTCTCTGTGGTCCGCTTCCATGGAATGTTCCCCTTTCTGTTCCATTCCTAACATGCAGTCCCTTCTTCATTTCCAATGGTTTAACCAGTTGTGCAAGAAGGCTCACTCATTAGTCCTCATCACTCCATCTTCATGACCCTCCACTGTCCCTCAGCACATCAAATGAAAATCATCTTCAAATCCCTGGATTCCCTCATTCTATTCTTTCTCTGCAGCCTTCTCCACATTTACAACCCAGCATACATCCTCCGCCTTTCCAACTGGTTTCTATGCATTTGTCCCTCTTTCACCTCAATCGGAGATAGAACATAAGCTACTGTGCACTGCACTCTGGAATTCTTTTCTTAAACCTCTGCCATGCTATCTCTCTTGGCACCTTAAAAAGCCTCAAAACTCATCTCTGACTATGTTTAAAAAAAAATTAGTTCATGGAAAGTGGGCGTCGCTAGCAAGGCCAGCATTTATTGCCCATCCCTAAATGCTCAAGAAGGTGGTGGTGGTGAGCTACGTTCTTGAACCGCTGCAGTCCTTGTGGTGAAGGTGCTCCCTCAATGCTGTTAGGAATGGAGTTCCAGGATTTTGATCCAGTGACTACGAAGGAATGGCAAAATATTTCTGAATCAGGATGGTGTGCGACTTGGGGAACTTGGTGTTTCCACGCGCCTGCTACCCTTGTCCTTCTAGGTGGTAACGGTCGCGGGTTGGGGAGGTGCTGCCAAAGAAGCCTTGGCGGGTTGCTGCAGTGCATCTTGTAGATGGTACATTGCCGCCATGGTACGCCGGTGGTGGAGGGAGTGAATTTTTAAGGTGGTGGATGGGGTGCCAATCAAGCAAGATGCTTTGTCCTGGATGGTGTCAAGCTTCCTGAGTGTTGTTGGAGCTGCACTCATCCAGGCAAGTGAAGAGTGTTCCATCACACTCCTGACTTGTGCCCTGTAGATGGTGGAAAGGGTTGGGGAGTCAGGAGGTGAGACAATCACCGCAGAATACCTAGCCTCTGACCTGTTCTTGTTGCCACAGTATTTATGTGGGTGGTCCAGTTAAGTTTCTGGTCAATGGTGACCCCCAGGATGCTGATGGTGGGGGATTTGGCGATGGTAATGCCATTGAATGTCAAGCGATGGCGGTTAGACCCTTGCTTGTTGGAGATAGTCATTGCCTGGCACTTGTGTGGAGCGAAAGCCTGAATGTCGTCCAAGTCTTGCTGCATGCAGGCATGGACTGCTTCATTATCTGAGGAGTTGCAAATGGCACTGAACACTGCAGTCATCAATGAACATACCCACTTCTGACTTTATGATGGAGGGAAAGTCACTGATGAAGCAGCTAAAGATGGTGATGATTGAAAGTAGACTGATGGGGCGGTAATTGCCTGGAATTGAATTCATCCTGCTTTCTGTGTACAGGACATACCTGGGCAGTTTTCCACATTGTCGGATTGGTGCCAGTGTTGTAGCTGTACTGGAACAGCTTGGGTAGATGCGGCTAGCTCTGGAGCACAAGTCTGCAGCACGACATCCGGTATGTTGTCAAGACCTTTGCTGTATCCAGTGTGCTCAGCTGTTTCTTGATATCATGTGGAGTGAATAGAATTAGCTGAAGACTGGCTTCTGTGACGATGGGGACCTCAGAAGGAGGCAGATATGGATCATCCACTCGGCACTTCTGGCTGAAGATGGTTGCAAACCCTTCAGCCTTGTCTTTTGCATTCACGTGTTGGGTTCCATCATCATTAAGGATAGGGATATTCATGGAGCTTCCTCCTCCCATTAGTTGTTTAATGGTACGCTATCATTCATGACTAGATGTGTCAGGACTGCAGAGCTTTGATCTGATCCGTTGAGTGTGGAATCGCTTAGCTCTTTCTATAGCATGTTGCTTCTGCTGTTTAGCATACATGTAGTCCTGTGTTGCAGCTTCCCCAAGTTGGCACCTCATTTTTAGGTACGCCTGGTGCTGCTCCTGGCATGCTCTTCGACATTCTTCATTGAACCAGGTTTGGTCCCCTGGTTTGATGATAATGGTAGAGTGAGGGATATGCTGGGCCATGAGGTTACATATTGTGGTGGAATACAATTGTGCTGCTGCTGATGGCCTACAGCGTCTCATGGATGCCCAGTTTTGAGCTGCTAGATCGGTTCTGAATCTATCCCATTTAGCACGGTAATAGTGCTGCACAACACAATAGAGGGTGTCCTCAGTTTGAAGACGGGACTTCATCTCCACAATGACTGTGTGGTGGTCACTGCTACCAATACTGTCATGGGCAGATGCATCTGCGACAGGTAGATTGGTGAGGACGAGGTCAAGTAGGTTTTTCCCTCGTGTTGGTTCTCTCACAACCTGTCGCAGACCCAGTCTGGCAGCTATGTCCTTCAGGACTCGGCCAGCTTGGTCAGTAATGGTGCAAGCAAGCCATTCTCGGTGATGGACATTGAGGCTCCCCACCCAGAGTACATTCTGTGTCCTTGCTACTCTCAATGCTTCTTTGAAGTGGTGTTCAACATGGAGGAGTACTGATTCATCAACTGAGGGAGGGCAGCAGGAGGTTTCCTTGCCCATGCTTGACCTGAAGCCATGAGTCTTCATGGGGTCCAGGTCTTCATGGGGTTGAGGACTCCCAGGGCCATCACCCATAATTTCCCTGTTACTTCTTGCATTGTGTCCACTGCTTCTTTGTGATATTTTGTTGTGTGAAAGGTGCTATATAAATGTAAATTAGTGTGGTTATAAATGTCAGAAAAGTGATATTTAGTATTTGGTCTCTCGAGCATGTTGTCCACGGATATCTGATACTTGCTGCCAGGGGCATAATTGGCTAGAGAAATGGGGCTCTTTGTTCAAGGGAGAATCTGAAGCCATTTTTGCATAATATGGATGTGGGATGTTAATGCAGGTACAACGTCCCAAAACCGTAATCCTCAGGACCAAATCCGTGCCAGTTTTTGGGTTTTTCTGGATTTCAGAGAAGAAAATAAATACTCTGAAATCCACGACTGAATTCATGCCGGGTGCTGAGCGGCATGGTCCGAAATCTGGCAAAACCCTCAATAATTCCGGATTTCAGACTCGATTTTCTTGTCTGAAATCCAGAATCCTCGATCGAATCCGTGCCGGATTTTGGGTTTTGCCTCAAAAATGTCCAGTTTTTGGACAATAATTCCAGATTCCTCCATCAGCTATGTGCAAAACGTCCGGTTTTCGGCCAATTCCGGTTTTCGGAGTTCCGAATTCGGGACGTCGCACCTGTACTGAATTCTGCTCTACCCCTGCAACGCGTTTCCACTGACCATTCTCTTTAGCAAAGTTAGGAGTCTCCAATAAGCACCATTTTGCATCTATAGAAATGAGGGCAAGGCAGAGCTGTGAATGCTGTTTCAACGATGAATGCCTGATTACTTGATATGAAACTCTATTCATCTGGATTATGGTTAACTGGAGTTGATGAGGGATATCTGGTTGTCAGATGCATAACAACCATAACTTGTATTTATATAGCGCCTTTAACGTAGTGAAACTTCCCAAGGCGCTTCACAGAATAAAAAATTTGAACCACATAAGGAAAAATTAGGGCAGGTGACCAAAAGCTTAGTTAAAGAGGTAGGTTTTAAGGAGTGTCTTGAAGGAGGAAAGAGAGGTAGAGAGGTGGAGAAGTTTAGGCAGGGAATTCCAGAGCTTGGGGCCTAGGCAACAGAAGACATCGCCACTAATGGTTGAGCGATTACAATCAGGGATACTCAAGAGAGCAGAATTAGAGGAGTGCAGATATCTCGGGGGGGGGGGGGGTGGGGTGGGTTGTGTGGCTGAAGGAGATTACAGAGATAGGGAGGGGCAAGGCCATGGAGGAATTTGAAAACAAGGATGAGAATTTTGAAATCGAGGCGTTGCTTAACCGGGAGCCAATGTAGGTCAGCGAGCACAGGGGTGATGGGTGAACGGGACTTGATGCGAATTAGGACACGGGCAGCCACATTTTGGATCACCTCTAGTTTACGTAGGGTAGAATGTTGGAGGCCAGCCAGGAGTGCATTGGAATAGTCAAGTCTAGAGGTGACAAGGGCTTGGATGAGCTGAGGCAAGAACAGAAACGGGTGATGTCATGGAGGTGGAAATAGGGGGTCTTAGTTATGCAGCAGTTATGTGGTCGAAAGCTCATTTCAGGGTCAAATATGACAAAGATTGCGAACAGTGTGGTTCAGCTCAGACAGAAGCTGGGTCGAGGGATGGAGGGACGAAGTTTGTGGCAGGGACCAAGAACAATGGCTTCAGTCTTCCCAATATTCAACTGGAGAAAATTTCTGCTCATCCGATGTCGGAGAAGCAGTCAACTTAAAAACTGTGGAGAGGTCGAGAGAAGTGGTAGTGAGGTAGAGCTGGGTGTAATCAGCGTACATGTGGAAACTGACGCTGTGATTTTGAATGATGTCGCCAAGGGGCAACATGTAGATGAGAAATAGGAAGGGACCAAGGATAGATTCTTTGGGGACACCAGAGGTAACGATGTGGGGCGGGAAGAGAAGGAGTTGCAGGTGATTCTCTGGCTACGAGCAACCAGATGAGTGCAGTCCCACCCAGCTGGGCGACAGTGGCGAGGCACTGGAGAAGGATAGAGTGGTCAACTGTGTTAAAGACTGCAGCCAAGTCAAGAAGGACGAGGAGGGATAGTTTGCCTTTGTCATAGTCACAAAGGGTGTTATTTGTGACTTTGACGAGAGTCATTTCGGTACTGTGACAGGCGCGGAAACCAGATTGGAAGGATTCAAATGTGGAATTGCGGGAAAGATGGGCACAGATTTGGGAGGCGACACCACATTCAAGGACTTTGGAGCGGAAAGGGAGGTTGGAGATGGGACACTAGTTTGCAAGGACAGAGGGGTCAAAGGGTTGTTTTTTTTGAGGAGAGTGGTGATGACGGCAGATTTAAGGGAGAGAGAGACTGTACCTGAGGAGAGAGAATCGTTAACAATGTCAGATAATATGGGAGCCAGAAAAGGAAGTTGGGTGGTCAGCAGTTTGGTGGGAATAGGGTCAAGGAGGCAGGATGTGGGTCTCATGGACAGGATGAGCTCAGAAAGGTCATGAGGGGAAATCAGAGAGAAACTGCAGAAAGATATGAGGTCAGGGCTGGGGCAGGGGGGATCCTTAGAGGAAGTTTGGCCCGGTGGGCTATAGGGAAGGAGGGAAAGAGGCAAAGGCAGCCTAATGGATGGTTCCCATCTTAGAGACAAAGAAGTCCATGAGCTCCTCACACATATTGTTGGAGGTGAGGGTGGAGACTGGGAAGAGGGGTTTAAAAAGATGGTTAGCAGTGGAGAATAGAAGCCAAGGTTTATTTTTACATTCCAGAATAATTCTGGAATAGTGAGCAATTTTGGCAGATGAAAGCGAGGACCCGATAATGCTTTATGTGGTCCAGCCAGATCTGGCAGTGCATGGCTAAACCAGTTGTCCGCCATATCCATTCAAGTCTGTGTCATTGGACTTAAGGGAGCGAAGATCAAGGCTGTACTGGGGGAATGGCTGGGGTGAGAGAGAGTCATTGTTTTAACAGGGACTAGGGCATCAAAGGTGGTGGTGAGGGTGTGGTTGAGCAGATTGGTAACTGCAGAAATGTCATGGTGAATGGAGGGCCAAAGGCTGGACAGCAGCGATTTATAAGTGCAGTTGTAAGAGAGTCGGAGGAGAAAACAGAAGGAGGGAGGGTTGGGCGTGGGGTGGAAGGGGGATGTGAGTGGAGAGCATTCCGAGGAAGTGGTCAGAGATTGCCTGATCTGCAATTGACATAATGGGAGTATGGAGGCCACGAGAGATGGCAAGGTCGAGGGGATGGCCGTGAATATGGATTGGGGAGTTTACATGGAGGGAGAGATTAAGGGAGGATAGGAGGCTAGTGAACTCAGAGGAGAGAGAGCATGATGAATTGAGATGGAGGTTAAAATGACCGAGAAGGAGAAGCCGTTCGGTGCAGAGGCAGAGGAAGGAAAGTAGTGAAGAAATATCGGGAATAACATTTTTATGGTACTTGGGTGAGCAGTAGAGAATGAGAATTTTAAATGAAATGTGAGAGGGGTGGAATAAGGTGAGATGCTCAAAGGAGGAGAAAGTGCCGGAGGAGTAGGGAGACAGACCAAGATGTGATTTGCTGATGAGAGCCACACTGCCACTACGGCGGTCTGAACGGGACAAGTGGTGGAAGGTATAGCCAGGTGGGGAGGCTTCACTTAAGGGTAAGGTGTCATCGCTCTTCAACCAAGTTTCCGTCAGGGCCGTAATGTCAATGTCATCATCCACAATAAGCTCATGGATGACAAGGGCCTTGTTTGTAAGTGAACGGACATTCTGGAGGGAGATGCGGAGAGGGTCAGTGATGGCTGCCCCACTGCCAGCGTCCACAGGGTCAGCGCTGGGGGGTGATTTGGACGGGGAGGAGATTAGCAAGATTAGCCCCCAGTGGGCACGCTGGGTGGGAAGGTTGGCGAGAGAATAGGATGAGACAGTTGGGGTTGCTTCTCGTAAGGAGGTAGCGATCAGTGCCTCGATATGCCCTTCACACGATGCCAAGAGAGGCACAGAGAGAATCTGTAGGCTTATCTAGGAGGGAATCAAGCTTGGGACGCAAGTGAGAGTCGGAAGGAGTAGACAGGGTTTCTGTCCTTGTAAAATTCAGTCACTTGCAAGAAATGTTTGCTCTATAACCAAAGAAAACATTTGCCGCTGAATCAGTGTTGAATCCACCCTTCTCATCAAAATTTTGGAAGGGAATGAACCGATGATACAAACTTAACTATAGAAAAATAGAATATATACAGATTTCAAACGTTACAACAATATTCAACAGACAAATATATGAACAAATAAATATATTACCTGAGTGTTGGTACAATTAATAGAAACATTTTCCTGGTCATTCTTGCGATATTCTCTCAAATACAACATAAAAAAATCTCTCTCCGGTGTTCATTCACAAATATGTATAAATTAGTTTATGAAAAAAAAACACCCAGGTAACTCTTGGCATACTTCTGTTTTTAAAGTGACAGCAGGTGTACCTATACTGGAAATTAAATGGCTAGTTTACAAAGCATTATACATGGCAGATACCACAAAGGAAAGTAACTACAGTTACTTTGTTTGGCCTAGGAAGAGTCCAGCTCAGCAATATTAGAACTTTCCATTGTCTAATGACTGATCATGTAAACTAAATTGCTCTCAACGAGCCATCATCAACATGAAATTTATATTAAATACGGCTGCTTAAAAACATTACTGCGGGGTTTATTAACTATTTTAAAATTCACAGCACGCCTTCCTCCACTGCTTACATTAAAATGCCTGCTACTCTTTGTTACACTAAAAATGTTGCATAAACACTTCTAATCAAAAAAAATGACCTTTCGTCGTATAATGAAACATCAAAGAAACAAATGAAGTGTAAAGAATCCATTATGTAGACTGGATAAATAAGCAGCCCCATGACAACCCCCACTATAACTGCTAGTGCTCAAATAACCAGGGTGAAACTGAACCCAGTCAGACATCTAAGACCTATCTATTCATGCTTTATGCAGCCAAATACCCAAGAATATGAAACATTTCAGGTTTTATTCCTTGTCTTGTTGATAATCCAAACAATTTCTGTATGTGGCCTTCGTTTCAGCTCGGAATATAATTCCAAAATATTTACTAAAAAGGTATTTAATTTGAGAGACTTTAAGGTATTGATGCTTAGATACTCTTCTATTCATGCCAATTTTTTGTGACAATTTGATTGATCTGTATAATTTATCATCTTATTTCAGAAGTCAGTGCTCAGAGGAAGGTTTTTCCCATACAACAAATTTCTCTCGGCTAATGCAAAATCATATGCCTTATTCAACAGGGAAAACAGAGACATTTTAAAGAAATTGTAGAGCACATTTTGTCAAAGTTGTAGTTTTTTTTGCAACAGGTCGTAAAACTATGGAACCGATTTCCCTTCCCCAATTACACAACATACATGAGGTAGTGCACATTTCCTTAGCACTCGACTTGAACTCTGCTGATCCCAGCTGTATTTATGGGTTCAGCTCATCTGAATCTTGCGAATGAGCACCAAGTAGCTCAACCACCGTGGATTTTGATACTCAATTCTGCACTGCTGCAGGCCTTGAAGTCACACAGCAGGGTCAAAGGTAAAGCAGATTTTTCCAAAGGTGCTGTTTCTGTTAGCATAAAAATCTCATGGACCCATACAGTTCAGCTCAACAACCCCAACTAATTAGAAAAACACTGCCAAACCTTGCCAAAAATCTCATCAGAAAAATGGAAATTTCTGGCATCCCCTTTGTAGACCTGTGGAGGTCAAAGCAAATCTAAAAGAAACTGTTTAAAAAAAAATAGTTGTTATGTTTTTGAACTATTTCTTAAACTAGATACTTTGGCTTCTGCATTTTCGAATACTCTCATGGATGAGTTCTTAGCTCCTCACGACTTTGAATGTATCTTCAATGATGCTGATATCTCGGTATGTTTGTAATTTGTCCAGATGATGAGCAAGATTTTTAAAATATTCTTTGGCTGATGTAGCTCTCCTTTGCCCCCACATGATCTTTCCCACAATTTTAGAAGGCAGCAGAGCATCACAACATCGAATTTCATTTCAGATTTGAAGTCTGCTGACGATACAAAGATGGGAGGAAAAGCAATGCGTGAGGAGGACACAAAAAATCTGCAAAAGGACATGGACAGGCTAAGTGAGTGGGCAGAAATTTGGCAGATGGAGTATAATGTTGGAAACTTTGGCAGAAAAAAAATCAAAGAGCAAGTTATTATTTGAATGGAGAAAGATTGCAAAGTGCCATGGTACAGCAGGACCTGGGGGTACTTGTGCCTGAAACACAAAGGGATAGCATGCAGGTACAGCAAGTGATCAGGAAGGCCAATGGTATCCTGGCCTTTATTGCAAAGGGGATGGAGTATAAAAGCAGGGAAGTCTTACTACAGCTATATAAGGTATTGGTGAGGCCACACCTGGAATACTGCGTGCAGTTTTGGTTTCCATATTTACGAAAGGATGTACTTGCTTTGGAGGCAGTTCAGAGAAGGTTCACTAGGTTGATTCCGGGGATGAGGAGGTTGACTTATGAGGAAAGGCTGAGTAGGTTGGGCCTCTACTCATTGGAATTCAGAAGAGAGGTGATCTTATCGAAACGTATAAGATTATGAGGGAGCTTGACAAGGTGGATGCAGAGAGGATAGGGGAGACTAGAACTAGAGGGCACGATCTTAGAATAAGGAGCTGCCCATTTATACTACATGGAAGATGCAGTATAATGTGGATACATGTGAGGTTATCAACTTTGGGGGCAAAAACGCGAAGACAGAATATTATCTGAATGGCGGCAGATTAGAAAAAGGGGAGGTGCAACGAGACCTGGGTGTCATGGTTCATCAGTCATTGAAAGTTGGCATGCAGGTACAGTAGGCGGTGAAGAAGGCAAATGGTATGTTGGCCTTCATAGCGAGGGGATTTGAGTATAGGATCAGGGAGGTTTTGCTGCAGTTGTACAGGGCCTTGGTGAGGCCTCACCTGGAATATTGTGTTCAGTTTTGATCTCCTAATCTGAGGAAGGACGTTCTTGCTATTGAGGGAGTGCAGCGAAGGTTCACCAGACTGATTCCCGGGATAGCAGGACTGACATATGAGGAGAGACTGGATCAACTGGGCCTTTATACATTGGCGTTTAGATGGATGAGAGGGGATCTCATAGAAACATATAAGATTCTGACGGGACGGGACAGGTTAGATGCTGGTAGAATGTTCCCGATGTTGGGGAAGTCCAGAACCAGGGGACACAGTCTTAGGATAAGGGGTAAAAATTAGAAATATATACCTATGTTCTGCATGTTAAATTGTCTAGTGCTTTGTCTGAACTAAAAATGTTACTTTTTCTACCTGAACAGCGATACAGAGAGCATGCTCATTCTACCAATGACAAACACATACATAAAGACGTATACATACACCAAGTATTTACCTTACAAAATGTATTCAGTACAAAAACAGCCACTAATTTGGGTTGCAGTACAGATTGGGACTCTGTGACAAATCATTCCCTAATCTTTTATAACGCAGATAACTGTAAAATTAGTTATCAAACACACTTATGAAGGTGCCAAGCTGATGAGAAGGAAGAAAACTAATGAAGTTTAAATTAAAATAGCAGCATGGGCTCCACTTTGCATTTCAGCACTCCCTAAATGCCAATCGCAGAGCAGTATTAAGAGGCTGCAGCAAAACCAAGTCATCCTTTTTGCTGTCATATACAACTGGAGTGTGGCAATATGGGAAAAAAATAACATTTTCATTCAGAAATGTACATTTTTGGGTGTTCTACCACAGCTGTAGAAAATTTCAAACTTACTGCAACATAAGCTTACAAGAAAAATAAAGTTAGATTGGGGGGGACATGAAATGAATATCGTATTGCAATTCACACTTAAAGTAAAACATTTGACAAAGTCAGCATATTGTAAAAATAAACTACTGCCCACACAATGAAAAATGTGAAATTATACAGTAAATAAACAGTTCATCAAATTAAAACTGTTGCTTTTGTGCCATAAAAACCCTATTCCACTTCATTCTTTGGACAGTTCTCAGGGCTGTTCCTGCAAAATATATTTGAAGTATTTTCTTTTTATTTAAATTGCTGAGTTTTCTCTTTAAAAGAAAACAAGTCAGTTTTTGCAGATTAAAATTTCTATTTGTCTAGATCAAATTTTACTGCCAGAATTATGTTGCTCCCTTCTTTTCGAAAGACATATTGCATATGATAACAATTTGAACAGTAGTGTGGCTGATACCAGTGGAACATTTTGCTGGAAATACTGGGGACGGGGACGGCAGGGCGGTGGGGGGGGGGGGAGACAGATGACATAAATGTGTCAATAAATCTGAAAATGTGGGGAATAATTTTAACGTAAACCCACCTTGTGGGAAATTGACAGGATTGGATCAGCCGCCACTTTACATCCCGCCCAATTTTAATTTCCATTGACTTCAAATACAATTCAAAAATTGAATCATTAGTTGCATTTGTGAGGATTATGGGGTCAAGTTTCAGGCCATGCATACAACGGCCCCGCGAGCCACGCCTGATTTCCGCGCTGAAAACTTACCTCGGTATTCTCCTCTCCCTCAGGTTGATCCAGGCCCTTAGCACAGCGCAGCACAAGCTGTGGGGGGAGGAGCCAGGTCCCGGCGCTACCTCTATACATGCGTGCTACAGTGGGCGCGCATGTGCAGTAGCTCCAGGTGCCTGAAACTGTGTGGTAGGGGCCTGAAGCACGCCGCCCCTAGCCCTGGCCGAATGGGCTCACTGGGGCAGCGAAGATCGGACTGCACCTCCCTCCTCGAGCTCCCCCCCCAACCTCCCGTTCAGCTCCCGCTCCCTCTGGCTCTCTCCCGCCCCTCCCCAGCTCCTGCTCTCTCCCGTACCCTCCTCCCCCCCACCCCCGTTCAGCTCCCACTCCGCTGCCTGCCGCGCCCCCATCTCAGCTCCCGCTCCGGCTCTCCTCACCGCCCCCCACCCCAAGCTCCCGCTCCGCTCTGGCTGCAGCCCCCCCAGCTCTCACACCACTCCATTCCCCCACCGCCCTCACCTCCAGCCCCCCCCTCCCTTCCCGGTCCGGTCCGCTCCCTCTCCACATCTTCGGCGGGGCCTGCCCGGCATCTTGCTGGGGGCAGGCCCTGCCCGAAGTCTTCGGCCTGGCTTCTTCTCGTCGGCCGGGCCCGTTCAGCCTCCCCCCTCTCCTCCCTCTCCCTCCTCCCTCCCTCTCCTCTTCCCCTTCCCCTCCCTCCCTCCTCTCCCTTCCCTCCCCCCTTTCCCCTCTCCCCCCCCCTCACTGTCAGAAACACAGAGACACTAACGAGACAGAGAGAGCGAGACACTGACACAGACAGACAGAGAGAGAGAGAGAGAGACACTGACAGAGACACATTGAGGGGGGGGGGGGGGGCATCCCAGCATGCTGTTGGAGAGCTCCCGGTGCTGCAGTCGGTGAGTAGAAACGTATTTATTTTTTAATTATTTTTTTAATTTTTTATTTTTTTTATTTTTTTGATTGATTTATTGATTTATTTATTATTTATTATTGATGATGGCTCTTTATTTATAAAAGTGATGTGTTTCTTGTTTGTAAACTTCTCTTCCACCTCCCCCCCCCCCCACCCATCTCTCTTCCTTACGCCTGATTTTCTAAGTGTAGGCAAGGTTTTTCTGAGCGTACAAAAATCTATACTTACTCCATTCTAAGTTAGTTTGGAGTTAGTTTTCGCTGCCTAAACTTGCAAAACAGGCGTAAGTGGCCGGGCACGCCCCCTTTTGAAAAAAAAAAATCTGTTCTAAAATTAAACTGTTCTAACTGACTAGAACTGGAGCAAACTAAATGCCGAGAATTGCAATTTCTAAGATACTCCATTCTAAACTAGTTGCTCCAAAAAAATAGGAGCAACTCAGGCCGAAACTTGACCCCTTGAAGTTGGGTTGACACCTTCCTCACATCTAATCAATATCTGTAAAGCAGAACGAGTTTTTTATTAGAACACGTCTTAGTATCTTCAGCGCCATTATTTGTACTCACGTGGCATGCCAAACCCAGAACTTAATGAAATCAATAACAATAATAGGAAAGGATACTCTGTGAAAACTCACATCGATATCAAGTGAATTCTCTTGGTATATGTATCCTCTCAGTCAGTGCAGATTGTATGAAAGTAGAGAAGTAACTGGAGGCTGGCTGGCTGGCAAGCATTGTGTATTTTAAACCTAGTAATGTTGATATTAGCCTGCCCTTAACAGCTGTGCTGCCTTTTTTTGATAGGGGTTCGAGATTACGGCCTGAAGGCCTGGCTGACTTTAAAAAAAAACTACATCTGCAAACTCATGGCGAGAATCAGTGCAATAATGCTCACCAGGGAACACATGCTTAGCTATTGAGTACACTTCTACAATTCTGAAAATGAGTTCAGTGCATTGACCGCAGTGAGGGGGGCGCGGGGGGGAGATTATAACACAGCCTATACAAAATCTGCCAACTTCGTTGTCTATTGTGCACTACGCAATTATGCAGCTAAACAACAGTCTAACGCACTTGATGCAAGATCCTTAATGATTTTATTCTGAAATCATTTTTTGAAGACATGATACACTTTAGTTGGCATTGGCAGCCAGAATCACTTAAACTGAGAATTCACCACAAATCTGGTAGTATTTTCAATTACACAACTGAAGGGCAGCCCTAGAGCACTGTGACAGTTGTCATTTTGAATGTCGTTGAACTGAGCAGTAAGCAGATGTTGTGCACACCGCCTGCAGCCTGACAGAGTTACCCAGCACATAGTACACGGACAGATGCATTAGGTTCACAATTGCATCTATACTTTACAAGACCAGTGCGCAGGGTAGAGAGGGAGGGCTGGATAGATTCGGGATAAATAAATATAATTGTTTATTATTGAATGAGCATTTTTGAACAAAAGTCTTCACAGAGATGAGAACAACAATTTTAATTTACACACTTTGAAGTAAGTTTGCTCCTTCAACTTACTTATCCAAACAACATGGTTCCTTTGATGCATTCCAGGAGATCACAATAATCACATTTAATTTAGCCATCATCCCAAAAAAAAGTTTTATATGGTGCATTAAGCCTTAATATTAAGGTTATGGTCTCCCAATTTTTTGCCATTATTGTGGCATTTTGATGAACAAAGGAACCTTCAGTAAAGTCTCCAATTTTCTTTTGTTGGTCTTCTATCCTCCACATGGTTTGCTTTTACTTTCTATTCCCATGGCTTCTAATTCTAAATTAGAGTAGGACAATTGATTTCCTTTGCTGTGTAAATAAATGTAGGCTTTAATATGGCTATGACCATCAAGAACTGGTATGTGTGTATATGTGTGGAGCTTTCATACTACAAGGATTGAGGGAAAGTCATTTGATTGTTGAGTGAGTTTCTGTGACTGCTTTAATTTTGTTTGTGTGATTCTACTGGATTGTAGCTTGAGGGATGATTGTGAGCCTAATTATCATTATTTTTAAACTTGTGTCAGTCCTACTGATTTCCAGTATGTTATTTTGGATACATTGCTATCCTCTTCCCATAAGTAACATATTTCCAACAGCTATACCAGAATAAACACAGGAATATGACACAAAAAGCCATGGATAAGAATCATACAATTTAGAGAATAGAATCATTTAGCCCATCACACCCGTGTTGGTACGAACTCTTTAATTGGAGCTATCCACCCATCCCATGACCCTGTTATTTACCTATTTCCCAATGTCCCAATGCACTCCATCTTTGATGCCTTTGTCCCCAATAAAACCCTTACTCGCTCCTACCCGGGTCATTCCCCTTAGTACGGCCCCATCTTCGCTTCCTTAAGTCCAAGGGACGTAGACTTGGATGCTTAGTGTACAACGCCAGATCTGACTGGACCACATCAAGTACGATTGGGCCCTGCTCTCCTCTGCCAAAATTGCTCACTACTCTAGCATCATGCTGGAATGCAAAACTAACTCTCGGTTTTTCTTCTCCACTACCAATTGTCTCCTTAAGTCCCTCTCTTGTGCCCCTCCAACCTCACTTCCAACAACCAGTGCAAGATTGAGATTTAGACTATTCGTTTAGCTGCCTCTGTTGCAATCCTCCCTTTCCCAAGCACACCAAGCCAAGTTTCCCACCCACCCGGCATAGACCTGAATCCACATCTCTTTCTACTTTCTCTCCAATTTCATAAGAACATAAGAATTAGGAACAGGAGTAGGCCATCTAGCCCCTCGAGCCTGCTCCGCCATTCAATAAGATCATGGCTGATCTGGCCGTGGACTCAGCTCCACTTACCTGCCCGCTCCCTGTAACCCTCTCATGTCCTCTCCAAGCTTACCTTATCCTTGAGACCCATTTCCTGCTTTCTTGACCCTATTCCCACTGTCAACAACCCAACCTACCCATGACCGCTCTGTACCATTTGCAACCTCCCTTTCCTCTCCAAAGTCCTTGAATGTGTTGTCGCCATCAAAATCAGGACCATCTTTCCTGCAACTCCAACTTCTTGTTTGAATCTCTCCAAAGAAGTACAGAACAGGCACAGGCTGCCCTCATCAAAAATACAGGTAAAACAGTTTCTGGCGCTGCTGTTTGGCTACTCTCTGTCTTAAGGAATGTGGTCAGGAAGCCTTATTTTTGATTAAGAATAAAAAATCTTTTTGCTGCTTCAGTACTTGAAAAATACTATTAATCATTTACACTTAATGATGGAGGCGGTGTTTAGTTCTGTGCCACCCAACTCCCCTTTTTGTGATATGGCTTATTTGGAGGCATTGGAGGAAAAATCTCTCTCAACTGCACTTTCAAAACCCTTAGCCTTCTATTCACCACATTTCTAAAGCTACTGATCAACTCAACCACACCCTCACCTCCACCCTTGATGTATTAATCCTGATTAAAACCATTACTCTCTCTCACCCTGATCGTTCCCCCTTGTACAGCCCTAATCTTTGCTCTCTTAAGCCCAAGGGCCGCAATTTTGAACGGATATGGCGGACAACTGGTTGAGCCATTCACCACGAGATCTGGCTTGACCACATAAAGCACTATCGCGTCCTGCTCTCATCTGCCAAAACTGCTAACTATTTCAGGTTCATCCTGGAATGCAAAGATAACCCTTCTTTTCCTGACGGACCGCATTGCAGAATTGGAGCTGAGGGTGGATTCACTCTGGAGCATCCACGATGCTGAGAATGACGTGAGTAGCACATGTAGCGAGTTGGTTGTACCGCAGGAGAAGGGTCCACAGCCAGCTAGGGAATGGAAGACCAGCAGGAAGAGTAGTGCAAGGAAGGTAGTGCAGGGGTCCCCTGTGGTCATCCCCCTGCAAAACAGATACACTGCTTTGAGTACTGCTGAGGGGGATGACTCCTCAGGGGAGGGCAGCAGCAGCCAAGTTCATGGCACCGTGGCTGGCTCTGTTGCACAGGAGGGCAAGAAAAAGAGTGGGAGAGCGATGGTGATAGGGGATTCAATTGTAAGGGGAATAGATAGGCGTTTCTGCGGCCGCAACTGAGACTCCAGGATGGTATGTTGCCTCCCTGGTGTAAGGGTCAAAGATGTCTCGGAGCGGGTGCAGGACATTCTAAAAAGGGAGGGAGAACAACCAGTTGTCGTGGTGCACATTGGTACCAACGACATAGGTAAAAAAAGGGATGAGGTCCTACGAAACGAATTTAAGGAGTTGGAGCTAAATTAAAAAGTAGGACCTCAAAAGTAGTAATCTCGGATTGCTACCAATGCCACGTGCTAGTCAGAGTAGGAATCGCAGGATAGCGCAGATGAATACGTGGCTTGAGCAGTGGTGCAGCAGGGAGGGATTCAAATTCCTGGCGCATTGGAACCGGTTCTGGGGGAGGTGGGACCAGTACAAACCGGACGGTCTGCACCTGGGCAGGACCGGAACCAATGTCCGAGGGGGAGTGTTTGCTAGTGCTGTTGGGGAGGATTTAAACTAATATGGCAGGGGGATGGGAACCAATGCAGGGAGACAGAGGGAAACAAAAAGGAGGCAAAAGCAAAAGACAGAAAGGAGATGAGGAAAAGTGGAGGGCAGAGAAACCCAAGGCAAAGAACAAAAAGGGCCACTGTACATCAAAATTCTAAAAGGACAAAGGGTGTTAAAAAAAACAAGCCTGAAGGCTTTGTGTCTTAATGCAAGGAGTATCCGTAATAAGTTGGATGAATTAACTGTGCAAATAGATGTTAACAAATATGATGTGATTGGAATTACAGAGACGGGGCTCCAGGATGATCAGGGCTGGGAACTCAACATCCAGGGGTATTCAACATTCAGGAAGGATAGAATAAAAGGAAAAGGAGGTGGGGTAGCACTGCTGGTTAAGGAGGAGATTAATGCAATAGTTAGGAAGGACATTAGCTTGGATGATGTGGAATCTATATGGGTAGAGCTGCAGAACACCAAAGGGCAAAAAATGTTAGTGGGAGTTGTGTACAGACCTCCAAACAGTAGTAGTGATGTTGGGGAGGGCATCAAAGAGGAAATTAGGGGTGCATGCAATAAAGGTGCAGCAGTTATAATGGGTGACTTTAATATGCACATAAATTGGGCTAACCAAACTGGAAGCAATACGGTGGAGGAGGATTTCCTGGAGTGCATAAGGGATGGTTTTCTAGACCAATATGTCGAGGAACCAACTAGGGGGGAGGCCATCTTAGACTGGGTGTTGTGTAATGAGAGAGGATTAATTAGCAATCTCGTTGTGCGAGGCCCCTTGGGGAAGAGTGACCATAATATGGTGGAATTCTGCATTAGGATGGAGAATGAAACAGTTAATTCAGAGACCATGGTCCAGAACTTCAAGAAGGGTAACTTTGAAGGTGTGAGGCGTGAATTGGCTCGGATAGATTGACGAATGATACTTAAGGGGTTGACTGTGGATGGACAATGGCAGACATTTAGAGACCGCATGGATGAACGACAACAATTGCACATTCCTGTCTGGCGTAAAAATAAAAAAGGGAAGGTGACTCAACCGTGGATCTCAAGGGAAATCAGGGATAGTATTAAAGCCAAGGAAGTGGCATACAAATTGGCCAGAAATAGCAGCGAACCCAGGGACTGGGAGAAATTTAGAACTCAGCAGAGGAGGACAAAGGGTTTGATTAGGGCAGGGAAAATGGAGTACGAGAAGAAGCTTGCAGGGAACATTAAGACGGATTGCAAAAGTTTCTATAGATATGTAAAGAGAAAAAGGTTAGTAAAGACAAACGTAGGTCCCCTGCAGTCAGAATCAGGGGAAGTCATAACGGGGAACAAAGAAATGGCAGACCAATTGAACAAGTACTTTGGTTCGGTATTCACTAAGGAGGACACAAACAACCTTCCGGATATAAAAGGGGTCAGAGGGTCTAGTAAGGAGGAGGAACTGAGGGAAATCTTTATTAGTCAGGAAATTGTGTTGGGGAAATTGATGGGATTGACGGCTGATAAATCCCCAGGGCCTGATGGACTGCATCCCAGAGTACTTAAGGAGGTGGCCTTGG
The DNA here is from genome assembly GCF_044704955.1 of Pristiophorus japonicus. NCBI lineage: Eukaryota > Metazoa > Chordata > Chondrichthyes > Pristiophoridae > Pristiophorus > Pristiophorus japonicus. The sequence goes on along the minus strand of NC_091982.1, from coordinate 182,057,599 downwards.
AAATAGCGGATGCATTGACAGTCATTTTCCAACATTCCATTGACTCTGGATCAGTTCCTATCGAGTGCAGGGTAGCCAATGTAACCCCACTTTTTAAAAAAGGAGGGAGAAAACAGGGAATTATAGACCGGTCAGCCTGACCTCAGTAGTGGGTAAAATGATGGAATCAATTATTAAGGATGTCATAGCAGCACATTTGGAAAGAGGTGACAAGATAGGTCCAAGTCAGCATGGATTTGTGAAAGGGAAATCATGCTTGACAAATCTTCTGGAATTTTTTGAGGATGTTTCCAGTAGAGTGGACAAGGGAGAACCAGTTGATGTGGTATATTTGAACTTTCAGAAGGCTTTCGACAAAGTCCCACACAAGAGATTAATGTGCAAAGTTAAAGCACATGGGATTGGGGGTAGTGTGCTGACATGGATTGAGAACTGGTTGTCAGACAGGAAGCAAAGAGTAGGAGTAAATGGGGACTTTTCAGAATGGCAGGCAGTGACTAGTGGGGTACCGCAAGGTTCTGTGATAGGGCCCCAGCTGTTTACACTGTACATTAATGATTTAGACGAGGGGATTAAATGTAGTATCTCCAAATTTGCAGATGACACGAAGTTGGGTGGCAGTGTGAGCTGCGAGGAGGATGCTATGAGGCTGCAGAGTGACTTGGATAGGTTAGGTGAATGGGCAAATGCATGGCAGATGAAGTATAATGTGGATAAATGTGAGGTTATCCACTTTGGTGGTAAAAACAGAGAGACAGACTATTATCTGAATGGTGACAGATTAGGAAAAGGGGAGGTGCAACGAGATCTGGGTGTCATGGTACATCAGTCATTGAAGGTTGGCATGCAGGTACAGCAGGCGGTTAAGAAAGCAAATGGCATGTTGGCCTTCATAGCGAGGGGATTTGAGTACAGGGGCAGGGAGGTGTTGCTACAGTTGTACAGGGCCTTGGTGAGGCCACACCTGGAGTATTGTGTACAGTTTTGGTCTCCTAACTTGAGGAAGGACATTCTTGCTATTGAGGGAGTGCAGCAAAGATTCACCAGACTGATTCCCGGGATGGCGAGACTGACCTATCAAGAAAGACTGGATCAACTGGGCTTGTATTCACTGGAGTTCAGAAGAATGAGAGGGGACCTCATAGAAACGTTTAAAATTCTGACGGGTTTAGAAAGGTTAGGTGCAAGAAGAATGTTCCCAATGTTGGGGAAGTCCAGAACCAGGGGTCACAGTCTAAGGATAAGGGGTAAGCCATTTAGGACCGAGATGAGGAGAAACTTCTTCACCCAGAGAGTGGTGAACCTGTGGAATTCTCTCCCACAGAAAGTTGTTGAGGCCAATTCACTAAATATATTCAAAAAGGAGTTAGATGCAGTCCTTACTACTAGGGGGATCAAGGGGTATGGCGAGAAAGCAAGAATGGGGTACTGAAGTTGCATGTTCAGCCATGAACTCGTTGAATGGCGGTGCAGGCTCGAAGGGCCGAATGGCCGACTCCTGCACCTATTTTCTATGTTTCTATTGCAAACTGTCTTCTTAAATCTCTCTCCACTGTTTCCTCTACCCTCACCTTCAACAAGTGCGAGGAGCTCATGGACATCTTTGTCACTAAGATTGAGACCATCCATTCAGCCGCTTCCCTCTCTTCCCCATGCCCACTTTCCCCCCCTAGTTTCTCTCCTTTATCCCCTCATGTCTTCTCTGAGCTCATCTAGTCCATGGGACCCACCTCTTGCTCCCTTGATCCTATTCCCACTATACTGTTTACCACCCAACTTCCCTTCCTGGATCCTATTTTTGCTGATATTGTGAATGGTTCTCTCTCCTCAGGTACTGTTCCCCTCCTTCAAATCTGCCGTCATCACCCCTCTCCTCAAAAAACAACCCTTGACCCCTCTTGTCCTTGCAAACTACCGCCGCATCTCCAATCTCCCTTTCCTCTCCAAAGTCCTAAAATGTGCTTTCTCCTCCCAAATCTGTGCCCATCTTTCCCGGAACTTCCTGAAGTCCATTATAAGTGGCTGCAATTTAAGTCGGAGCATTGGGATCAGGTGTAACACAGAGATAGAAAGTTAATACAATAGCTCTCCTATTTTTTTTTTCCAAATCTGCCATCAACAAACTTGCTTGTTGAACTGTGCTCTTTAAGATAGTAGAACTGTAAACCTGTGTGTTAGGAGCACTTGCAGCCACAACAGACTTTGTTGAAGCACTACTTCTGATCCTGGCTCAGAAGTTTAAGTTTTTACCATCCAAAGAAACATCGAGTCTGTACCGCCATTCAATATGATCATGGCTGATCCTCTATCTCAACACCATACTCCCACTTTTCCCCCATACCCCTTAATGCCTTTTGTTCCTAGAAATCTATCTATCTTCCTCTTAAATATATTCAGTGACTTGGCCACCACAACCTTTTGTGGTAGAGAATTCCACAGGTTCACCACCCTCTGAGTGAAAACATTTCTCCTCATCTCGGTCCTAAATTTCCTACCCCGTATCCTGAGACTGTGACCACTTGTTCTAGACTTCCCAGCCAGGGGAAACATCCTCCCCGCATCCAGTCTATCCAACCCAGTCAGAATTTTATACGTTTCAATGAGATCCCCTCATTCTTCTAAACTCTAGTGAATATAGGCCTAGTCGACCCAATCTCTCCTCATACAACAGTCCTGCCATCCCAGGAATCAGTCTGGTGATCCTTCGCTGCACTCCCTCTATGGCAAGTATATCCTTTCTTAGGTAAGGAGACCAAAACTGCACACAATACTCCAGGTGCGGTCTCACCAAGGCCTTGCATAACAGTAGTAAGACATCCTTGCTCCTGTACTCAAATCCTCTTGCAATGAAGGCCAACATACCATTTGCCTTCCGAACTGCTTACTGCACCTGCATGTTTGCTTTCAATGACTGGTGTACAAGGACACCCAGGTCCCTCTATACATCGACACTTCCCAAGCCATCACCATTTAAATAATACTTTGTCCTTATGTTTTTCCTACCAAAGTGGATAACTTCACATTTATCCACGTTGCCCACTCACTCAACCTATCTAAATCGTCTTGCAGCAACTTTGCATCCTCCTCACAACTCAAAATCCCACCTAGTTTTGTGCTGTCAGCAAACTTGGAAATATTACATTTGGTTCCCTCATCCAAATCATTTATATATATTGTGAACAGCTGGGGCCCAAGCACTGATCCCTGTGGTACCCCGCTAGTCACTGCCTGTTTATTCTTACTCTCTGTTTCCTGTCAGTTAACCAATTTTCAATCCATGCCAATACATTACCCCCAATCCTATGTGCTTTAATTTTGCACACGAACCTCTTACGTGGGACTTTATTAAAGGCCTTCTGAATACACTGCATCCACTGATTCTCCCTTATCTATTCTAACAGTTACATTTTCAAAAAACTCCAGTAGGTTTGTCAAACATGATTTTCCTTTCATAAATCCATGTTGACTTTGTTTAATCCCGTTGATATTATCTGAGTGTGCTATATTCACATCCTTTATAATAGACTCCAGCATTTCCCTACTACTGATGTCAGGCTAACTGGTCTGTTGTTCCCTGTTTTCTCTCTCCCTCCTTTTTTAAATAGTGGGGTTACATTTGCCACCCTCCAATCTGCAGGAACTGTTGCATAATCTATAGAATTTTGGAAGATGACAACCAATGTATCCACTGTTTCCATGGCTACCTATTTTAGTACTCTGGGATACAGATCATCAGGCCCTGGGGATTTATCTGCCTTTGGTCCTATTTGCTTCTCCAGCACTATTTTCTTACGAATTATCATTTCCTTTAATTCCTCTTGCTCACTAGACCCTTGGTTCCCTCGCATTTCTGGGACATTATTTGTGTCCTCTTCCGTGAAGACAGAACCAAAGTATTTATTTAATTGTTGTGTCATTTCCTTGTTCCCCATTACAAATTCTCCCGTTTCTGTCTGTAAAGGACCTACATTTGTCTTCACTAATCTTTTTCTTTTTACGTACTTGTAGAAACTTTTGCAGTCGGTTTTAATGTTCTTGCAAGTTTACTCTCGTACTCTATTTTTCCCCTCTTAATCAATCTCTTGGTCCTTTTTTGCTTAATTCTAAACTTCTCCCAATCCTCAGGCTTGCTTCTATTTCTGGCAACTTTGTATAACTCCTCTTTGGATCTAATAATATCCTTAATTTTTTTTGTTTGCCATGGTTGGGCCACTTTTCCTTTCGTGTTTTTACGCCAGAAAGGACTGTATAACTGTTGCAATTCATGCATTCGTTCCTTAAATATTAGCCATTGCCTATCTACCATCATGCCTTTCAATGAATCTTCCCAATCTATCATAGACAATTCATTCCTCATACCTTCGTAGTTTCTTTGTTTAGATTTAGGACCCTAGTTTCGGATTGGACTACTTCACTTTCCATCTTAATAAGAAATTCAATCATGTTATGGTTCCTCTTCTGTAAAGGATCCCGCACAACAAGACTGTTAATTAACCCCATCTCATTGCACAATACCAAATCTAGGATAGCCTGTTCCCTAGTAGGCTCCTCAACATACTGGTCTAAAAAACCATCTCGTACACACTCCAGGAATTCATCTGCCACAGTATTATTACTAATTTGGTTTGGTCAGTCTATATGTAATTAAAGTCACCTACAATTACTGTAGTACCCTTACTACATGCATCTCTAATTTCCTGTTTGATGCTGTCCCCTACACTACCTACTGTTCGGAGGCCTATAGACAACTCCCACCAATGTTTTCTGCCCCTTGGTGCTATTTAGCTCCACCCAGAGTGATTCTACATCTTGATTTTCTGAGTTAATATCCTTTCTCACTATTGCTGTGATTTCATCCTTTACTAACAACACCACACCATCCCCTCTTTCTTTTTGACGGTCCTTCCTAAATATAGAATATCCTTGGATATTCAGTTCCCAACCCTGGTCACCCTGCAACCATGTCTCCGTAATTGCAACTATATCGTATCCGTTTAATTCTATTTGCGCTGTTAATTTGTCTACCTTATTACAGATGCTTCGTGCATTCAGATACAATGCTTTTAAATTTGTCTTTTTACCATTTTAGACACACTTACAAGCAAATTGGTTGATAGAAATGGATTAAAAACTATGCCCAGTAAAGTCATCATACAATTCTCTGCAGCCAATACTATAGCTGAACCAAGCACTGATGTTTCAAATTTCTAATGCTCTTGCTCAGCAATCTTGAATCCCAAGCAAAATAATTTGCTTAGAATGGATGTTAATCCTCCAAGTAAAGTGGCATTAACATTTAGTGCAAGCAATAGCTTTACTATTGAACTCTATGGTTTTAGTTTGGGATTCAGTATCCATGTGCAAAATAATGTGTGCCTTTAAGGAGTTAGTCAGAAGTGGAATAATAGGGCATATTTTAAGTCATGCTGACAGTCCACTAAGTTCATCCAGTAGGTATCTCAGCCATACAGACCAGAGAGATCCCAGGCTCAATTCTAAATCTGCTTCGAGTTGGCCGATTTCAGCCAGCACAGGGAAGCTATAATTGGCTTCAGCACCCCTGGGACAAGGAGGGGGAATATCAGCAATACTTTCTGTTCTTGATTGCTATCTAGTGACCCCTTTGAGAAATAAGGTTTAGATTAGCCATGGAAAAGGACAGGGAGCAATCTAGAGTAAAAATACTTAATTGGAGGAAGGCCAATTTCAGTGGGTTGAGAATGGATCTGGCCTGGGTAAATTGGAATCAAAGATTGGCAGGCAAAACTGTAATAGAACAATGTGCTGCCTTTAAAGAGGAGATGGTTCGGGTGCAGTCGAGCTACATTCCCACGAGGGAGAAAGATAAGGCAACCAAAACCAGAGCTCCCTGGATAATGAAAGAGATAGAAAGTAAGATGAAGCAGATGTCAGGTTGAGAATACGTGAGAATCAGGCTGAATAGAGAAAGTTCAGAGGGGAAGTGTAAAAAAAAAAGAGGGACAAGGAAAGAGTATGAGAATAGCTAACATAAAAGGGAATCCAAAAGTCTTCGATAGGCATATAAATAGAAAATGGGTAGTAAGAGGAGGGATGGGGCCGATTAGGGACCAAAATGGAGACCAGCCCATGGAGCGCAGAGCATGGCTGAGGTACAAAATAAGTATTTTGCATCTGTCTTTACCAAGGAAAAAGATGCTGCCAAAGTCATATTGAAAGAGGAGATAGCTGAGATACTAGATGGGATAAAAATTGTTAATGCGGAGCTACTAGAAAGGCAGGCTGTACTTAAAAGTAGATAAGTCACAGGGACTGGATGGGATGCATCCTAGGATGCTGAGGGAAGTGAGGGTGGAAATTGCAGAGGTACTAGCCATAATCTTACAATCCTCCTTAGATACGGGGGTGGTGCCAGAGGACTGGAGAATTGCAAATGTTACACTCTTGTTCAAAAAAGGGTGCAAGGATAAACCCAGCAATTACAGACCAGTCAGTTTAACCTCGGTAATGAGGAAGCTTTTAGAAATGACAATCCGGGGCAAAATTAACAGTCACTTGGACTAGTGTGGATTAATTAAGGGAAGCCAGCACAGAATTGTTAAAGGCAAATCATGTTTAACTAACTTGATTGAGTTTTTTGATAAGGTAACAGAGGGTTGATGTGGAGTTGATGTGGTGTACATGGACTTCCAAAAGGCGTTTGATAAAGTGCCACATAATAGGCTTGCCAGCAAAGCTGAAGCATCTTGGAATAAAAGGGACAGTGGGAGCATGGATGAGAAATTGGCTAAGTGACAAGAAACAGAGAGTAGTGGTGAATGGTTGTTTATCGGACTGGAGGAAAGTATACAGTGAGATTCCCCAGGGGTTGGTACTAGGACCACTGCTTTTCTTGATATATATTAATGACTTAGACTTGGGTGTACAAGGCACAATTTCAAAATTTGCAGATGACACAAAACTTGGAAGTGTAGTGAACAGTGAGGAGGATCGTAATGAACTTCAAGAAGACATAAAGAGACTGGTGGAATGGGCGGGCATGTAGCAGATGACATTTAACGCAGAAAGAATGAGGAGAGGCAATATAAACTATAGGGTACAATCCTAAAGGGGGATCTGGGGTTATCAGTGCACAAATTGTTGAAGTGGTTTGGCCTCAACTAGAGTAGTGTGTCCAATTCTGGACACCGCACTTTAGGAAGGATGTGAAGGCCCCAGAGAGGGCGCAGAGAAGATCAACAAGAATGGTTCCAGGAATGAGAGACTTCAGTTACATGGTGAGAGTGGAGAAGCTGGGGTTGTTCTCCTTACAGCAGAGAAGGTTGAGAGGAGATTTGATAGAGGTGTTCAAAATCATGAGGGGTCTACACAGAGTAATAGAGGGAAACTGTTCCCATTGGCGGAGGGGTTGAGAACCAAAGGAGATAGATTTAAGGTGATTAGCAGAAGAACCAAAGCCGACATGAGCAAAAACATTTTTACGCAGCGAGTGGTTAGGATCTGGAATGCACTGCCTGATAGGGTGGTAGAGGCAGATTCAATCGTGGCTTTCAAAAGGAATTGGATAAGTACCTGAAGGAAAACAATTTGTAGGGCTACAGAGAAAGAGTGGGGGAGTGGGACTAGCTGAAGTGCTCTTGCAGAGAGCTGGCACAAGCTCAACGGGCTGAATGGCCACCTTCTGTGTTGCAACCATTCTAGGATTCTAAATATATATGTGGATATTAAGTGGGTGACAGGTTTGGTTTCAGCTGTGATGGGCTCCCTGTGGCCTGGAACACATCTAACATCTGTGAAACCCTACTCCAACAAGGAGTGAATGGTTTCAAGGAAGCTGGAGATGGAAAAGATTGGTAAAGGGTGTAATGTATTTGCTTCATGGGTTTAACAAAGATTTAACAATCATGCTATACATTACCAGTTCATCCACTAGGCTCTCAACTGCATGCTTTATCGTAGATCTCCTAAACCCAACTGACTGGGGTTTTATTGAGTCTTGTGAACATCATGTGACTGGCTAAGCCACTCACAATTCAACAGCTCTACAAGTATTTTAAATTATAACTTTCAGCTAAGTGCCCCCTTTGGTAAGCACACTAGAACCCACAAATTAACAAATAAACTTTAAGGAAACCATAACAAATCAAATTAAAATTCTGTTCCCTGTTGTAATGATGCACTCCAATCCCTCCGGTGCCCACCTCTTCAACAGCTCTACAAACCTGTCAGCATACTCACAGGGGCATACATTACAAAGGGAAAAACAAGTTAAGTTTAAAAAAAAGATTTTGAATGGAAACTGGAATGCTGTTTGTCCACCATGGTTAAATGGAGGAAAACTGAGTTAGACAACTCCAATATAGAAGGTATAAGAGCAAAGACAAGAAAGGGCACAGATTATAAGTAACTCCAAGAGATTCAAGATTGAGCAATGCTGTGTAACTTCAGGGATAATAAGGGAGGGCACAATGCTAATTGAAAATTAAATACTTAACAAATTGGACTAAATTGGATTAAGCCAATTTCCACACAGGAAACACTTTTCTGTTACTTACAAAACTGCACAAAACACTTCAAATCGCCCATCAAGTAGCTTTTCAGCATTGATACAGCTGGATATGAGATTTTTGTTGCACAAAGACGTTTGTATACTGCCAGAATTCCAATTTTAGATTGCAAGCCAAGGTTTGCACAGACGCTTGTGTCAAATTTCTGTATGTCTTGCAGACAAACAGAAAGGCAGCAAAAAGAGTGAAAATGGAGTGGGATGAAAGCAGGTGAGAAAGAGAGGGCAGAGAATAAGATGCAGAGGACGAGGAAGATGCAGGGGAAAGGCACACACATTAGCTTTGAGGTCGGGAAATAGAGGGATTGAGGAAGAGGAGGTGAAAGAGGGACACACATAGAAGTGAAAGAGAGCTAGACAAAGGAGCAAAGACTAAGTGAGAGAGAAAGGGCAGTGAATGAATGGAGAGAGAGAAAAGCAAAAGTGAAGAAGATGGCGAAGGGGGGAGAATAGGGGACGAGAAATCATGTGAGCGCATGCATACAACAAAATGGGATAGATTGGGGGATGGGGGAGGAGGAAGGAATAAAGTACAGCAATTGAATAGGAGAGCAGGAACGGAGAAAAACAAACGGAGGCAATAGTGAGCGAGCAGGAGTCAAGTTGCAGGGAGAAAGATCACAAAAGAAACTTAATAGGAAGAGAAAGCAAGAGGGGAGAGAGAGATTGGGGAGAGGAGAGGAGAGTGGGAGTGGGAGAGCGACCAACAACTGAGTTGGGAGAGGAAAAAAAGCAGAGAGAGAGAGAGAACATGAGAGAGCATGACTGAGTAGGAAAGAGGAAGGAGCAGCGACTGAGTGTGAGAGAGAAAAAAAGCAATTGTGGGTAAGAGAGAAAACTTTCTGTGAGAAATGTGAAAAATTGAACAATCAAAATGCTGCTGCTTGTGTGTGGAGCCTTCAGGGAGAACAAGACGGGGAATGATTACATTCTTTCTAATGAACTCAAGAGTAAATAAAACTTTTGACAGATGTATTCAGTGTCTTAGTAATATTACTCTACTTGATAATGAACCGTCCTTAGGTACTACCGGAACGCTCTCCTTGCTGACCACCTTTATTTAAACCTCCTAAACGCTAATTTGTACAAAACTCTGCCACATGCATCCTGCCCCGCACTAAGTTCCACTCGTCCATCAACTGACCTTGCTGACTTACATTGGTTCTTCATTTCCCAAAACCATAAAACTAAAAATCTTGTCATCGTCTTTAAATTGTTCCATTGCCTTGCTTCACCCTATCTCTGCAATCTCCTCTAGTCTTGTATTCCCTCAACCCCGAAGACTTTATGTTCCACTGACTCTGGCTTTCTGTGCAACCCCTTCTCCCTCTGTTCGACCATTGGCAACACAGCCTTCAGCTGCATGGGCCATACTCAAATTAATTCCACAAATCTCTCCTCCTCCAAAAACCTTAGATCACCCTTCCTCACATCTCCCTTTCTGACGTGATTGTTTTCCTCAAACCTATCTATGAAGGTCCTTGGGATGTTATTTACATTAAAGGTGCTATATCGGTGCAAGTTGCTGTTTTTAGAAGATAAATTTATGAAAAAGAATGTAATACTTACATACTTTACATGACATTTTCTATAAACTGTGGGGGAAAAAAATTAACTGCATCTTCTATTTGGGAAACATGACCGAAAAATGGTTAGCTTCTAGCTCATAAAATTGGTAATACTGTCTGATAGGTCGTGTGACATCAACTTCAAATTCAAGTGACATTGGAAAACCACCACATCAAAGAATTGGGCATTGCAACCAATAGAAACCTTCTGAAATGCAAATTAAATTTCTGGAGAGCGATAAATAATAGTATGCAAGTTCATGACAAACCAGTACTGCAACATGAGAATACTTAGTCAGTGTCCGAATATGGATCTACAGTCAGTTTTCTGGATAGTGACATTTTATTCCGTCAGAGAGAAAATTAGCTGAGCACACAATCAATTCTGTGTGTTTCATGGAAAGGATTTTCTATTTTGGGATAATGTTCTAATATTCAAAGCCAAAATACAATTAGGTAGCTCATTTAAGTATCAATTTATGAAATCAATGTGCCATATCTGATTAGAGAACATTGCTGATCATGGATGAAATGTTTTCCTTTCAGAATCTTGGATATTGGTAAGCCAAAGTTAACAAGTGACTAATAGGATATTTTTTCTTGGTTCAGTAATACCTCAAAGATTGGATACAATTTTTCCACAGAACAATGGAGTCCATATTGTAGCATTTTTATCTTTCTGAATATTTGCATGCAATTTTAAAATAGTTTAAATGTTGCTGCCAATATGTGGCAAGAGTACCACAATTCTTGCCTGCATCATTACTTCAGATATCACAGCATCTCATTGTTGATGATCTAAATGATACACTATTGCAAACACATAACAAATGAAACCACAAAATTCTACAAACTATTGCCTGGATTTTGGGGCCTATGGCTGCGTACGCACAGCATACGTCATGGTAAGTGCCCCGCAAGTTCCAGGTTTCCCCATGCAATGCGTATGTGCAAAAACCCAGAACTTGCGATCTGTCAAGTTTTGGCAGATGTTTACATTTATTTTTCAAAAAATTAAATTTTTGTTTTAAATGTTTAATTAAATTGTATTTTAATTCATTTTGACCATATGATGATTTATTTTTACTTCAGTGCTGTGACAGTATGTTTTTTAGGGGATTCCGATTAAGCTTATGGGGATTTCGTACGTAAATATTATCCTTATAAGCATAATGGGAATCCCTCTTTGTGATTGGTTGGGCTGGCCCATGTGATGCCAGGGACCGCATGTGTCCCTGGGATACGTGTGCCTTTAAGCAGGCGTACACCTGAAGGTCCAGGAGCACGAGTCTTCGAAGCTCTGGAGGCACCAGGTAGTTGAAGAATTTACTTGCGGTTCGGAGGCATTTGTCCGCTGGAAGCCTCCGACCGCAATTTCCAGTCCGATATGTTTCTTGTGATTACTGCAGAACAGTTGTGTTTGAATGATGTGATGTATTGATTAAAGAACTGTAATTAGATTAAGTTAGCTCAATCTATTGCTGTACCATCGGTATTTGCTGCAATTAAGAGGGGTGAGACAGTGACTAAAAATACAGGAATATTTAGGCCCTGATCACATGGTAAACAATGCAGAACAATGAATTGATAATTTACAAAGATTAATTATTTTCCTCCACTGCTCTTATTTTGTAATTTTAAATTACTCACTCTCATTTTATCTTCCAGAGACATGCCCTATTCCACATCTAAGAAATGGCTTTGCTGGCTACACTCGAACAGTATTCAACACCCCCCCTCTATGGGCTCAATTTTCCCCAGTGCCGTTTTCTGGTGTTTTTGAAGAGTTACGCCCATTTTTTGGGCCCGACTATGCAAAAAAACCCATTAAAGTTTCCCCGTTCTAATATTTGAAATTGGCACCGCGCAGCCTGACCTTTAGCTTTGGGAGGTGGAGCCTAAGGTCTGCGCATGCACGAAAAATAAAATGAAATTTTTTCCATGACTGATATGGGCGCACATGCCAGTACACCTCCCGGTCTGCATTCAGCCATTTTTAAAGAGCCAGTTGTGTGAGAACTTTTATTTTGAGTGGAAATTATCAGAGATACAACATGCAATATGGCTCAAGGACCAAGTATTTCTCACAGAACGAAGTGGAAGTCCTGGTTACTGTAATAGAGGCCAGATGGCACGAGCTGGACACTAGCAGAGGTCAAATAAAAGTTTCACCAAAACAAATGAAGAAACACTGGAACCGAACTTTCACAAGATTACTGTGCAATGGTGACTACCCCGAGGTCCGGAGGCCAGTGCAAAAAGAAGTGGTAGGACCTTGGTCAAGCAGTTAGTGTAAGTAATATTTTCATTTATTCACTGGAATTGCAATTGTAAATGTGACCATCTGTATGTCCCACCCAGCAGAAAGACACCCTCTCTAAAAAGTTATATTTTCATCTTTGCAGAGGAAGGTGGCCCACAACAAAAGAGAGAGAACTCGAACAGGAGGAGACCCGGCAAATCTGCACCCACTGACATCCGTGGAAGAGAGGGTCGCTGCTTTGATGGGCCCTGCCTCGAGAAAAGCAACCACCACTGCTCAAGCTGGGCCCACACTCGAGGGAGAGGGTAAGTCCTGCAAATTCCACAGTCTGGCTTTGCTAAATGTTAAGTACTGCGCGGGCTAGCTATGCTTCGGTTCATGGGGATGTCTACGTCAGCTATGCTTCGGTTGATGCAATGTGCTATCATTCATCGTGGTCCTTCAAATGAGCCTGCTGCCTGCACTATGTGAGCCTACTCAATCCTCCCTGCTCCCTCCTCTGTTGCTAACCATTTGTCTGTTCTGTTATATTTTGCAGAACTTGAGGCCAACACTGACGAGGCTGAAGCCGATGCAGAAGAAGATTCAGACGGGGACGAGCCGGAAGAGGAGAACATCTTCCAATCCCACCTTCCAGACCAACAGCATGGGGTGAGGGGGAAGATAAAGCCCCCACTGGCGTGCAGCGAGCCTCAACCAGGACCCCATCGTCTGAGGCTGAGAGTCCCAGTGGGGTGCAGCAAGCCATACCCAGGGTGAGGAGGGGAAGGAGAGCTCGACAGCGCTCTCCTGCGATGCAGGATCTAACAGATATGGTTCAGATGATGGCAATGAGTGGGGAAAGCATTGACTTTACGCGATCACTCCTCGACACCATCGGTGGGGTGGGTCATGAGGTATCGGGACGATCGGGAGAAGTAACAACACTCTTGCGAGAAATGGGAACACTGTCCAGGCACATTAGAAATGGAATGTCACAGGTAGCTGATACACTGTTGGTGCACGAGGGAGGGAATGTCGCAGGTAGTTGAGACGCTGGCGGAGCACGAGGGAGGTAATATCGGAGGTAAAGGAGACGCTGTTGGGGCACATGAGGGAGGGAATGTTAGAGTTAGCTGCTGCAATAAGGGATCACTCCCAGACACTGCGGCCATTGATGGAATCAACTGCTACTCACACTCCAATTCCCAGACCAACCTCTGAAGAGGCCCAAGCCGGGCTTTCCACATTACCGCCTGCCCCTCAAAAAAAAGTGCGCATTACCCGAGATGCTCGAAAGAATAAGCTTGGTACCAACCCGAAAAACGCTGTGCCACCGCCAGCGGCAGGGGTGGAGTCACCAAGACCAAGTGCAGTGGGCGTTCTTAGAATAAGGGGGAGGAGAGATGAGTGCAGCCTTTGTTTGCTGCTGCTGTTGTTGTTATTATTGTTACTGTTGTAACTGTTCTCAAATTAAAAGTTTTTGTAAGTGTTGTAAATTTACAAGTTTAAAAGTTTGTAAGTGATCTTAAAGTTTGTAAGTATTCTTTAAGAGAATATTTAAAGTTTGATACAAGAGTATTTTTATTAAAGTTAAGTTAAGTTCAAACAAGTGTTAAAATTTTGAATACAATATATTTTAACTTATAACTGAATCATTTACATTATTTGTTCCATTATTAACACAACACAACATTACAGGACAGGTCCAAACAGTCAACATGGTCCATTTTGAATAGTTGCCACTGAATGCAGCGGCAGGTCAGAGTGCAACGGTAAGAGTTTGGTAAGTGGGAGAACTTCAAGGGTTAATCCCTTTTAAACCGTTTCAAGGTTGGTGTAAATTACTTGTGACAATCTCTAGTAGCTTCTAAAGGTAAAATAAGATTACAAGTTTAATAAAACTGCAATATTAAACAGATAGGATTCTTGTAGGTTTAAGCAGAGACAAACAAGCAAGCTAGCTTAGTTAATTGGACAGCGAGTAAAAACTGGTTCCCTAAACAGGCCAGTGGTGAGTCAGCCAGGAACAGTATAAAAACAGGGGGCTTGGTGCAGTCGCAGGTCAGAGTGCAAAGGTAAGAGTTTGGTAAGTGGAAGAGTTTTAAAGGCAAGTGGGAGTGGGAGGTGTTGCTTTGTCTTGTTTTCCCCACCAGTGCTGACTCCCCGACCTGCAAGGAAAAGAAAATGAAGTGTGATGACACAGCAAGAGGTTAGGGGACGTTGGAGCAGCCTATAAAGGACAGCTGGTGCAGCTGCAGTAGGGAGATAAGGCAAAAAAGTGGAGAGAAATTGAAAGGTGACGCCACAGCCAATGGGGTAAGTCATTGGTCAGTAGTTTTTTCTTTTTCTTTTCTTTATCAGTAAGTAACCTTGAGCATTATTGTTGCCAAATTAAGTTAATCTAGCGGTTAAGTCATGGCAGGAGAGCTCGGACATGTGTTATGCTCCTCCTGTTCTATGTGGTAAGTCAGAGATGCTTCCACTACATGTGCAGGAAGTGTATCTGGCTGCAGCTCCTGACAGACCGCATTACGGCACTGGAGCTGTGGGTGGATTCACTCTGGAGCATCCACGATGCTGAGAATGACGTGAATAGCACAATTAGTGAGTTGGTCTTACAGCAGGTAAAGGTTACACAGCCAGATAGGGGATGGATGACCAACAGGAAGAGCAGTGGAAGGAAGGTAGTGCAGGGGTCCCCTGCGGTCATCCCCCTGCAAAACAGATACACCGCTTTGGGTACTGTTGAGGGGGATGACTCATCAGGGGAGGGCAGGAGCAGCCAAGTCCATGGCACTGTTGGTGGCTCTGCTGCACAGGAGGACAGGAAAAAGAGGAGGAGAGCTATAGTGATAGGGGATTCCACTGTAAGGGGAATAGATAGATGTTTCTGCGGCCGCAACCGAGACTCCAGGATGATTTATTGCCTCCTTGGTGCAAGGGTCAAGGATGTCTCGGAGCAGGTGCAGGACATTTGAAGAGGGAGAGTGAACAGCCAGTTGTTGTGGTGCATATAGGTACCAACGATATAGGTACAAAATGGGATGAGGTCCTACAAGATGAATTTAGGGAGCTAGGAGCTAAATTAAAAAGTAGGACCTCAAAAGTAGTAATCTCAGGATTGCTACCAGTGCCACGTGATAGTCAGAGTAGCGCAGATGAATATGTGGCTTGAGCAGTGGTGCAGCAGGGAGGGATTAAAATTCCTGGCGCATTGGAACCGGTTCTGGGGGAGGTGGGACCAGTACAAACCGGACGGTCTGCACCTGGGCAGGACCGGAACCAATGTCCTAGGGGGAGTGTTTGCTAGTGCTGTTGTGGAGGATTTAAACTAATATGGCAGGGGGATGGGAACCAATGCAGGGAGACAGGGAAACAAAAAGGAGGCAAAAGCAAAAGACAGAAAGGAGATGAGGAAAAGTGGAGGGCAGAGAAACCCAAGGCAAAGAACAAAAAGGGCCACTGTACAGCAAAATTCTAAAAGGACAAAGGGTGTTAAAAAAACAAGCCTGAAGGCTTTGTGTCTTAATGCAAGGAGTATCCGCAATAAGGGGGATGAATTAACTGTGCAAATAGATGTTAACAAATATGATGTGATTGGGATTACGGAGACGTGGCTCCAGGATGATCAGGGCTGGGAACTCAACATCCAGGGGTATTCA
Organism: Pristiophorus japonicus; assembly: GCF_044704955.1. Classification (NCBI taxonomy): domain Eukaryota; kingdom Metazoa; phylum Chordata; class Chondrichthyes; family Pristiophoridae; genus Pristiophorus; species Pristiophorus japonicus. The sequence goes on along the minus strand of NC_091982.1, from coordinate 182,041,579 downwards.
ACATTCAGGAAAGATAGAATAAAAGGAAAAGGAGGTGGGGTAGCATTGCTGGTTAAGGAGCAAGTTAAGGCAATAGTTCGGAAGGACATTAGCTTGGATGATGTGGAATCTATATGGGTAGAGCTGCAGAATACCAAAGGGCAAAAAACGTTAGTGGGAGTTGTGTACCTCCAAACAGTAGTAGTGATGTTGGGGAGGGCATCAAACATGAAATTAGGGGTGCGTGCAATAAAGGTGCAGCAGTTATAATGGGTGACTTTAATATGCACATAGATTGGGTTAACCAAACTGGAAGCAATACGGTGGAGGAGGATTTCCTGGAGTGCATAAGGGATGGTTTTTTAGACCAATATGTCGAGGAACCAACTAGGGGGGAGGCCATCTTAGACTGGGTGTTGTGTAATGAGAGAGGACTAATTAGCAATCTCGTTGTGCGAGACCCCTTGGGGAAGAGTGACCATAATATGGTGGAATTCTGCATTAGGATGGAGAATGAAACAGTTAATTCAGAGACCATGGTCCAGAACTTAAAGAAGGGTAACTTTGAAGGTATGAGGCGTGAATTGCCTAGGATAGATTGGCGAATGATACTGAAGGGGTTGACTGTGGATGGGCAATGGCAGACATTTAGAGACCGCATGGATGAACGACAACAATTGTACATTCCTGTCTGGCGTAAAAATAAAAAAGGGAAGGTGGCTCAACCGTGGCTATCAAGGGAAATCAGGGATAGTATTAAAGCCAAGGAAGTGGCATACAAATTGGCCAGAAATAGCAGCGAACCCGGGGACTGGGAGAAATTTAGAACTCAGCAGAGGAGGACAAAGGGTTTGATTAGGGCAGGGAAAATGGAGTACGAGAAGAAGCTTGCAGGGAACATTAAGACGGATTGCAAAAGTTTCTATAGATATGTAAAGAGAAAAAGGTTAGTAAAGACAAATGTAGGTCCCCTGCAGTCAGAATCAGGGGAAGTCATAACGGGGAACAAAGAAATGGCGGACCAATTGAACAAGTACTTTGGTTCGGTATTCACTGAGGAGGACACAAACAACCTTCCGGATATAAAAGGGGTCAGAGGGTCTAGTAAGGAGGAGGAACTGAGGGAAATCCTTATTAGTCGGGAAATTGTGTTGGGGAAATTGATGGGATTGAAGGCCGATAAATCCCCAGGGCCTGATGGACTGCATCCCAGAGTACTTAAGGAGGTGGCCTTGGAAATAGTGGATGCATTGACAGTCATTTTCCAACATTCCATTGACTCTGGATCAGTTCCTATGGAGTGGAGGGTAGCCAATGTAACCCCACTTTTTAAAAAAAGGAGGGAGAGAGATAACAGGGAATTATAGACCGGTCAGCCTGACATCGGTAGTGGGTAAAATGATGGAATCAATTATTAAGGATGTCATAGCAGTGCATTTGGAAAGAGGTGATATGGTAGGTCCAAGTCAGCATGGATTTGTGAAAGGGAAATCATGCTTGACAAATCTTCTGGAATTTTTTGAGGATGTTTCCAGTAGAGTGAGCAAGGGAGAACCAGTTGATGTGGTATATTTGGACTTTCAGAAGGCTTTCGACAAGGTCCCACACAAGAGATTAATGTGCAAAGTTAAAGCACATGGGATTGGGGGTAGTGTGCTGACATGGATTGAGAACTGGTTGTCAGACAGGAAGCAAAGAGTAGGAGTAAATGGGGACTTTTCAGAATGGCAGGCAGTGACTAGTGGGGTACCGCAAGGTTCTGTGCTGGGGCCCCAGCTGTTTACACTGTATATTAATGATTTAGACGAGGGGATTAAATGTAGTATCTCCAAATTTGCGGATGACACTAAGTTGGGTGGCAGTGTGAGCTGCGAGGAGGATGCTATGAGGCTGCAGAGCGACTTGGATAGGTTAGGTGAGTGGGCAAATGCATGGCAGATGAAGTATAATGTGGATAAATGTGAGGTTATCCACTTTGGTGGTAAAAACAGAGACAGACTATTATCTGAATGGTGACAGATTAGGAAAAGGGGAGGTGCAACGAGACCTGGGTGTCATGGTACATCAGTCATTGAAGGTTGGCATGCAGGTACAGCAGGCGGTTAAGAAAGCAAATGGCATGTTGGCCTTCATAGCGAGGGGATTTGAGTACAGGGGCAGGGAGGTGTTGCTACAGTTGTACAGGACCTTGGTGAGGCCACACCTGGAGTACTGTGTGCAGTTTTGGTCTCCTAACCTGAGGAAGGACATTCTTGCTATTGAGGGAGTGCAGCGAAGGTTCACCAGACTGATTCCCGGGATGGCGGGACTGACCTATCAAGAAAGACTGGATCAACTGGGCTTGTATTCACTGGAGTTCAGAAGAATGAGAGGGGACCTCATAGAAACGTTTAAAATTCTGACGGGGTTCGACAGGTTAGATGCAGGAAGAATGTTCCCAATGTTGGGGAAGTCCAGAACCAGGGGACACAGTCTAAGGATAAGGGGTAAGCCATTTAGGACCGAGATGAGGAGGAATTTCTTCACCCAGAGAGTGGTGAACTTGTGGAATTCTCTACCACAGAAAGTTGTTGAGGCCAATTCACTAAATATATTCAAAAAGGAGTTAGATGAAGTCCTTACTACTAGGGGAATCAAGGGGTATGGCGAGAAAGCAGGAATGGGGTACTGAAGTTGCATGTTCAGCCATGAACTCATTGAATGGCGGTGCAGGCTCGAAGGGCCGAATGGCCTACTCCTGCACCTATTTTCTATGTTTTTATGTTTCTATTGGCACTCGGCCATTTTGTAGTTCTTTGTTTAATTTTTGAACATTTTTTAATAAAAGTACATTGCCATCAGCACATCAGCACTGAGGCTTCTTGCAGCAGTGAGAAGGCTGCAGGAAGCCTCAGAAAGTTGAGGCAGCCGTTTCCTGACGGCCTCCCCCCCTGCCGTCGGGGAATGGCTGCTGAACTTGTGAGGCTTCCTGCAGCCTTCTCACTGTCTCCTTCCCCCCCCGCCCGCCGTCTGAAACGGCTTCCTCCCCCCCCCCCCGCGCTGCGTTCGGTCGGTCGGGTCCGCACTCCCTCCCTCCCCCCCCCCCCTCCACCGCCGGGAACGGCTTCCTCCTCCCCCCCCCCCCCCCGCGGGAACGAACGGCTGCCTCCTACCCCCCCCCCCCCCGGGGGAACGAACGGCTGCCTCAACTTGTGAGGCTTCCTGCAGCATTCTCCCTGGCTGAAGCACTTTCACACAGGTAGGAGGATGGTTTATTTAATCTTTTCTTTGCTTATAAATTTTTATTCAGGTTGGATTTATTTGTATAATATTTGTATAAGTATAAATAAGGATTTATTATAGAATTTAATGACTTCCCTCACCCCCCCCCCCCACCTCGTTCTGGACGCCTAATTTGTAACCTGCGCCTGATTTTTTAATGTGTAGACAAGGTTTTTTCAGTTCTACAAAAATCTTCACTTGCTCCATTCTAAGTTAGTTTGGAGTACGTTTTCACTGTGGAAACTTTGAAATCAGGCGTCAGTGGCCGGACACGCCCCCTTTTGAAGAAAAAATTCTGTTCCAAAGTGAAACTGTTCTAACTGACTAGAAGTGCAGAAAAAAAAATGTGGAGAATTGCGATTTCTAAGATAGTCCGTTCTCCACCAGTTGCTCCTAAAAATGAGGCGCAAATCATGTGGAAACTTGGGTCCATAATGTCGAGGAACCAACTAGAGGGCTGGTCATCCTAGACTGGGTGATGTGTAATGAGAAAGGACTAATTAACAATCTTGTTGTGTGAGGCCCCTTGGGGAAGAGTGACCATAATATGGTAGAATTCTTTATTAAGATGGAGAGTGACACAGTTAATTCAGAGACTAGGGTCCTGAACTTGGGGAACGGTAACTTCGATGGTATGAGATGTGAATTGGCTAGAGTAGACTGGCGAGTGATATTTAAAGGGTTGACGGTGGATAGGCAATGGCAAACATTTAAAGATCACATGGATGAACTTCAACAATTGTACATCCCTGTCTGGAGTAAAAATAAAACAGGAAAGGTGGCTCAACCGTGGCTAACAAGGGAAATTAAGCATCATGTTAAATCCAAAGAAGAGGCATATAAATTGGCCAGAAAAAGCAGCAAACCTGAGGACTGGGAGAATTTTGTAATAGAGCAGAGGAGGACAAAGGGTTTAATTAGGAGGGGGAAAATAGAATCTGAGAGGAAGCTTGCTGGGAACATAAAAACTGACTGCAAAAGCTTCTATAGATATGTGAAGAGAAAAAGATTAGTGAAAATAAATGTAGGTCCCTTCTAGTCAGATTCAGGTGAATTTATAATGGGGAACAAAGAAATGGCGGACCAGTTAAATAAATACTTTTGTTCTGTTTTTACGAAGGAAGACACAAATAGCCTTCCGCAAATATTAGAGGACCGAGGGTCTAGTGAGAAGGACGAACTGAAGGATATAAAGCGGGAAATTATGTTTGGGAAATTGATGGGATTGAAGGCCGATAAATCCCCGGGGCCTGATAGTCTGCATCCCAGAGGACTTAAGGAAGTGGCCCTAGAAATAGTGGATGCATTGGTGATCATTTTCCAACAGTCTATCGACTGTGTATCAGTTCCTACGGACTGAAGGGTAGCTAATGTAACACCACTGTTTAAAAAAGGAGGGAGAGCAAACGGATAATTATAGACCGGTTAGCCTGACATCAGTAGTAGGGAAAATGTTGGAATCAATTATTAAAGATGAAATAGTAGTGCATTTGGAAAGCAGTGACAGGATCGGTCCAAGCCAGCATGGATTTGTGAAAGGGAAATGAAGCTTGACAAATCTTCTGGAATTGTTTGAGGATGTAACTAGTCGAGTGGACAAGGGAGAACCAGTGGATGTGGTGTATTTGGACTTTCGACAAGGTCCCACACAAAAGATTGATGTGCAAAATCAAAGCACATGGTATTGGAGGTAATGTACTGAAGTGGATAGAGAACTGGTTGGCAGACAGGAAGCAGAGAGTCGGGATAAACGGTTCCTTTTCAGAATGGTAGACAGTGACTAGTGGGGTGCCGCAGGGCTCAGTGCTGGGATCCCAGCTCTTTACAATATACATTCATGATTTAAATGAAGGAATTGAGTGTAATATCTCCAAGTTTGCAGATGACACTAAACTGGGTGGCAGTGTGAGCTGTGAGGAGGACGCTAAAAGGATGCAGGGTGACTTGGACAGGTCAGGTGAGTGAGCAAATGCATGGCAGATACAGTATAGTGTGGATAAATGTGAGGTTATCCACTTTGGGGGCAAAAACACGAAGGCAGATTATTATCTGAATGGCGGCAGATTAGGAAAGGGGGAGGTGCAACGAGACCTGGGTGTCATGGTTCATCAGTCATTGAAAGTTGGCATGCAGGTACAGCAGGCGGTGAAGAAGGCAAATGGTATATTGGCCTTCATAGCGAGGTGATTTGAGTATAGGAGCAGGGAGGTCTTACTGCAGTTGTACAGGGCCTTGGTGAGGCCTCACCTGGAATATTGTGTTCAGTTTTGGTCTCTTAATCTGAGGAAGGACGTTCTTGCTATTGAGGGAGTTCATCAGACTGATTCCCAGGATGGCGGGACTTACATATAAGGAGAGACTGGATCAACTGGGCCTTTATACACTGGAGTTTAGAAGGATGAGAGGGGATCTCATAGAAACTTAGAAGATTCTGACGGGACTGGACAGGTTAGATGCGGGAAGAATGTTCCCGATGATGGGGAAGTCCAGAACCAGGGGACACAGTCTTAGGATAAGGGGTAGGCCATTTAGGACTGAGCTGAGGAGAAACTTCTTCACTCAGAGAATTGTTAACCTGTGGAATTCCCTACTGCAGAGAGTTGTTGATGCCAGTTCATTGGATATATTCAAAAGGGAGTTAGATATGGCCCTTACGGCTAAAGGGATCAAGGGGTATGGAGAGAAAGCAGGAAAGGGATACTGAGGGAATGATCAGCCATGATCTTATTGAAAGGTGGTGCAGGCTCGAAGGGCCGAATGGCCTACTCCTGCACCTATTTTCTATGTTTCTATGAGCCTTCAGGCAGCAAAGTGTTCATGGAGGAACTGCTGGCACAAGGCTCGAGCAATCGTTAAAGGGGCACGACTGCCCGCCCTCCTCCGCTGTCATGCTCCGGGTTCAGGTAGTTGCATGGCTTCCTCCTCCTCGATATCTGCAACTTCCTCCTCCTCATCAGACATTCTCACCTCAGGTGGGTGTTCTACTACCAGCTGCTGCTGCTGCCTCATGCTGGCTCAGTTGTGCAGCATGCAGTAGACAACAGTGACTGGCCGACAATCTCAGGGGACTATTGCAAGTAGCCTCTGGAATGGTCCAGGCATCGGAAATGCTGGTTCAGGATGCCAATGGTCCTCTCTATTATGCTGCGCGTCGCAATGTGCGACGTGTTGTATTCCCGCTCAGCTTCCATCCGTGTTACGTGTAGGGGAGAGGCGAGCAGGAGTAGGCCACCTGGCCCCGAGCCTGCTCCGCCATTTCATAAGATCATGGCTGATCTGATCATGGACTTAGCTCCACTTCCCTGCCTGCTCCCCATAACCCTTTATTCCCTTATCGCTCAAAAATCTATCTATCACTGCCTTAAATATATTCATTGACCCAGCCTCCACAGCTCTCCGGGGCAGAGAATTCCACAGATTTACAACCCTCAGAAGAAATTCATCCTCATCTCAGTTTTAAATGGGCAGCCCCTTATTCTGAGACTAGGTCCCCTAGTTTTAGTTTCCCCTACGAGTGGAAATATCCTCTCTGCATCCACCTTGTCGAGCCCCCTCATTATCTTATACGTTTCGATAAGATCACCTCTCATCCTTCTGAACTCCAATGAGTAGAGGCCCAACCACTCAACCTACCTTCATAAGTCAACCTAGTGAACCTTTTCTGAACAGTCTCGAATGCAAGTATATCCTTCCTTAAATACGGAGACCAAAACTGTACGCAGTACTTCAGGTGTGCCCTCGCCAATACCCTGTACAGTTGTAGCAGGACTTCTCTGCTTTTATACTCTAACCCTCTTCCAATAACGGCCAATATTCCATTTGCCTTCCTGATTATTGCTGAAAATTGCATACTAACTTTTTGTGTTTCATGCACAAGGACCCCCAGGTCCCTCTGTACTGCAGCACTTGGCAATTTTTCTCCATTTAAATTATAATTTGCTTTTCTATTTTTTCTGCCAAAGTAGATAACCTCACATTTTCCCACATTATACTCCATCTGCCAAATTTTTGGCCACTCACTTATATCCCTTTGCTAATTTTTTGTATCCTCCTCACAATTTGCTTTCACACCCATCTTTGTATCATCAGCAAACTTGGCTACATTACACTCAGTACCTTCATCCAATCATTAAAATAGATTGTAAATAGTTGAGGCCCCAGCACCAATCTCTTCAGCATCCGACTAGTTACTGTTTGCCAACTGGAAAATGACCCATTTATTCCGACTCTCTGTTTTCTGTTAGTTAGCCAATCCTCTATCCATGCTAATATATTACCCCCAACCACGTAAACTTTTATTTTGTGCAGTAACCTTTTATGTGGCACCTTATCGAATGCCTTCTGGAAAACCAAACACACCATATCCACTGGTTCCCCCTTATCCACCCTGCTCGTTACATCCTCAAAGAACTCCAGCAAATTTGTCAAACATGATTTCTCATCCCGCTGATGATCAGCCATGATCTTATTGAATGGTGGTTCAGGCTCGAATGGCCTACTCCTGCACCTATTTTCTATGTTTCTATGCTTCAAGTGCCATGATGCAATGCATGTCGTCACAGACGAGCTGCACGTTCATGGAGTGGAAACCTTTTCTGTTTGCAACAACCTCAAAACAGCAGGACAGAGCACGCACACCTCTTCTTTCCTCTCTCTCTCCAAGGTGGACGCCCTAGTATGCGCAATAGGCTTGCTTACAACGGGAAGCTAGGCATTCAATGAAGACATTTTGGGGCAACGAAGTGTAATGCAATTCTTGAATTTTTGATTTTTTTCCAAGTACCACCCCACCACCTCTTCTCTCCTCTGAAGGCTCGGGGCTCGGCTTCAGAAGAAACCCGGGAGGCGGGTGGAAATTGAACTGAACTGCTAGCCACTTATATAAAGGATGAGAACCTTTAGGCTATCAATGAACAATTGCTAAAAGTGCTGTTTTCATCCTCAATACTGTCCACCTCAGCAGCTCAAAAGAAGCCGGGGTGTGGGGGTGTGGGGAGTGGAAGCCGATACCCCGAAGCCCTGTGTCTGGGCGAGGAAGCGATTCTGCCGGCCGACGCTCCGACCCTCAAGCCTGGTGAGGAGACATTCGGTGGTGGGGTGGTACTTTGGAAAAAAAAATCTAAAATTTGGTGGTGGGGTGGTGCTTTGAAAAAAAAAATCTGAAATTCAAGAATTGCATTACACTTCCAATTTCTCCCTTTTGACTTTGAAACAATTAACATTTATGATGCATATTCTCTGCTTTCTTCACTCCCTCCAAAACTTTGGCTAAAAACAATGGCGCCTTTCTGTGCCGATTTTGTAATGTGCACTGATTTTTGTTAAGTGCCCAGAAGGTTTTTTGGGTGTGGTCACATACGCCATCCTAGGAAAAATGTAAGTTGGCCAAACTTGCTTAAATATCAAAAACTGACGCAAAAATCGTACCTAAGTGAATTACGTTGGTGCAGAAACTTTGGGGAAACTTGGAGATTTTTATTTACTCAAAAAAAACGGTGCATGCCAAAAAAACGGCGCAGATAATTGGGGAAAATTGAACCTAATGACTTGACCACTTAACCTTTCAGTGCACTACAACACATCCTTTTCTGGTCCCGACATTTGCCAACAGTGTTAATAGCTCCATTTGCACAAGCACTGCCCATTTTTCTTTCATAACTGCCATTACCCCATCACAAAAAAGCCTGCCCTTCACCCATTTATACTGTCCAACTACAGCCCTATCTCTAATTTCCCCCCCTTCACTAAGGTCCTTGACCATATCCTCACCTTCCAGCTCCATGCCCACCTCTTAGAAACTTCCTGTTCAATTCCCTTCAGTCCAGCGTTCACCTTACTCACAAGCACAAGGATTTCTCTGGTCAAAATTACAAATGCTCTGTGATTGTGACCATGGTACTATAGAATTTCCTTCTCCTCCTCGATTTCGCTGCAGTGTTTGATGCAGTCAATCAAGCCATCCTCCTTCATTGCCTCGCCACTGTTGTCTAGCTCCATGATACTCGCCTGAGTGGTTCCACTCCATCTGACCGAATACAGCCAATGCATCTCGAGAAACTGCTTCCCTTCCTGCTTCTGGAGTCACTTCAGGAGCTTTTGAAGGAAATATACTTCACATTCTTCTCTTCATTATCAACATCCTTCCCCTTGGTGACAACAGCAGGCACAAGGACATATTTCATGCATATGTGAATGACACCCAGCTCTTACGTTGCACTACTTCCCTCAACCCCATGATCCCTTCTGTGATGTCAGACTACCCAACTGACTTTAAGTTGCAGATGAGTCATAATTTCCTCCATTAACATCAGACATCATCAGACCTACATCATAATTTTCAGCCACCACCAATGTTCCCTGTTAGCTGCGTGGTTGTACAGCTGCCTACCGGTTCCTCGCAGCCCGAGACCGGCTTTCCAAATGTGACATTTCGGGAATGTGCGAAATTTTGAATGGGCCGCATAGTACCGTTAAAGGGACTGGACACCGAAAAATACTTTAGGGGAACATTAGCCACCACCACAAGTTTTGCTCTTTTGCTTCAGAATCCATGCTCCCTCCCATGCCACTTGCTCAGACTGAATCAGATTTGTGAAAGATTGAAACGAGCATGTTCCAGAGTTGAGTTTCAAATCCTACTTTCTGTCCATTAACTTGCATCTCTGCAACATCATCTGCCTTTGCCCTTACCTCATTCTCACTGCTGCTGAAACCCTTTCCCACTTTTCTCACCAGTGAACTTGATTTTTCCAATGACATCGTTGTCAGCCTTTCATCTTCTACCCTCCATAAACATCAAATTGTTCAAAACTCAGCTGCACATATACTGTCCTGCAGAAAGTCCTGCTTTGATGTCAGCCAATATTCTCTGCCGCTCATTTACATAGCTCGGTCAGCCATGCAAAAAACCAGCTCATGCAAATCTGCGAATAATGAATGGACATAGATTTATGTCCAAAAATCTACATAGTCTGAAGTCAACTGATATCGGCGCAACAGAGATTTCTGGAGTTTGATAGTAATTTACTTCTTAGAGACCTGCACCTTAGAGGAGTAGCAGAACAAGAGACTCTGAGAATGAGAATGAGAGCTGTCAACCTGCTATTACTCCAATTGGTGGTGCTGCCTTTGCGCTTGTTTTAAGCCGCTCTTCTGTTTTGGGGTAGGCAAATCAGCTCCGAAGGAAATTTCGGTGCTATTTCTGTTGGTAAGATCGGAGCACAAACTGGTGTAAATCTCAGCATAATTTCGGCATAAATGTGATTCAGGGAATTCGGGGTCATTGAGGATAACTAGCTCAAAGTGCCCTTCCTAATTAGATTAAGTGAATGTCAGTAATAGTCCATCCACCCATAACAACTTTTTAATCAAAATATTGGCATATTAAGTATACATTTTCCTCCACCACAGAATTTATTAGCCATCACTTCTCTAACCCAATATGTTGGCTTTTATATTGATTAGAAATTAAAAATATATATATATTTAAAATTAAGATACCTGTACTAAATAAATACAAAATTGTGCACAAAATATTCATTTTTTGACACAAGGATTCCCATCAAAATCACTTAATAACTTGTTGATTCATTCCTTTTAAAAAGAGGCCGGGGCAACACCTAGTAAACAATTAGATGGAAAGTTATAGAATGATACAAACAATCAAATATGATATGGTCCTAGTCCTGTTGGGAATATGGAAACATCACATGTGCAATGTAACCAGATGAGGTTGATAATGAAGGCAGTAATTTCAGATCGAAAATGTCCTGTTGTCAACAACAATTATTTATATAGCGCCTTTAACGTAGTAAACATCTTAAGGCGCTTCACAGCACTGTTACAAGACAAAACAGATAAATTTGACACCGAGCCACATAAAAAGAAATTACGGCAGATGACCAAAAGCTTGGTTAAAGAGGTAGGTTTTAAGGAGCATCTTAAAGATGGAGAGGTAGAGAGGTGGAGAGGTTTAGGGAGGCAGTTCCAGAGCTTAGGGCCCAAGCAGCTGAAGGCATGGCCACCGATGGTTGAGCAGTTATAATCAGGAATGCTCAAGAGGGTAGAATTTGAGGAGCGCACACATCTTATGGGGTTGTGAGGCTGAAAGAGGTTGCAGGGGTAGGGAGGGATGAGGCCATGGAAGGATTTGTAAACAAGGATGAGAATTTTGAAATCGAGGTGTTGCTTAACCACGAGCCATGTAGGTCAGCGAGCACAGGGGACTTGGTGCGAGTTAGGACACGGGCAGCTGAGTTTTGGATGACCTCAAGTTTACGTAGGGCAGAATGTGGGAGGCCAGCCAGGAGTGCGTTGGAGTAGTCAAGTCTAGAGGTAACAAAGGCATGGATGAGGGTTTTAGCAGAAGAGCTGAGGCAGGGACAGAGTCGGGCAATGTTACAGAGGTGGAAATAGGTGGTTTTAGTTATATTTCAGGGTCAAATATGACGCCTAGGTTGCGAACAGTCTGGTTTAGTCTCAGATAGATGCTAGGGAGAGTCAGTGGCTCGGGAATGCAGTTTGTGGTGGGAACCAAAGACAATGGCTTTGGTCTTCCCAATATTTAATTGGAGAAAATTTCTGCTCATCCAGTACTGGATGTCGAACAAGCAGTCTGACAATTTCGAGATCATGGAGGGGTTGAGAGAAGTGATGGAGAGCACATAGTCCGCATGCCAGACACAGGACTCCCAAAGCAAGCGCTCTACTCGGAACTCCTCTTCGGCAAACGAGCCAAAGGTGGGCAGAGGAAATGTTACAGGGACACCCTCAAAGCCTCCCTGATGAAGTGCAACATCCCCACTGACGCCTGGGAGTCCCTGGCCAAAGACCATCCTAAGTGGAGGAAGTGCATCCGGGAGGGCGCTGAGCACCTCGAGTCTCGTCGCCGAGAACATGCAGAAATCAAACGCAGGCTGCGGAAAGAGCGTGCGGCAAACCAGTCTCACCCACCCCTTCCCTCAACAGAGGGACAGAGACTGTGGACTGTACAGCCACCTAAGAACTCATGTTAAGAGTGAAAGCAAGTCTTCCTCGATTCTGAGGGACTGCCTATGATGATGAGGGGAGAGGTAGAGCTGGGTGTCATCAGTGTACATGTGGAAACTGACTCCGGATGATATTGCCAAGGGGCAACATATAGATGAAAAATAGGTGGGGGGCCAAGGATAGATCCTTGGAGGACACCAGAGGTAACGATGCGGGAGTGGAAAGAGAAGCCATTGCTGGAGATTTTCTGGCTATGATTAGATAGATGAGAATGGAACCAGGCGAGTGCAATCCCACCCAGCTGGATGATGGTGGAGAGGCATTGGAGGAGGATGGAGTGGTCAACTGTAGGCTGCAGACAAGTCCAGGAGGACGAAGAGGGATAGTTTACCTTTGTCACAGTCACAAAGGATGTCAGTCTATTAACATCAGGGATCAGAGTGACATTTCATAGTTTTATCTCCTTGGTAGTTTTCCATGTGGTTATTCACTTCTCTTGAAAGGATTGATTAAGTAGAGAAGAGTCCACATTTGGGGCGAGATTTTCCACTTTTGTGCAGATCACCCAAAATTGGGCGTTATTTCCGGCGTGGGCGGTAAATATGGGTTTTCAGATTGCCGGATTGTTGCCCATTTTCAAAGCCCCTAGTTTCCATTTTAAAAATTGGGCATTACCGCGAGTGATCTCAAATGGGCGTTAGGGTTAAATCTCTCTGACCTTCTGCTGTAAAGTGTCGCCGTCATTACAACAGACAGAGAGAGAGGGAGCAGAGAGGGAGTGAAGGCGTGTGTGGGTGTGGATGCTTATTTGGCTGCTTTGGGAGATAGGAGGGAGAGTTTTGATCTTTAGAACAAATTGTGCGAAAAAAGTTAGCTGTTACCAGCCAGATATTTTCACGAATTTGGTGCCTATAATGGAGGGAGTGGAGGAGGCGACACAGCATGCTGTGGAGACTGACGTTGGCGAGAGCAGTGAGCTGGGAGAGGAACAAATGGAAGTGAGTGAGGAGGTTCTCGGACGAGGCAAATGCCTCCCTCATGCAGGAGGTCGAGTCATGCTGCGGTGATTTGACCAGGGAGGGCATGGGAAGCCCACCCCAAAGGCCGACCAGAAGATAAGGTCTGAGATAGCAGAAGATGTGGGCTGAGATTGTCGGCGACCAACGAGGCACATGAGGACAACCAATGCCGCAAGCGATGGAACGACCTTGTCGGATCTGCAAGAGTATTACATTTATTTACATGGACTTATATATTTAAATAATTTGATTTGTAAGAGTCATGAGTGACTATAATCAAATGAGGTCTTTCACTTTTACCGGGAATGTTGTACTCAAAGCCTGCGGTCACGGTGTACATCTTTAGGTAAAGAATGCTAATTGTCATAATAATCATGATTACATCTGTCGGTTATGTGTTGTATCAGTCTCTATGACAGCACCTAGCAATGATATCACACAATGATCTCATGCCGTGTCATCCTGTTACCTTTTACAGAAGAAGCGATCGAGGAATAGGGCCGAGCAGAGGCTAACGGGTGGGGGGGGGCCACCAGTCATCAGCGACCTCAGAGACATCGAGGAGCGGGTGCTCTCAATAGTGGGGACCGACACCCGGACGGCCACGCAGGCAGCTGCAGATTCTGAAGTGATGCCACCTGAGTAAAGTATACACCAGTGCGTGATGTGAAGTCAATAGATGCCATATCCACTCATATCCGAACAATACTATATGATAGATGATTGCTAAAAGTTTCCTCTAAATAATGCTGACCTCATGAGACTCATTGCAATGCAGTATGTGTTGATGGTCATGAAATGTGATGTCTGTGATGATTTTGATAGTGGTGGTGCTTTTGTCGTGCTGTGTGTAGCGCTGGACTCATCTTGTGACCCTGGCATCCCCTTCTCCTCTAATAACCTCATTTGTATTTTGCAGCAGCGTGTCCCAAGTCAAGACCACAGAGGCCAGAAGGTGGGGGCGGTGCTAGACTCGCCGGACAATCCTACATCTGGTGCTGACGAGCTCCGATTCTCGCCTGTCAATCTGCTGGGTCCGTTCCCAACGGATGACAGCGCGGACTTTGAGGAGCCTACATCGCCAGGCTCCAGAAGGCATTCAACCCCAAGGCCATCTAGTGCTCCTCCAGCCATTCCCACCTCCACTCTGGAGGTACCGGGCCCAAGCACCTTGCCACAGGGCACCCCAGGATGGCGCCGACCCCGCGGAGGTTTCGTAGACGCGGCAGGTCTGTTCCATGAGTGGCAGATGAGTGGGGCGATATGATGGAATTGTCTAGGAGGACTGTTGACATAGGTCGCCAGATCCTACAGACATTGGGGGGCATATCCCAACAGCTGGCTAGCATCTCCGGCACCATGACAGAATACGTTCCACGGATGGTGGAGGCCCTGGAGCCGATAGCCAGGAATACTGGTGGCACAGGCCTCCCAGTGGTCCCGGAACGCGGCACTCCACCCCCAGGTTCCGCACCCCCAGTGCCAACAACACGAGAGGCAGGAGCAAGATCCTGCTTCTGGATCCGAGAAGGTTCCCACCTCGGTACCCCCGCTCCCGTATCCGCACAACCACCGGCTCTGCCTTCATTCCCCCCAATGATGCACCGCCTGAGGAGTGCCTCAGCCAGGCAGCGTGGAGCGAGGAGGGGAAGGGGTAGAGGTAGAGGTGGGGAGAAGAAGGGAAGGGGGGGAAGGAAAGTGAGGTGCATGTCCGCAGGTGATGGCTGTGTTATATCTCCATGTCGTTGTATGCAATTTGTTGTAAGGTATGGGGGGAGGGGGCCACCCTATTGGTTTGCATTTGTATTCTGTGTTGCTGGACATGTTGACCATTTTATTGATGTCAATGTTCTAAAAAGTGTTGTGGGATGAGTTGGCGGAGGACCTGGAGGCGATAGCCAGGAACACTGGTGGCACAGGCCTCCCAGTGGTCCCGGAACGCGGCACTTCACCCCTAGATTCCGCACCCCCATGTGGGGGTGGGGTGTTTTTGACCGTTATACTTATGATTTCAGACCAATGGTTATATTAAATATTTTTTATTTAACATAACCTTATTGCGCATTGTCTCAGATAGCTGCACACTGGTGATTCCTTGACATGAAAGGGTTAAATACAACTTAACTTCAATCAACGTAAACTTTAACTGGCACCAAGGTGACGGGCACCACTGATGTCTGAGCTGCACACACACAGCAGTGTGTCAACGTTGTCACTCACATCAGCGCTCTTTCAGGCAAATCTTTCTGATATCAGCTCCACACGTAAGAGTGGGATTTAACAAATGCCAGCCACACCGCTAGCGTTCATTCAGAAAAGTTCCACTTTTTGTGGGTGGTTTTTTGAGCGAGCGATATTGTGGGCGATATGTGTGTGAGGTGGTTAAATTGAAGATGGGCGATCTCCATGGCCGCTAGTTTGGGTAAATATGCTCTTTACGACAAAAAACAGTAGGCGGGCGTTAATATTGAATCTCGGCGTTAATTCCATGCGGAAAGTTCAACTTTTGACAGCGGTTCTTTTGGCGAGCGAGATTGTGGGTGATATGTGTGCGAGGTGCTGAAAATGATACTGGGCGATATGCTGGGCCTTAGTTTCGGCAAACGTGATCTTTACGACAAAAAAAAGTGAGTGGTTGATATTATTGAATCTCAGTGTTATGTACTTGCCGAAAGTAATGCTGGGCGATATTATAGGCATTGGGTTCGCTCATTCTGATGATTCTGCCCCAAAAAAGTGGACAGGCGGTATTATTTTTTCTCGGCGTTACGTGCATGTCGAAAGTAACGCTTGGCGATAAGTCACCGAGAAATGGGCATCAGTTTCCATTTAGTGGCTAACTGGGCGATATATGGGAGTTACACCTTATTTCAGCGTTAAAATGGACATTACGTGGGTGGTATGCATGCAAAAATAATGGAAAATCTAGCCCTTAATCTTTAATTAATAACTTTTCTGTATTGAATATTTAAATTATCAACCTGTTCAGAGCAATTCTACTCTCCCCGGCATGAAGTTTTAGGAGGGGCGAAATTGTTCCACATCCCGTTTGGGGCGCACAATTTAAATTAAATGAATATTTAGCGCCCGACGAGATGGGCCGCTAAATGTCACTGAATCGGGGTCTTTATCTGAAAAAATATGTGCAGGGCGGTATTTGATGCGTGATTTGCCTCCGCGGGGCGGTAGTGCTGCATTGGTGGGGCACAAGGCTTTTAAAGGGGAGGGCCGTTGCAAACTCTGCAGCCGTTTTCCTGGCGCCCACTGGGCCATCAGGGAGGATTTCGGCCCCAAGGGCCCTTTTAAAGGTGGAGACCCGCGAAGCTGTAGTTGGCATTGCCCTACGCCAATCTCACGTCCCGCGGGGTGCAGAGGGGTTGGCACGGTCTAATAAGGGGTCGGCGCACACGGCGATGAAATCATCGGCGTGTGCGCCCCCGCCCAAAAAGTAAGCGAAGCATAGAAAACCCGTTCTCGCCCTTAGGGCAATTCCTGGGGACAATTCCGGGAGGGTCGCTTCCACTGTCCTCCCCCCGGCGATAAATCATTAGCGCCCCGTTAGAGGGCTATAAAGGGGCAATTTCGGCCCCTTAAAGTTTTCAGTACACAACCTAAAGCTAAAACAAACTCTAATTTTACAAAAATAAACTCGTCAAATGTCAGAACTAGCTTCATTATGTATGTATTAAAATAAGTACAAAGAAAACTATTTTAAATATTAAAAATACTTTTGCTTACCTGGGCTTCCTTTTCTATTATTCTCGCCTATTTTTATTGATTTAACTTTATATTTGCTTTATTTCTATCCCATTATAATATAAATCCAGGCTGAAAATATTTTCTATTTAAAAAGTTTTGAATAGTTTGATTGTCTTTATTTTACCTGGCGCCTTCCAGGGCCCAACAGCCATTTTGCAACTGTGCGCCACATAAAAAAAAACATCTATTTGATGAATTTCAATTTTGAGACTGAGATAGATAAATTTTTATCAGGTAACGATATCAAGAAGTATGGAATAAAGGCAAGTGAAAGGAGTTGAGGTACAGATCAGCCATGATCTAACTGAATAGCAGAACAGGCTCAAGGGGATGGATGACCTGCTCTTGTTCCTATGTTCCAAAAGAGGAGATAATAGATGGTCTTAAAAGAGAGGTGAGGCATAGAGGGGTTTAGGAAGTGAATTCCAGAGTGTGAGGCCCAGGTAGTTAAAAGACTTACATTTATATAGCGGCGTTCACGACCACCAGAAGTCTCAAAGCGCTTTACAGCCAATTAAGTATTTTTTGGGGTGTAGTCACTGTTGTAATGCGGGCCGCAAATGGTGAGGCGAGGGGAGTGATAGATACAAGACCAAAGTCAGGGAAATTGCGAATTGGGGGGCGAGGTGGGGGGGTGAAGAATGCGGTATGAAGTTATAGAGATAGCCACATGCAAGGCTATGAGGGAATTTAAACACAAGGATGAGAATTTTATAGGTGGTGTTGGAGGACCAGAAACCAAGATAGGTTAGCAAGAATAGTGGTCATGGGTAACAGGACCTGGTGTGGGATAGGAGATGGGCAGCAGAGTTTTAGATGAGCTGAAGGTTATGGAGGGTGGAGGATGGGTGGCCATCCATGAGAATATTGGAACAGTCGAGTCTGGAGATATCAAATGCTTGGAGCAGATGGGTTGAAGTGCGGGTAGAGGTGAGCAAAGTTATGGAGACAGTCATGATGGAGAGGTTATGGAGTTAGAATATCAGCTCGGGCTCAAATGGAGCGGCGAGGTTGTGAACAATCTGGTTCAGCCTGAAACAGTGGCTGGGAAGGGGGATGGAATCAGTAGTATGAATACAACGCTTCTGGTGAGGGCTGAAGATGATAGCTTTGGTTTTAGCAAAACTATTTTGACTGTAAAGGCAATTGCAGTTAAAACTGGACTCCCCCCTTCCTTTTCAGGGATTAGACTTTCTGTGTCATAAATTCACATCACCCAAATATGAACTCTTATGTACTTGGGCTGAGTTTAAGTGCCAATAATCATGCTCTTGATCAGACATTTCCTGCACACCACATTTTCCCTGTAGTTTGATAGTTTAATTGTCTTTCCTGCATACTAAAAACATTTTCCATACTTTTCTTGGATTGTTTTCCATATGTGCATATTGGAAAAATTTTGATCCAAGTTTATAAATAACATAATTAGTTATAATATACACATACATGAGCAGATCTCCGATGGCGTTACTCACCGTAAGTTATAATGAAAGAGGCCATTATACTACAAATTTCACAATTAAATTTCTATCTTAATTTATACATATCTATATGCTACTTGTAACTTGTCTGTGGCATTACCCACAGTTAGTTGATAAATACAGGTTTTTTATATACAAGATAGCGACAGAATTGACACTTTAGAAACTCATTCATCAAGTCAGCTAGTGGCCAGAGTCTGCAACTGTATTGTCAGGTGATACAGGTGCAACGTCCTGAATCCGGAATTCCGAAAACCGGATTTATCCGAAAACTGGATATTCCAGCGAGTGGTGAGGAGCAGAGGGTCAGTGGGTGGCGAGGTCCGAAATCCGGCAAAACCCGAAATCCGGCACGGATTCGGTCCCGAGGATTCCGGATTATAGACGTTGTACCTGTATAGCAAAATCAAATGGGAATTGTTGACATAACAATTCATTATGATAAATGTTGACAGAACTGCATGACCAAAGATTGTGACAACAAGAAGTAAGGTTTGTGGACAGGAAGTGAGTGTCCTATGCAAGATTTTTTATATATATGAATGTTAACAGTTACACAGATTTTGCGGTCAGTGGCGAATGAACAGCGCTTTCTGTTCATTACGCTTACAGCTGCCCAGACTTTTCGTGGAATTTTGAACAACAACTTTTCGTCATCGGCCATCTGAACAGTGCAGCGCCCTCTACAGGGGATCTGGGACCAGGAAGTGTAAGTTGGAACATTTGACTGGGAAAGACAGATGGGATTGAGAGAGATATTTCAAAGAAACGGTCAGAAAAAGTTAAAAAAAAAATTTTTAAATCTCCAAAAAGAATTAACTTTTGAAGGAATGAGACTCCACAATTGTAATATTACATTTTCAGGGCCAGATAGGTTGTTTGGCAGTAATTAGCATTTATGACGCTGTTAAAATTTCAATAAAATTCAATAAAAACACATCAGCCGTAACTTAAAATAGCCCCTTTAGTGGGGAACTAGTGGAAAAGTACCCCAAGTTCACGCCATTGCATTGACATCCACTGATACACCACATCCTGTGGAGGAGAGGGGTATTTCTGTCAGCAATTCCAGATTTCTGCGTTTAAGTACACATGTGCGGACGACAGAATATACTATCCGATTTACTCTGATATAATGGTGAGCGCCGTTAGCCTCACCGTTGTTATCTACGCAAAGTCCAGACCAATATGTTTCTTCCTTACTTCCCAAGGTAGATGCATAGTTCTTATTGAAGTTGTGATTGGCATAATACAACCCAGATTTTTTTTCTCCAATGACCATCACTTGAATAGCTACTCATTCACCATGGTGTACCTCTGGTTGACGTTAAGCATTAAGGGGCCAAGTTTCCGGCTGCGCCGAAAACGGCGCAACCCTGAGCTGCACGCCTGTTCTTCGCGCCTAAAAGTGCGCATGGAAAAAACTGCAACATTATCCAGCTCCTCGGAGCTCGATCTGTGCTTGGCGCGGCGCGCTCTTCACAGCGGGGGGCGGAGCCAAACACTCGCGCCGATTCTGTCAGCAGTGGGGGGCGGGTCTAATTTAAATGAGCTAACGCCGTGCCGGCAACCCTGCGCGTGCGCATTGGAACGTGCGTGCATGCGCAGTGTCAAACAAACATTGGCACTCGGCCATTTTTAAAGGGACTGGAGAAAAAGTGAAGATTTGTCTCTTGGACCCCTGGAAAGGCTTGTAATTTAATTTTTTTAAATATTTTTGTGTGTGAGGGAGTGCTTTTAGCAGCACTGTTGAATAAGTCACCTGCTGAAATCAGTGAGTTCAGCTTTTCATTGCTAAACTTGCAGAACCGGTGCTGCATTGGTGCATGCAAATTAAGGACTGTGTGTTTTGAGAAATAAGAGTGCCAATTCAACTTTGCAATGGATCAACGTCCACCAAGAACAAAGAATTTCTTGCATGAGGAAGTAGAGATATTAGTCAACGCAATTGAGCAGAGATGGCAGGAGCTAGATACCAGCAACAGAGGTCGCATAAAAGTGCCACCAAAAGAAATGAAGAAACGATGGAACCAAGTTGCAGAAGATTACTGCGCAGTGGTGCATACCATGAAATCTGGAAGCCAGTGTAAAAAGAAATGGCATGACCTTGGCCAAGTAGTTAGTGTAAGTAATATTTCCCATTTTTAATTTAATCGTAATTGTAACCTGGCTATCTGTATGTCCCACCTTGCAGACTGACACACTCTGTAAAAAGTTATATTTTACTCTTTGCAGAAGAAATTGGCTCACAACAAAAGGGAGGCAACTCGAACAGGAGGAGGCACGCCCAATCTGCATCCACTGGCACCCTTGGAACAAAGGGTAGCTGCTATGATGAGTCGTACACGGAGAAAAGCAATCAATGCAGCACAAGCTGGGCCCGCACGCGAGGAAGAGGGTAAGTCCTGAAAATGCATCGTGGCCCTTCAAATCAACCTGCTGCCTAACCTGCTATGTGTGAGAGTACTCATGCCACCCATCCGGCCCCCTCCCTTGCTGTTAAACATTTGACTGTTCTGATGTATTTTGTAGAACATGATGATGATGATAATGATGACGATGCTGCTGCTGCCAACCCTGAGGGTACAGAACAAGAACCAATACAACCAGCTGCGGACGAACTAGACTGGATGATGGCAGCGATGACTGAAATGTCTGCAGGGGAGAGTTTCCAAATTAATGTTTATGAGCCCCCATCAAGGGGCATCAGAGTTTCAACCCCGAGCATAGGTCTTGGTTCCACCTTCCATGCTTTCGGTTCCGATGTTGCGGGTCCCAGTGGTGCTGCTGGTATAATGCAGCATTCTACAGTCAGTGCACTACTGTCCGAGCCTGCGCCTCCCTCTCGCATAGGTTCTGGTTCCACCTGCTATGGTTTTGATTCCAACGCTGCAGGTCCCAGTGCTGCTGCTGATATCATGGAGCAGTTTACACCCATTCGTCCAACATTCCAGCCCACAGCTCGCACTCGAGTGCTGTCGTCTTGAACACCGAGCGCTCCACCATCCCAGCCCGAGCCTCTCTCTCTAGTACTGCCGTCTGCAACACAGAGCATCCCACCGTTCCAGCTCGAGTCTCTCCCTTTAGTACTGCCTTCTGCAACACAGAGCATCCCACCGTTCCAGCCTGAGCCTCTCCTCTAGTTCTGCCGTCTGCAACACAGAGCATCCCACCGTTCCAGCCCGCGCCTCCCTGTGTAGTGGTGCCGCTTGCAACACCGAGCGTCCCACCGTCCGTGCCCGCGCCTCCCAATGTAGTGGTGCCACGAGGCAGACCCAGGCAGAGGAGAAGGAGATTGGAGGCACGCTCTCCTAAGATGCACCGTGCAACAGATGCGACTCAGGTTGTGGCATTGGGTATGGAGACCAATGAGCTTACCTGATCACTCATCGGTGGCGTCAGTGCAGTGGGTGAAGAGTTGACGGTCCTGACGGGAGAAATAGCAGTAATGACACGGGAACTTAGGGAGGGAATGTCCGAGGGAGTGGAATTGACGGCACAGGCCGTCAGGGAGGGCATGCAAGTGACAACACAGGCCATCAGCGAGGGCATGCAAGTGTCGTCAGGGAGGGCCTGGTTGAGGTAGCTGCTGCAATAATAAGGGCACACAGCCCGGCCAATCAAATGACACCCCCATGAGGAAGTGAACATTCACTGAGATATGGATGAGAGATGGTTGCAGCCTTTCTTTGCTGCTTTTGTTCTTGTTCTTGATGTAGCTGTAGTAGCATTTTTCAAATTGAAATTGTTTTGTAAGTTTTGTAACTTTACAACTTATAAGGGATCTTATGGTTTTTAAGTGATCTTATAGTGTAAATGCTCTCACATTTTTTTGTATCTTATTTAATTTTGCACCTAAAAAGTGATCCTGAAGTTTAAGTGTTCTTCAGAGTGTAAGATTTTTCACATTGAAACTGTTTTGTAAGTTTTGTAAGTTTATAAGTGATCTTAAAGTTTTTAAGTGATCTTCAAGAGTCATATTAAAAAGTATAGTTTGACACAACAAATATTTTATTACAGTGACGTTAACTTTTCAATAAAATATTTTTTCATTAAAACTGTTTCATGTTCCATTAACACAACACAACGTAGGAACAACTGCAAAGAATAAACATGTCCATGCACAACAGTGGTCACAGAGCCCTCAGGCATCAGTAGTTGAAGCATTCACGGATGAGCTGCTGGTGCAAGGCTCGAGCAATCGTTAAAGGGGCACGATTGATGGCCCTCCTCCGACCTCGTGCTCCGGCATCAGGCACTTGCATGCTTTCCTGATCGGCGTCATCATCCACATCCTGCTGTTCCGTAATACTATCATCATGCACTGGCCCTCACGTAGGTTTTCTGGTTCCACTACCAGCTCCTGCTGTCTCATGATGGCTAAGTTATGAAGCATGCAGCACACAACAGTGAAGTGATCGACAATCTGAGGCGAGTATAGCAAGTGTCCTCCAGAATGGTCCAGGCATCGGAATCGCTGTTTCAATATGCCAATGGTCTTCTCAATGATGCTGCGCGTCGCAATGTGCGCCATGTTGTATTGACGGTCAGCTTCTGTCCGTGTCACACGTAGGGGCGTCATGAGCCAGGTAGTCAGGCCGTACCCTTTGTCTCCCAGTAGCCAGCTCTGCCCTTCTGGCTGCTGCTCAAACATGTCAGATAGAACGCTGTCGCGTAGGATGAACGCATCATGGGTGCTGCCAGGGTATCTCGCATCGACTGACATGATGCGCTGCTTGTCGTCACACACGAGCTGCACATTGATAGAGTGGAAACCTTTCCTATTTCGGTACTGCTCAGAATCCTCCACAGGTGCTCGCAAGGCTATGTAGGTACAATCAATGCAGCCCTGTATCTTTGGGAAGCCGGCAATCCTGAAGAAGCCCACAGCCCTCTCATGGATCGCTTGTGCGGTCATTGGGAAATTGATGAAGTCATTCCTTCGCGCATACAGTGCAGCCGTGACCTGGTAAACGCAGGCATGTATTGCACGTTGAAAGATGGCACACACATCTCCAGTTGTAGCCTGAAACGATCCCGAGGCATAGAAAGAAAGTGCAGCTGTTACCTTCACTGCAAATGACAGGGCAGTTGGCGTTCTGATTCTGGGCTGCAAATCTGCTCTCACCATATCACAGATCTCAACGACAACTTCTCTGCGAAAACGCAGCCTTTACACACAATCAGCCTCGCTCATGTCCAGGTACAAGCGCCTGGCTCGATATTGTCGACGTGGGTAAGGTCTCCTGCCCATCAACCTACGGGCTACGACGTTCCTGGCGCGGTGAGCTCTAATCAATTCTCTCCTATGCAGTGAATTGATGGCGAACCATTGCATAATACGTGGTGTTGACAATGCAGCATCCATTCTGAAAATTTAAGTATAAAACTGTCTCTGTGGCTACCTCTCCCTGTCCAAATGGCCTCAGTCCCCCTCACAGCTCGAAGGCTGCTGCTGTATCTTCGGCTGCCGTCGAGCCACTGATGCCGCCCCTAAAGCGTGGCCGAATGTCCTCAAGCACCTTAAAGAGCTGCGTGCGTCCGGTGTTGGTTCTTCGGCTGCCGGCCAGCCACTGACGCCACTGCTATCCCATGGCCGAATGGCCTCACGTCCATCTGGTGTTGATTCTTCGCGGCCAGCCACTAAGAGAATGACGGCCTGCCTGAAGCACCGCAGCTCAGCTCAAAGGCTGCTTGCTGCCGCTGTTGGGGCTGCCGTCGAGACACTGACGCCACACCCCTGCCTGTCTCCAACATGAAAGGCCTGCCTGAAGCACAGCAGCTCGAAGGCTGCTGCTGTTTCACACAGGTAGGAACATGGTTTATTTAATTTTTTTTTGCTTATAAATTTTTATTCAGGTTGGATTTATTTGTATAATATTTGTATAAGTATAACTAAGGATTGATTGTAGAATTTAATGACTCCCCCCGCCCACCATTCCCTTCGCCTAATTTGTAACCTGCGCCTGATTTTCTAAAGTGTAGACAAGGTTTTTTCGAACGTACAAAAAACTTTACTTACTCCATTCTAAGTTAGTTTGGAGTAAGTTTTCACTGCCTAAACTTTGAAAACAGGCGTAAGTGGCTGGACACGCCCCCTTTTGAAAAAAAAATTCTGTTCCAAAGTGAAACTGTTCTAACTGACTAGAACTGGAGCAAACTAAATGCCGAGAATTCAAATTTCTAAGATACTCCATTCTAAACCAGTTGCTCCAAAAAAACAGGAGCAACTCAGGCCGAAACTTGGCCCCAAAGAATTTTCAAGCAGTAATTAACACAATGACACAAAGCACTGTGTACAATTTTTTTTTTCAGATACCTTAACAAAAGAAACGCACAAAGACCTGTTCTAAATACTACAGAGAAATGTAGAAACTAAATGTAATTTTAAGTAAAGCTTTAACACATCCTCCTTAATATTTGTATATAATAGATGTTATTCCTCATTTCATCAGGAAGAATGTATTAAGAAATAGCCTCAGATAAGCAATAAAATCAAAGTGGTAACAACAAGCATCACACTTACATCTATAACAATACTTTTACTAGAATCTATGTATTTAAATAAATTACTCTCCAATATGTGTGAAATGACACTGGGTTGTGTTTTTCCATTGTGAAAGTAGTATGTTGCACTGTCTTGGCATTCTATTAAACTCAGTGAAATCTACAATGGAAACATTTTTGTTGCCAAAAATAGCCAAGTAATGGCTGGAAACTTCAACTGTATTTCTGTGCATAGCAGTTGTTCTCATTTTACCACACTTCCTTCAGGTTTCCTTTAATTTTCAGAATGTTATGCTTTACATATTGCAGTTGCAGTAAGTTTTGCTTACAATGCACTCGCAAGAGAATCTTCAATACAACGAGTCTGCTTACACATTGTATATACGAGCTGCATTACACACTTCTAGAATAGGACATGAGGAGAGGGGGGTGGGGGGGAGGGGATAGGGACACTCATTATCTTCTCCATGGTGTTGTTAGGTTGGCTCACTATTCTTCAGCATCTGAAGCAGGTGGGAGTGTACTTAACAATCATTCTTCTTGTATCATCCTGTCCTTTCGTCTGTGAGGTTGTGTTACAGGGTTTGTGAGTGGGTTCTTGTTATACTGTCCTTCAAGAAGGGGGCCCAGCTACTTAGTACATTTCCTGTCTTGTGTACATTTTAAAGTGTATTTGCTCTGAAAGAGCAATGGTCAATAGAGGTTTATTCATGTTCGTGAAATTTCACTATAACAAAGGAATGCATTTGTTTCAAAATCAGTCTTATCTGCAGGTTGTAGGAACCTTCAATCCCCCATGGACAGGCTCAATAAGCAAGAGTGGATAGGAAAGAATCACAGCATAGGTTTTTAATCTTATTCTTTATTTCTACATTGGAAGCTAACTCAGGCAAACACTTAATCCTTTCTCACACTCATTCCTTCACCTTTTTGGTCGGAAGAATGAGGAGAGGCAATATAAACTAAAGGGTACAATCCCAAAGGAGGTGCATGAATAGAGAGATCTGGGGGTATATGTGCATAAATCGTAGAAGGTGGCAGGGCAGGTTGACAAAGCGGTTAAAAAAGCATATGGAATCCTGGGCTTCATAAATAGAGGCATAGAGTACAAAAGCAAGAAAGTTATGATGAACCTTTATAAAACACTGGTTCAGGCTTAACTGGAGTATTGTGTCCAATTCTGGGCACTGTACTTTAGGAAGGATGTGAAGGCCTTAGAGAGGGTGCAGAAAAAATTTACGAGAATGATTCCAGCGATGAGGGACTTCAGTTACGTGGATAGACTGGAGTAGCTGGGGTTGTTCTCCTTAGAGCAGAGATGGTTGAGAGGAGATTTGATAGAGATGTACAAAATCATGAAGGGTCAAGACAGAGTAGAGAGAGAAACTGTTCCCCTTGGCGGAAGGGTCGAGAACCAGAGGGCACAGATTTAAGGTGATTGGCAAAAGTGGAAGGAGGAAAAACTTTTTTTACGCAGCGAGTGGTTGGGATCTGGAATGCACTGCCTGAAAGGGTAGTGGAGGCAGACTCAATCGTGGCTTTCAAAAGGGAATTGGATAAGTACCTGAAGGAAAAAAATTTGCAGGGCTATGGGGAAAGAGCGGGGGAGTGGGACTAGCTGAAGTGCTCTTGCAGTGAGCCGGCAAGGACTCGACGGGCCGAATGGCCTCCTTCTGTGTTGTAACCATTCTATGATTCTATGATTCCATCTTAAATTTTCCTATGATGATTAATTTACAGAACCAAAGTTAACATTGTAAACTCTCCACCAACTTTGCCATCTCTCAAAAATCAACTTTGATCATGGGAGATCAGAGCAGCAAAAATGACATAGTGGCTCTTTGTGCTCTAAACTGAGCTTCATCATTATATTCCCAAAATTGATGAAATAAAAAAAAGTTCAAAAACTCTCCCAATGCCTGAAACTTGCTACATTATTGCACAAAGATACACATTATAAAACAGTTCTCAGAAAGGATACAAATGGGAAATGTGATGTGTTTACCCACGGACTTGCAATAGTACAATTTTTTTTCAATTTTTCACCACATGCTATTTAAGGTAATTCAACAGCAAAATTGTCAGCTGATTAAAATATGAAGAAATGCTGCTAGAGCTTCCTACAAGAACAACTTACCTGTTGCTGTCCTTATACTGATAGACGTAGCATCCTTGAGGCATTCCTGTCTCTCTATCCAAGGTAAAGGCGATCTTCAACTGTAAAAGATTCAATCGCACTCGATAATGTTTCAAACTAAAATAAAGGAACATTTTCAGTTTTGCCAAATGTCTACAATACAATTACAATTAAAAGTAGAAAATTATTCCTATAAAAATGAGAGCATAGATTACTTAACAGTTAGTGTGGGCTTACTCATTCTTTGAATGTAGTGTAATCTCCATCTACAAATGAATATGTTTTCATCCAAATGGCAGAAACGTTGCCAGAACCACTGAGATTGAGCCTTTGAAGTTTTTGCAGTGTGCAAGAGATGTACAAGGAAATGCTCTTTTTCAACCCTACCACACAAAAGGTTTAGTTCTTTTGAAAAAAAGTTGCAGTAGAAAAACCCTGTTGATCTAGTAACCTGTAGAAAAGCAGTAAGCACAAAGTGCTCCAGGTCAGAGAAAGCAATAAGGGGGACTCCACTCGCACTAAAGTGCTGACCATCCAATTTCCCTCCATGGCCCCCATGTATTGTAGCTAGTTCCGTCTCCTCTCTGGTATGGTTTTGCTCCCTTTCAAATTTGCCGTCATAATCCCCATCCTCAAAATAGTCTACCCGAGACTCCTCTGTCCTCGCATCTCCAACTTCCGTTTCCTCTCCAAAGTCTTTGAATGTGTTGTTGCCTCTCAAATACATGCCCATCTCTCCCACAAGTTTTAATCTCTTCAATCAAGTTTCCATCCTTGCCACAGCACTGAAACAGTCCTAATCAAAGTCACAAATGACATCCTATATCGCCCGTCTTCACCCTTGCCTCAGCCTATCTGCTGTTAAAACCCTCATCCATGGTTTTGTTACCTCTAGACTCGACAATCTTCCATCCTCCAAACACTTAAGCTCATCCAAAACTCTGCTGCCCGTAGCCTAACTCGTACCAAGTCCTGCTCACCCTATGTTTGCTGAGTTACAGTGGCTTGCTAGCCACCACGCCTCAAACTTAAAATTCTCATCCGTGTTCAAATCCATCCATGATCTCATCCTTCCTTATCTTTGTAATCTCCTCCAGCCCTACAACCCTTCTAGAACTCTACGTTCCTCTAAACTTGGCATCTTGTGCATCCCCAACTTCCTTCACTCCACCAATTTCTTTGTCTGATTACACTCCTGTGAAGCACCTTGGGACATTTCACTATGTTAAAAGCACTATGTATGGAGTTAGGTCACAGCTTAGCCATGATCTCATTGAATGGCAGAACAAGCTCGAGGAGCTAAATGGCCTACTCCTCTTACAATGTTCCAATAAATGCAAGTTTTGTTGAAAGGAAGGGAATCTTTGCTCTACATTCAAAGAAAGGAAGACTGCACATTTTGCACTGTCCTCATTTAAATAGATTATATCAAAATGAAACAGAAAACTTGGCTGTGTAATGATGATCTAATTTTGAAGTGCTGAAGGGTTTATTTACTTGAACTCACAAAACAAGGCAAAACAATGCTTTGCAAAACCATGTAAATTACTCCATGCACCGTCCTTGCAAATGAGTCAAAAGAAGCCCAAGATATAGATATAGGATCAGCATAACATGCCTCTATTTTTCTTAGTAGTTATAAGCAGCTGAACAATGAAACAAAATACATCTTACGACCTACCTCCCTATATGTAACAGACCCCCTGGCCCTCCATGGCCCCCATATATTGTAACCAGTTCAACAGAATTCTATTTTTTTCAAAGGAAGAAACAGGCAAAATTACGGTCCAAAATAAATACAATTCAGATAAAAATTTGGTCAAAAAAATAGATTTAGCCTAAAAATACGCCCACCACAATAGGGTAAATAATACAAGTAAAAATTAGAGCAACAATGATAGTTCTGGCAATGTGTAATTAACTGCACAGTTTTAGTTGTTTTCATGAAGCCGATACCACGGCATGTACTTCAACTGAAATTTTACAATTGAACATATGGTGAAAGATTTGGGTCGCATGGTCCTGACTTGGTCTAGTAGTAGCATGTTCTTCCCCAGAACTATCTGGAGTCAACATCTATAAATTGATTGGCATCAACTGGGATTTGCCATAATTGGTGAGGATCCCCAAATTTCCAAGAATGTTCAGCACATACTAGATTCCTGTGAGGGAGCTCCAATGAGCCAATTACCTAGATACAGATAGACATGAAGATGCTGCAGGTAAAGAACAAACTGCTAGTATGGACTAAATGGTATTGGTGAATGTCACATTGAATGGAACAACTTAGTGTAACTTAACTGAGACATTCTTTCTGTGGGATCGCCTTATTTCTTTGTGGAAATGTTTTAAATTGTCCAGTTACTAGTCATTCTCCTGAACTTTCCACCTGAATGAAGTGTGGTAACTTCACTTATATACAAAACATACGAACAATGACAGACAAGTAAAGATCATCTGGTCCATGATCTTGAATTGTTCATTTCAAATAAAGGAGTTCAAGATCATAATTAACTTCTACTTATTAATGTAGATATCAGACTGAATGCAAACAATCTACAAGTAATTCTCTCAAATGCAGTCGACTTAGGGTTGATAACCCTCCAGGATTGTCTGGGAGTCTCCCAGAATGGGGCACGAATCTCCTGGGAACTGCTGCTAACAGCCTGGGAGAAATTTGCCCTTTAAATTTGTTGTCGCAGCAGCTGAGCCCCTTCTCTATGACTGGCTGCCGCTGTACAGAGCTTTGGGGTGACCGGCAACGGGGTTGTCTGGTGGAGAAATAGCTTGGAGGCTTTTGGTGGGGGGCACAGACAGAGAGAGGCAGATTGTGGAGAAGTCCGGGGCACGATTGGAAGAGGGTAAACAAGAACTAAAGGGTAGAGGATTGAGGCTCGAGGGAAGGGGGAAGGGAGTGTGACTGGGGTCAATGGGAATAGAATGACAGCAAACTGAGGGGTAAGGGGAGAGGGACACAAGGAACTGGGAGTCGGGGAAAGGAGACTGGAGAATGAGGGTTCAGGTAAAAGTGGGAGATTGGGGAATAGAGGAATGGGATGGTTGTGAGGTTCAGCATTTCCTGCCGGGAACAGCAGCAATGTGGCGAGTGGTAGTGGTGCCAAGAGAGAGGAGCAGCCAGTAAAGGGATGAATGAAACCTGGGGACTTTACTATGGGTAAATAGTGAAATAGTCCAAGGAGGAAGGTTTTTGAACGGAAGGCCTTTAGATCATGGAATACTTCACCACAAGTGACTATTGAGGCAAAGACTAGAATATAATTTCAAAGGGAATGGGATTGGAAGGTAGCAAATGTAACCCCGCTTTTCAAGAAAGGAGGGAGAGAGAAAACAGGTAACTATAGACCAGTTAGCCTGACATTAGTAATAGGGAAATGCTAGAATCTATTATTAGCGACAGAGGGTGTGGATGCTCAGTCGTTGAGTATATTCAAGACAGAGATCGATAGAGCTTTAGATACTAAGGGAACCAAGGGATATGGGAAGGTTGAGTTGAGGTAGAAGATCAGCCATGATCTTACTGAATGACAGAACAGGCTCAAAGGGCCGAATGGCCTACTCCTGCTCCTATTTCTTATGTTCTTAAGTACTTGCAAAGGAGGAATATAAAAGTATCTGGGGAGGGAATGGCATTACAGGAGAAAGTGCCAGCATTGGCACAAGCACCAGGGGCCAAGTGGCCTCTTCCTGTGCTATAATTGCTATCATTGTTTGTGAACTCTCTTTTATAGAGTCCAAGCCCAGAGAGTGGTTTCAAAATGTTGATGCTGAGCTGAGTTTAGGGCGATTTACCCTGTGAGATGTGTCCAAGCACCAAGCCTGATGCCTTTTGTGCAATCTCTTTGCTGGTTCAGGTTGGTCTGTGTGATTGATTTTGACCTGTGAAATCCAAGTACAGATTGGCTCAGACTGAAGCTCTCAGTTCAGAGTTGTCGCCTTCACACAAAACCCGAGTCCTCCAAGGATATAAGGAGCGGGTTAAGGCCTATTATAGTGGCATCGACTGTGGAGCCAGACCACACCTTGTGCAGGGGGATTCTGGCTATAGTTACAGGGTGAAGGTCAGCGGGTTCGAGGATTACTAGTAGGGGTAACTTGATGGTTACCAGTATTCCTAATAGTTATAGGTGCAATTTCAGTGAGTTGCTACTGGTAGGATCAAAGTTCCTCCCATCTCTGGCTTCCACCTTCTGCAAATCTCTCCCCATCTCTGCCCTGACTTTCGTTTCCCTTCTTCACCTGCTCGTGAGTGGCAGGTTCTCGGAACTTCTCGCACAACGCCTGCTGGCATGAAACCATGAGCAAAGATACTCAACTACAGGGGATCCAATCTTTAAGGAAAATGTTACATTTGCAGATGCTACGTGATTAGGCATCATATGATCCAGGAGTACCTCAAACCAGGGCTGGCAACTCTATGGGCTAGATTTTCCACTATGATCGCTATCGCCCAACAATACATGATATTTCCAACCTTAGTGCTTTTTTTATTTTTCAGGATCGCTGGAATATCCCCCATTTTTAAAACTGCTAGTTTCGCCTTTTTCATTTGGGCAATAGCCTTAGTGATGTGAAATGGGCCTTAGCGATGTAGTCAGTCGTGGAAGGTGAGTATCCATAGTAATGGCCGTTCTGCGCATGCGTGTTTTTTTTTTAGCAAAGAACTTTTCCCGCAATTTGGAAGTTCGGGGGTCATCTGCACATGCTCAGAAGACTGACAGAGAGGGAGAGAGAGAAGGAAGCTGAGAATAAGTGTGGAGGGTGAAAAATGTCAGACCAATTGAGCGATAGTCACATGCAGCAGGAGTTGTCAGGAGGGTGAAAGCCTTCTCTGATGAGGCCAATGAGGCCCTCGTTAATGAGGTAGAAAATTGGTGGGGCCAATTATCCCGGGGTGGGCGTAGGAAACCTCCCTCCCGCACACATTAAAAAGTATGGGGCGATATTGCCGCCGTAGTCTCATTGGTGGCCCACGATAAGCATGAGGCAGACTAGTGCTGCAAGCAGTGGAACAGTCTGGCCCAGTGCCGCAAGAGGTAAAACAGTCTGGCTGAATCGGCAAAAGTATTAAATTATTACATTTTAAATTGTAATGATGCACTGACTCATTAATTAGAATGTAAATCTGCCGGATTGTAATTAAGCTGGGTAATCTTGGGTAGCTTCCCTGCAAAGATTTGGATTGGGATCGGAACCTGCGCCCTTTAAGTCTAATTTTGCTGAGATGCCTTACATTTAATCAACAGTATTAATGATTATTTAAATGAATGACTAGAAACAGACAGACCGCAAACATTCGGCATTTCTACAACTTTAGTTTAGGAGAATTCTTGTGTCCTGTAAGAAAGTCTTTACCTTGGGCACCGTCTCCTTTTTGGTTACGTTGGTGGATGGGGCACGACTGAGCACTGAGGGGTCCGGTCACCTTTACCCAAACTGTGAGAGTCTCTCTGGCTGCTGTCACTCACACAGTGACCCAGCCTGGATTGGGAGACAGCTGCCCTGGCTCACTGTCTGCCCTGGGACACTTAGGGACATTTGGTCTGGCCACACGGAGGTCTCCGAGCACAGCCAATGGACACGGTGCCCCCTCCCATTACAGTCCTGTCATTGCTGAGCTCACCAGCGGCCCTGATTCCCATCCCCCTGGGGGACCTCTATTGATTAAAATAAAATGTCTACCTCCCCTCAGGCGCCGAATGTCATGGTCCGTGGATGGGGCTTTTCCTGGAGGTTGAACGTGAGATGTTTGGTGTCCAGCATTAATTCATAAACATGATCTTATTAAATATTTTCTCTGAACGTAGATGTTATGATCCATTGTAGATACAAACCGTATTAGCATAAATTGTTAACGTCAATGATGAATAGCATGTAGGTGACTAATTGTGGATTACAATATCTGTTGTGTTTCCCGAATAGTACCTAGTCAATTAGCTTATGCCATGCTCTTGTCACGTTTGCAGAAGAAGATATCTAAGAATCATGCTGAGCGGAGGCGGACCGGAGGAGGCACTGCTGAGCTGCACTCTTTGATGGGCCTGGAAGAATGTGCCGCAGCATTTATGGGCACCCATAATCGTTCTGCCACCCGTGGTGTTGCAGATCCTGTCGTTGCGCCACTTGAGTAATGTGTTAAGCAGTAGTAAACCAGTGTAATTTAAAGTCATTTAATGGCATTTCATTCTAATATATGAATGATGTAATGTTATATGCACGCAGTTTCAGTACTCTCACGTTAATCATATGTAACGTCCATCTTTCACATTTATTGCAGTAGTGTTGCTCCTCGTACATATGCCTGCGCAGCGCAAGCAATCTCATGTCTCCCCTTCTCTTCTAATAACCTCAATTATGTTTTCCGGCTCCCCAGCTGCAAAGGGAGGCCCCTGCAGCAATACTTGTACTGCTGCAGGTCGTCATCACCACGGGTGACGAACACCAAAGTGAGGAGGAGAACGAAACAGAGCCTGATTTTTCATCTGTAGTATCTGTGGCCATGTCTTCCTCAACAGATGAAGTAGCGGGGCCAAGCGGCTTGCAGCAGGCCACTCCAAGACGTCCAGTGCCCACGCCGACCACACGGAGGTTGAGTTGGCGAGGTAGGCACGCACTGCGACGGGCAGATGTCAATGAGGACATGGTGTCGCTGTCGAGGGCAAGCGTCGACGTAGGTCGAGAACTCCTCCAGGCGCTTGGTGGTTTGTCCGGCAACACTGTCACACTGTCTGCGAGAGTAACGGTGGGCATGGAGCAGATAGTTGTGGCAATGGGACGAATGACCGACTCTGTCGATGTCTTGCGGCATGCGAGTGTTTCGGGATACGACACTGCACCCCAAGGTGCCGTACCACCAACCACCACGATAGATGCGAGACAGGAGGAAGAACTTCCTTCTGACTCGGAAGACATTTCTTTGCAAACGTCGTCTCCTCCAGCCACTGAGGTCATTCTACTGACATCACCCCCCCACAGCAGCAGGCCTTGAGGTGCTCTGCTGCAAGACATCCTGGTCCCATTACTCGGGGAGTACGTGGGAAACGGGGGATTATGACGGGGGGGGTCAAGGTACAGGAGGGAAGCGTGGCCGCAGGTAGGGAGGGTGGCTGTATATTATTGTTGTTATTAAAAAAAATATGTTGAATGTTGACTGTTGGGGAATGGTGAGAGGGTGTTATGATAT
The DNA here is from genome assembly GCF_044704955.1 of Pristiophorus japonicus. Lineage (NCBI taxonomy): Eukaryota > Metazoa > Chordata > Chondrichthyes > Pristiophoridae > Pristiophorus > Pristiophorus japonicus. The sequence continues at coordinate 182,007,247 of NC_091982.1, read as the reverse complement.
TGTTCTGTTAAAAATGTTGTTCACTGTTGGGGGTTGGGTGTTATATATGTTTGTTAAAAAAAATTTAAAATTACATTAAATTATTAAACATTTTTATTTACGTTTACAATTGTTGTGAAGTGTCTTCTAATAACGTAAAATAAACATTAATACAATGGTTGGAAACAATGACCATGGCCAGGCAAGGATGAAACGTAACTTCACGCAAACTTTCATTTATGAACTGCTGACGCAAGAGTTTTGCAGCTGCATAACTACCATGGGGCTTTTCCAGTGGGGGGCGGGGGGGCGTGGGGCCATGGATTAATCGCCAGGCTGATTGTCCTCTTCCGCCTCCCCTCTCTCCTGAGGTGGACAGGCGATCCCATCTGGCAATTGTTGTCCTCTCCTGATAGCTAGGTTATGCAACATGCCGCACACCACAATGAACTCAGCGACCTGCTCAGGGTGGTATTGTAAGTTGCCTCCTGAGTGGTCCAGGCATCTGAAGCGTTGCTTCAGAACTCCAATTGTCTTGTTCACAATACTGCGTGTAGCTATATGGCTTTCATTGCAGCGCTTCTCGGCTTTCTTGGCTTCTGTCTGGGGCTTACACAGGGGGATCATGAGCCAGCTGGCAAGGCCATATCCTTTATCCCCCAGCATCCAACCGTGACCTTGTGGCTGACTCTTAAACAGGTCAGAGACAGTGCTCTTACGCAAGATGTGCACATCATGGATGCTCCCTGGAAAATATGCATTTACTGCCATGATTATTTGCTTGTGGTCGACAACGAGCTGCACATTCAGGGAGTGGAATTCCTTTCGGATCCGAAACACCTCTGCATCCTGTAAAGGTGCTCTCAGGGCGATGTGCATAGTCTATTGCTCCTTGCACCTTGGGGAAGTTTGCTATTCTCGAGAAACCCAAAGCTCTCTCAGTCTATGCCTCCCTGATTATAGGGAAGTTTATAAAGTCCATCCTGCGTGCGTAAAGGGCTTCAGTCACCTGTCAAATGCAGCAATGTGTGCCGTGCTGAGAGATATTGCAAATGTCGTCAGCTGAGGTCTGAAAGGAGCCCGATGCATAGAAGGAAAGTGCCGCAATAACTTTAACCTCAATAGGCAATGTGGTCCTGATGGTGCTGGTAGGCAGCATGTTTCCCTTAATTAGCTGGCATATCTCACTGATGACCTCCTTTCAGAATCGCAACCTTCTAATGCACGTGTTATTGGACAGGTATGATTGCTTATCCCTGTAAATGCGTTGGGGAGAACGTCTCCTCCTCCTCTGCCAGCTCTTTGATGGGGCCCATAATGCTCTTCAATAAACCTTCTCCCATCTCTATTCTGCAGCATGTGATTAGTCATCAATATTGGTTGAGAAATTACAGGCCACATTATAAATGCCCCTAATTTGTCCTCAACAAATACAAATGTAAGTAGATGATTGGCAAGAGTCAAAAACACCCTTAAAAATCACTTACAAAGTGCTTCTCCTGACAAGCACTTCAAGCAGCTTTTTATTAAAGATCCTCCAAGTTACAAAATGGCGTCCATAGTGCTGAGTTAAGGTCAGGTGATTGCAGCTTTTCTTCAGCGTCTTTTTGGGCCAGCAATCATTTGGGCGAATTATGGGCGAAATGCCAAAAGTAGCGCTCGGTGATCATCTGGGCGATAATTGGGCGCTAGTTTCCATTATAAACAGTATTTTCGGCCTTGCACGAGGATGACGTCATCTTTTTTTTTTAAATAGGCCAGGCGATGCAGCTCATTCCTGTATGCCAAAAGTTGCGCCGGCGATAAATAGGCTCTAATCAAGTGCTCGTTTCCATTTTTCATCAAAAATCGGCGATAGCCTGAATCTCAGTGCTTATATGGGCGATGATGTGCCGAAAGTCTAACACTATGTCCAGTAATCCTTTCACGCTTTCCCTTTTCGCTCCATCTCCTCTGAATGAGGAACCATTCATTTGTGTGTAATAAATAAACAAATGAGGCAGAATGGAGAAATGGTTAATCATTGATCCCACTTTATATTTCGACTGTAAAATGTGGGCATTGCCTATTACTGTCACAGCTTTGAATTCTTGTCAGTATTGGGCTCAAATTTGGCCCACCCCTTTTTTCGGTGCACTCACCAGAGATACGCCGACTTTCTGGGCTGAAAACGGCATCTAAAAAATCTCCCTTGATTCTGGCTGCTGTGTTGCCTCTCCCGGGGCTTGGCGCGGCATGGCCAGCCGTTTGTGGGGGGGCAGAGCTAGGGCCCTGTGCCAGAAACAGTGCCAGCAGCTCTGCACATGCACGTTGGAGTGTGCGCACATGTGCAGTAGCTCCTGCCCCCAGCCTCTGTGTGCGTGCTGCAGTGTGGGACCCGATGCGTCCCGCCCCTATCCCGGGCTGAGTGGCCTGCTGCCTTCCCAGGCTAGAAGGCCACAACAAACAGGTTGGTGTGGGGAGAGTTTTGATCCGGGGTGGGGGTGGGGGGGGGGGGGGAGGAAAGGAGTTTTGATCGTGTAGGAGAAGAGTTTTGATCCGGGGTGGGGGTGAGGGGGGGGAGGGGAGAGTTTTGGTTTTGATCCGGGGGTGGGGGGAGGAGAATTTTGATCGGGGAGGGAAGAGTTTTGATCCGGGCGGGGGGAGACTTTCCTTAACCCTGTTGATGAAAATACTTTCCTGCATAAGAACATAAGAATTATGAGAAGGAGGTACTCCTATTTTTTAGTTGGATATTTTGAAAAAATTATGTAAATATGTTTTGTCTCTTTACTTCTTTTATTTTTGTAGTTTAAGCTTCCATGAATGCTTCTGTCATATAGTAAATTAACTTTGCGAAGTTTGTCATATGATGTCCTGTATAGCTGTTTGATCCTATTCACATTCTTTAGTCAAGTCATTAAGTTCTGCTGGCCTCTGATGTACTTACCTGCGCTGATTTCTTAACTCTCCGCAAAGGTTTTTTGTGCGGCCACAAGTGGCCACATACGCTGGTCTAAGTTAGTTTGGAGTAACTATTAACTGTCCAAAGAAGCCTAAATGGCCAAAACGGCTGTAGGTGGCTGGTAACGCTCCCTTTTGAAAAAAACTAAACCAAACTAAAAAAATCCTAACTAACTCACTTACACTGGCACAAATTGAATGTGCAAAATGGGGATTTTTAAGATACTCCAGAAAAATCAAGTTGCTCCAAAAAAATGGAGCAACTCTTGGCCAATTTTGAGCCCTTTGTAACTGGTGCAAATACTCGAGACCAAGCCAGACTGCAAAACCCATTGCAAAGCAGCAATTCTATCTATAAACACAGCACATATATATGACCTTTTCAGTCTAATAATACTCTTCTATGTACCAAAATATTAGTGTCATGATTTAGATCCAATTCACATTAATGAAATCTCATCTGTTTCCCCCACCCCTGTCCCCAAGTCTTAAATGCACAAAACACATGTATTTTCTAAAAATTGTGAACCTTTATGTACATCCTATACCTTAATGATATAATGCAACGCACTGTTGTAATGGCTGTAATGTGTAGCACATATGTTTCATAAGAAAAGGTGCCCACATTCCCTGGAAGTTAGTGATATAAAAATATCATATTTTTGCTGGAATTCACTGCCAGGTGATGACAAAAGAGGCAATAAGTCACAATGTGCAGTAGGGAGTCAAAAGTTCCCACGGGGAACATGGAAGACTCCTTGGCCTAACTCCAGCATATATGGAGCTCGGTCACAGATCAGCTATGATCTCATTAAATGGCGGAACAGGCTCGAGGAGCTACATGGCCGACACCTCTGCCTATGGTGTATCCTTTGAACCTCTAATCCTAAATGGTGACTTCTCAAACTCTTGACTGATATTTCTATGTAGTACTGAGGGACTCCTGCCTTGTTAGAAGTGCTGTCTTTTGGATGAGATGCTGCTAATTGTGAGTCTTGCTGTGCCTAATTGGCTGTCATATTTGCCTATATACAATAACTGCACATCAAATGTAATTGGTTATGAAGTGCTTTGAGCATAATATCGTAAGATATAAATGCAAATTATTTCTTTCTATGCTTTCAGGGAAAATAACTTGCTTCCATCTAAATTATCCATAGCCTTCAGCTGTTAGAGAAAAACAAATAATTACCTGCCTACAATAAAACACATCAATTTTTCCATATAATCTACCTTCATATAAATCACAATATAGGAATACAAGAGAACAAGAAAGATTGGCTAAATTGGTAGCATTCTCATCTGAGTCAGATGGTTGTGGGTTCAAGCTGCACTCCAGATCTTACATAATCTTGGCTAACATTGCAGTGTAATTTAAAAAAAAACTTACTTCTAACTTATTTCAGATCTAGTATCTTAGGTTAATCACATGGCAAGACACAACTCCCAATACCTTTCAGAGTACCTGTACTTTCCCTGAATTTTAGATAAGGTTTCAGCATCATTTTCCCTGATTCACCACTCCAGCCCCACACCTTTCCCCCTTCCCCTCATGTTAATCCCACACACGCCACCAGTCTTTCCTACTCCCTCTCGTCACTCCCATCTCCCAGTGAGCACCCATGTCATCCCCCATGCCACTCTTGTGCATTCGCTCTCCTGCTTCATGTGCCCAAGGCCCATATTATTCCTACTCCCTATTCCCGCTTTCCACTCTCGTGTTCATGTGACTACCCCTTTCTAGTTGACCAAGCTTCTCTTAGTGTGCAATAAGCACTTCAAAGAACTTTTATCCAGATCACAGCCACAAATGTAGACTAGTTTTTTTCTGTGCAGGACCCAGCAATCCCTTTCCCAGCAACTTCCCTACCCAGTGCTCTTACACCCCTGCTGCACCCAGCACTTGTCTCCCAAAACTCCTCACATCCAGCAACCTAGAATCTCCGAACCATTACACCAACACCTAAGGATCCCTTCCTGAACACTCCCACACTTCAACAAACCTGCCTTTTAATAATACTGCACTACCACCACATCCACCGCCACCGCCCCCCGCCACACTGCTTCCACAGCACCCTACAACATTAATAAAACCACAAGACCCCTCTCCTCAAGTACTCCCACATACATTCTACCTATGTGCAACCTGAATCAACTTCTCTATCCTCTTACTCTGGATGTTGGACTTCACAAAGTAAATTGTGCTGTTAAAGTGAATTTGGCAGCATAAATAGGGAGTTGGCTGTAAAAAACATCAGCAGGATATAGATTAATAGACTGAACATGTAGCTGTCAGATGGACCGGCAAAATATGAGGTAATACATTTTGAGAAAAATAATGAGAGGAATTGGTCACTCGATGGTAAAATGTTTCAAAGGAGCTGAAGATCAGGTAGACATATGGCTTCACAACAGTGGGCATCCTTGTTTGAATTTGCAAATAAAAAGTGTGAATTTGCATTTCTCTTCCACTCTGTTTTCTGCCTTCAGTTTTATGGCTGAATTTATTTTACTTGTTTCTATTCTTGGGGTCTCAGGTTGTTTTTTTTCCTGCATTGCAATTGGTAAATTTAAACTAAATCCTCTCTCACCACTGAGAATGCAATTAGACTGCCAATAGTATTAGATGGCTCACATACCGTTCCCACCCCCACCCGAGGAAGTCAAAGGAGAAGGGAAGGGCAGCAAACACCATCTTGCCGAGATAAGATTCCCAGACAGAGGGAAGGGTAGCGGAGACCATTTTCTGAAGTGGTTTTCCCCATGTTTGTTCTCCCCCATCCCTGAGCCCCTCCCTTCCCTCCACTCCTTCTTAATGCAGCGGAACACAATGCACAGGATGTGGAAACTACTGAGGGCTCTAATAGCCAGTTGTTGCTGTTGTAACATTACCATTTCACCGTGACAGATTTAAAATGGATATGGGCCATTTAATACCACCTCTAGGCCTAACTGATTGTAATATCTGTACTTTGACCATCTACTTGCACTAAGATTTTTTTCCATCGACAGAGCCCGACATAGGAATTATCAATGTGTTTTGAAATGGAATGTTGTAGCACACTCTGCAATTTTAATATATAATAAATAGATGAAATGCAAGACATCAGGAGGTCCTTGCTGCTGATTTCCCTAACAGGCTTCTAAATGGCTGCCAAGATTCTGCTGAAATCTCAGCAACCATGATTGTTCCTCCAAACCACTGAGACTGACAGAAGAGCACAGATGTTAATATGATCCTGGCAATCTGTGATTTAGCTGGGAATCAGATTAAAGATATCAACGGAGACAATATACAAACCACAGTGCAAGCGAGAAAAAAGAAAAAAAGTTAAAATATTTTATAAAGTTTGTTTTTATCATGTTCTTTTTTTTCTTATGTCATGGACCAAAATATCTGGTTTGTTTCAGAAATTGTCTTTAGTGTGTTTTTGCTTCTGTATACACAGGGCAACTAACTCAAACGTTTCCACAATAGTCTGTACGTGATCTTGCAACGTCAATTCTTATTTCTTGAGTTTATTGTGAAAACATAGAGAGGTTTTGAAAAATCATATTTCAATATTAGAATTTGAACCTTAAAAGAATGTCTGCATCAAATATATGCAGAATCTTTCAGGTTAAGTACTGTGGTTAATTGTTTACCTTCCTGAACTTGCCATGTGTACTCAAGTTTTGAATGTTCAAATTCAAATGACTTCTTACACTTTTATTGTTCACTACAACAATTTCAATTTGTCTTGTATTTCACTACAAGACTTCAGACAAATACACTGAGTTGTGTTTTATATCCCCTCGGAAGTGCATTGCAGTTTTGTCACTAATACTAGTTATCTTGTATATTTTCCCATAAACATATTGAGGAACTTTTAACATAATTTTACGAAGAGAAAAATTTGAACGATAACGAAAATAAACTATATTAATCAATTACCACTTTTAGAAAACACAACAAATGGAATATAAAACAGTTTTAGGGAACAAACCTATTATACAGAACTAGTTTGTAATATTTATTTCAATTAAATTGGGTGTACAACAGCATGGTCAGAGCTTTATTCCCTGTAACATTTCAAATCTGAAATGTGTTTGTGTGATTCAGTTTGATTACCTGGAAACATTGGCACCCCAGTTAGTTCTCATGACCACATTGCTCTATTTAACACTGAACAAAAGCTTCACATTTCTAATTATCTCTACATAATGTAATGCTTGGCTAAACCACAAAACCCAAGTTATCAATCAGCAAAGATCAAAACAACTGCCAATATAATGTTAGAAAAGCAATGGCCATTGTGGCAAACTTTAATATGATTAGGTTAAGAAATTTACAACACACTCAAAAGCCATCACTTCATTATTTAAAGCTCTCATCCTTTGAGTTACTGGGAAAGCACCAATTCTCTGCAATGGGTAGACTGAAGTGCCAAAATCCATTTTATTCTTTTGAAAACTAGACAAAATAGTCATTCACATCAGTGCATTACTGAAAGTGGTATTGTTTGAGCTATTCCGCATCACCAGCAGGGGTAGTCTCCAGCATGGCTTAAGTTGACGGTAAGGTCATATCACGTGCCACTTCGGCACACAATACAACTGCAGTTGAAAACAGAGTTCATTAAGTTAAATTTATGTTCAGATTCTCAGATGTAACAAATGTATTTTAAAAACTACAGAACCTCATCTATCATTTATACAGATGATTTCAAGTACACATTCCTAAACTGAATTTGTTCCCAGGAAAGGGCACAAGAACAGAAATCAAAATAAACCACTAACTGCTTGCCCTACATTCTTTTCATACTGTGTGGGAGTTTTAATTCAGCCTGCATTGTATTGAAATACCCAAGTAAACAGGAAACCAACTCAATGGTGCTAATTTGCAGAAAGAAAAAAAATCTTAATTCTGCATTAGTCCGAACAGTTATTTCTGTACGTAAAGTCGTTTCAGAGCCTATTCAGCAACATTTTATAGTTAGCATATATTGCGATAGTAAAGAATTAGTTAATAAATTTATGAGTATGATCAAGATTTCAGAACATATGGACTTCTGTAATACCTTGAAAAGGAGTAGAAGCAGTACAAATACAAATGCAAGTTTTCTTTCTATGGGTTTTCTGCGGATACAATTATCTCAATTTACAAATGTGACGGGGAAGGGATAAAATAATCAAAATATGTAAAAAAAAAAATGAAATTGAGACCAAAGAGTCTGAGATTTATCATGTAGTTTATATAAAATAGTGATGTTGATTTTCCCAATTTAAATTATAAAACCTTCCTCAACTTAAAACTTTTTTCTCCCACCAACCAAGGATATTTAGACATTAAACGTGAGCAGTTAATATTTTTGTAGTAGTATGTACAAGTTTCCTATTTGAACATCTGCAGAAATATTTTTCTTTTAACTTTTAAAGCGTATAAAGTAGAATAAAATACAGTTGCTAATTTTTGCTCTGTGGAGATCATATTCAGTCGGGCATCATGATTACCCAAACTTAATACGATCCTCTAGTGTAGCAGAACATATATAAAATTACATCACTTGTACATCTGAGTTTTGAATTCCAAATGAAATCAAGATTTTTTTCCCCCCATCAGGCCTTTATATTAACCTGATAGGAATCTCTGTTTTGCCACCACAGAGAACTCTATGCTCAGTGAAAATCTTTGTCACCTGTACATCAGGATGAGTAATACTGGTCACACTGCATCCACAGATTCAATCAAGGAACTATAAAGACAGTGGGGGAGAAATTTCACATGCCCAAAACAGGCAACAAATTGAAGGAGCGATTGCTTTGCACACCAACCGCATCGTCCCGAGACCCGAGCCAGATTCAGGATCACTCCCCCCTCTCATTTTAATAGAAGCAGTGCGATGAGGAGAAATGTAAATAACGAAGATTTTGAATGTGATGCATTAGGCAAGAAGGAGGTAAGGTTGAAAGTGATGGACAAGCAGGACTTAGTGTAGGATAGGATATGGGTAGCAGAATTTTGGATGGATTGGAGTTTACATAAAATGGAGCTCGGAAGGCCAATAGAGGAGAATGTTGAGTAAGTTGAGTCTGGAGGTAACAAAAGCATGCATTAAGTGTTTCATCTGCAGTGGAAGGTAAAGAATAGGTGAAGTAGCGAAGGTGAAAGAAAGCAATTTTGGTGATGGATAGGATATGAGATTTCAAGCTCAGGTTAGAATTGAACAGAACACTGAGGTTACGCATCATCTGGTTCAGTGTGAGCAAGCAGTCAGGAAGGTTGATGGTGTCAGCATGGGAACATAGATTTTGACATGAGCCAAATAAAATGATCTTCCCAATTGGAGGAAGATCTGGCTTATCCATGACTTGATGTCAGAAACAGTCTGCAACAACAACTTGTATTTTTGTAACACTTTTCAAGTGCCAGAAGACATCTTAAGATGTTCTACATTGAAGACAAAAAGTGGATACCAAGGGAAAAGGGCAAAATGAAGAGAGTTAGGTTGGAGGACCAAAGATATGGTACAACAAGAGAGTTTTTACAATGTGACATACCCACTAATTTTGTACCATCAGTAATTGTCTATTTGCTTTAATACCGCAATTTTTGAATTCTCTTTTGTGGCACCTTGTCAAACACCTTATGAAAATCCATACAGCAGCCATTGAATCCCCTTGATTTATACTCATTTCCTAAAACTACTTATGTAAATTAGTCACACATGACCTGTCATTTACAAATTCATGCTGATTGTCCCTGATGAGCCCATGCTTTTCTAATTTCTTCACTAATTTCATCCATATTATTGACTATATGGGCCCAAAATCCCATTCTGGTCCTTGTAACTTCCTTGCTTTTGTACTCTATGCCTCTATTTATAAAGCCAAGGATACATTCTAGTAAATCTCCTCTGCACCTTCTCTACATAAATGCCAGAGGGACTCCAGAAAATAGGATCGAACGCTGTTTCCCAGGGATTTTGCTCAATGGGAATAAGGCCTGGTAGTTCCAATGGAAGAGGGAGCAATAATCTTCTAGCCATGCTCCCCCATGTTGAAGGGAGACATTCCATCCAGTATACCACTTCATAGATCAAGGTGAACCCATGCCAGGCCTAGGTTCCGTTATGGGGCTTTCAACGGTTCCAAAATACCTGAGGGAAAAAGATCACTGATTCTGAAGGGGATCAATTATGCAGCAGCTTTTCTGTTGGGCACTTACCAGACTTCCTCTGCTCCATCAGACTGGCATGGTACAAAACCCATCCATATTAATCATAGAATAATACAGCAAAGAAGTCCATATTCCCCTTGTGCCTGTGGCGGCTCTTGGAAACAGGTATCTAATTAGTCACACTCCTCCACTCTTGCCCATAGTGTGCAAATTTTTCCTTTTCAAGTATTTATCCAATTCCCTTATGAAAGTTACGACTAAATTTGTTGCCAACACCATTTCAGGCAGTGCCCTCCAGAGCATATCAATTTGCTGCATTCCCACTCTGGTTCTTTTGTCAAGTACCTTAAATCTGTACCTGCTGGTTACCGACGCTCCTGCCAGTAGAAACAGTTTCTCCCTAGGTACTCTATAAAAACCTTTCAAATTTGTGAACATCTCTATTAAGTCTTCCCTTAACCTTCTCTGCTCTGCAGATAACAATCCCAGATTCTCTAATCACTCTACATAACTGAAGTCCCTCATCCCTGGTACCATTCGGGTACATCTCCCCCACAACTTTTCCAAAGCCTTGATATCCTTCCTAAAGTGTGCTGCCCAGAATTAAACACAATACCCCAGCTGAGGGCTAGCATGTGATTTTAGCATAACTTCCTTGCTTTTGTACTCTATGCCTGTATTTATAAAGCCAGGGATTCCATATGCTTTTTAAACAGCTTTATCAACCTGTCCTGCCAGCTTCAAAGATTTGTGTATGTAAATCCCCAGGTCTCTCTGTTCCAGCATCCCTTTTAAAATTGTAACATTTATTTTAGATCTCTTAATTCATCTCACCAAAATGCATCACTCCACACTTCCCTGCATTAAATTTCATCTGCCATGTGTCTGCCCATTTTATCAGTCTGTCTATGTTCTCCTGAAATCTGTTACTATCCACCTCACTGTTTACTACACTTCTGAGTTTTGTGTCATCTGCAAACAATGAAATTATGCCCTGTAAACGCAAGTCCAAGTCATTAATATATATCAAAAAGAGCAGTGGTCCTAATACCAACTGCTGGAGACACCACTGCATACTTCTCCACAACTCCCTGCTTTCTGTCCCTTTGCCGATTTCAGATCCACGCTGCCACGGCCCCTTTAATCCTATGTGCTTCAATTTTACTAACGATTCCATCCACACAATTCGGAACAGCATCATTTCTGCTCTAGTCTGCCTGCTTTCCATGCCTTTGCCGTACCCATTTCCTCCTAGGCAGCATGTACTTAACTTGCACCACATCCATCTTTTAAATTTCTCCCACCACTGCTTGATCTGCCTGATGAGATTATAGTCACTATTTGCAGAGAATTCTTTGACCTTCAGATTTCCAACTAATCTGGCTTAATTTCTAAGAACTAGATCTAGCAGCGCATCTTTTCTGGACATGCAGCGTAATGATTAAGGCAACAGTTCTGGATGAATTCTAGGAATCCCTCCCCATGTTAACCAGAATCCTTTGCCTCCTCCAGTCTACCTTAGGATAGTTGAAGTCTCTCATTATTATAACTGTTATTACTGAAAACCTAACTAATTTCCATAGAAATCTCAGTCTTAATTTCTTCCACTATTTTTTTATTTCATTCTTGGAATGAGGGTGTCATCAGCCGGGTCACCATTTAATGACTGTCCCTAGTTGCCTTTGAAAAGGTGGTGCTGACCCATCTCTTGAACTGCTGCACTTTCAATAGTGTATAAAGCACTTTTTAATAGGTCCCTTACTGTTTCTTAATTTAACCCACAGACTCTGTCCAATAAAAACTTTAGTTTCTATGGTTATACTTGTGTCCTTAATTAATAAGGCCTTCCTCCCTTTTCTCATCGCCATCTCGCCTGAAAATTTTGTAGCTGGGACCATTTAGGGTACATCATCATGCTCCTCCATTCCAATTAGTGTATCTAATTCAACAACTTCATTTTGAATGTTATGTACATTTGCATTGTAATTTGTATCGTAACATCGCAACCCTGATCCATTCGAAAACTTCAGTACCCTTTTATTTTTTTTCTTCTCTTTCTGATTATTCTTAACACCTCTCATTTGTTCTAAGGTACAACTTTATTTTCCTGATCACTTGTGTGATGAATAGAAAGTTTCGCTCTCAATTCTAATCATAAGTCTAGATATTTTGGTATCTATAATAAATTAGCATTCGCTTTAAATTTTGGTTTGCCACAGACAGTATTCAGTTTGAAATACACAAGTTGTTGCAGCCAAGATCCATAGCTTTCAATTAAATATTCTCTTGAAAATATTTGATTTGTAAAATTTAAGAGATTTTTTTAATTGAGAACTACTTGGCCCAATTGCTTGCTCTGTTCAGGTGAATGGTCAAATAAGTCAAATGGATTTTGCAACTAGTTTACACATGGATCTGTCTCCAAAACCAATAGATGGACACTGCCGGCTCTTGGGATAGCACTTGCAGCTGCAAACATTTCCTGTGGCTAAGTTTCTGAATGATCTGCAATTATTTGATTCTGAAAGACACATTTTGAAGTTCCTTTGCTCCTAGTCAAGCTTCAAAGTGTATTAACATCCAGAAAAGCCTATAATCCTGCATATTGAATTTAATCTCATCTCCTGGGGCAAAGCATGTTTCTGTAATCCCTAACATCATAATTTCCTCTTGCTAGGAACCAGATTGAAACTGTACAAACTCATTTGACAGAGGACTCCAAGAGCCAGCACAGAGGGCAGGCTGGGTAATCTGGGCTGGATTCAAGCAGGTCCCACTATGAACATACTGCATTACCTACCCCTCAAAATGGAATGGCTTCAATGCAAATTGGAACAAGTGGAATAGTGCACTATTAGAAGGTTTTATCACAAATTAATTTCATCTGTCACATAACTTTACAGGCAAGAAACATTGCACGCATAAATCTAAATACATGGCTATAATGATTACTAGTAAATGACAGATTTACAACTTTTAGTAGCAGTTAGATTTTTCCACTTCCAGTGAATTAAATTGTAAGGACTTTGGCTGCTTTAATAATCTTACTCTGCTGGTTTTGATATTGGACTGAACTCCAGTTAGACACATGTCGAGACTGCAATGAAAAATGACCTCAGGAATCCTCAGAAATACCATGTGTGTTCTTACTAGAGAGATCCTCCCAGGTTTTTATAAAACTGTCATTTAACAAAGATTAGACATTGGTAAGGCTAATTTATAAACTGCAGGAAGAAATTGCTAAAATGAGGCACAAGCTGCCCAGTCGATTCTCAACAGACACAATGCACCAGAGGTGCACTCACCCATGGAGAAATAGTTGCATGGATCTTTCCTCTCCAGGGTCAACTTCATGACCTGGGAAAACTGTTCCATAGATTGACCACTTGCTCACTGAAATAGTGCTTCTGCAGATTATTTTTGAATTTGCCCCCTTTCAAGTACAGGCTGCGTCCTCTAGCTCTACTGCTCTAGACAAGCTGAAAAAGCTCGTCATGGTCTACATTATCTAGCCCTTTAGAATACTAAAAACATCAATTATATTACCTCTCAGCCTTCTCTTTTCCAGTGAGAACATGTCCAATTTACAGAACAAAATTTACAGAAATTAGACAAGGTCACGAGTGGGTGTAAGTTGAACTTTCACTGATCTATGTCCGGGTGGAAGATCTGCCCGAATTGGTCACATGCTCAGAAAAATAAAAGGCATCAAGAAGGTGGGATGTTGAAAGGGAATTGACTAAAGCTCCTCTAGAGCCATCTTATGTTTACTTGTCCCATTACCACCTTCTTTTGCCTTGCATCATTATCCCTTTTGCCATTTAATCACTCCTGCCTTGACCCGATCACAAACCTTCCTTTCGCCTGGTTGCATTTTCTATCTAATCATAGCCAAAGAATCACCTGCAATGGCTTCTCTTCCCACTCCCACATAGTTCCCTCTGGTGTCCCCCAAGGCTCTATTCTTGGCCCCCTCCTATTTCTCATCTACATGCTGCCCTTCAGCAACATCATCCAAAATCACAGCTTCAGTTTCCACATGTACGCTGATGACACCCAGCTCTACCTCACATTTCTCGATCCTTCCACTGTATATAAATTGTTGGACTGCTTGTCCAACGAGCAGAAATTTGTTCCAATTAAAATTGTCTTCAGTCCCCGCCACAAACTCCGTTCCCGAGCCACTGACTCCATCCCTCTCCCGAGCACCTGTCTGAGGCTGAACCAGACTGTTCACAACCTTGGTGTCATATTTCACCCTGAAATGAGCTTCCGACCACATATCCACGCCATAACTAAGACCGCCTTTTTCCACCTCCATAACATCGCCATCTCCGCCCCTGCCTCAGCTCATCTGCTGTTGAAATCCTCATCTATGTCTTTGTTACATGGCATGCATCAGAAAAGAAGTTTGAAAAATCTCACTTGGCTTGTTAGATAATTAGGAGCAAAATTTCATTCAACTTGTATGTAGCACTTTGAGAGGTTTTTGAGGGGTGTGATAAGGTGCTGTATAAGTACGTTGGTCTGATTTTTAATGTTTATTGGACTGAATAGATAGGTTTGCTCATTCTGCCAGAAAATTATGGTGTCCCGTTTTGAAGGAATGCCTTTTGTTCTGCAGTCTGGAATCAATTTAAGATTCTTGGGAGAATCTGTAAGAAGTGCTCATCCCAAACATACAATGTGTCTAAGATCATTCAGCAATGTTACTTGGTCCAGATTGCATAACATGACTGTTTCTACCAGATTTTACAGATTACAGTGCTGATCATTCCGTGCAGAAGAATTATTCCATGATTTATTGAACTAGATCAAATTGCAAATTTGGAAGTAATACAGAATCTAAAAACTGAACACAACTCATGATCTATCAGGGAATGCAAATAAATTATATAGAAAGCTTTAATGAAAGCCATTACAGGCATGACATGAGTTTGTAATTTGCGAGTGTCCGTAGTTTCGCAGTGCCTTTTGTATATTTTACCATGAAAGTTATTTGGGTCTCTCAATAAGAGTCCATTTTTTGCAGAAATCCATTCTTTGGGAGTGTCACGGGCAAATGCCTCCGGCCTGCAAAAAAATCTATGAACTTACCGGATGGTTCGGCGACTTGTGGTCCTGCGTAGAGGCCCACGTATCCCAGGGGCATAGGCATTTTGCAAGCGCCACTGGGATCGTGTGGGCCGGCTCAAACAATGAAAGTAGGGGGAATCCCCATTCATACTTGTGGTGAGTTCCGTTTCTACGGAGCTGCCACAATTATCAATGGGAATACCCCCCCAAAACACACAAACACATTAAATTAAAAAACACATTATATATTTAAAATTAATTAAAATGTAATTTATTTTTTTGATTTTTAAAAAAAAATATGTTTTAACGGCTACAAACAAACTTACCTTAATGGACAGGGTTTTTAATGTATAGAGTGATGAAATTTTATTTTTCTATTTTTTTTTAAAACTTCCGAGCAGAAATTTGGCAAATAGCCCAACTCTCTGCCCGCCGTGGCCCTTTCCTGGGGATGCGTGCAATCTACGCAGTGCATGCCTGAACCTGGAACTTGCAGGGTCCTTACGGACAAGTGCGCATCTGTAGGGGCCACAAATTCAGCCTCATAGTTTTTGCAAATTAGTTTTGAATTTACCCCCTTTCAAGCACAGGTTGTGTTCTCTGGTTCTAGTCTTCTAGACATGGTGAAGTAACTCGTCATGATCTCCATTATCTCGTCTTTTAGAATTCTAAAAACATCAATCATATCACCTCTCAGCCTTCTCTTTCTTAGTGAGAACATGTCCAATTTAAATAATCGCTCCTGCTGTTGAAACCCTCATTCATGCCTTTGTTACCTCTAGACTTGATTACTCCAACTCACTCTTGGCTGGCCTTCCACATTCTACACTACGTAAACTTGAAGTCATCTAAAACTCAGCAGCCCGTGTACTAACGCGCATCAAGTCAAGATCACCCATCACCCCTGTGCTTTCAGACCCACATTGGCTCCCAGTTAAACACTGCCTCAATTTCAAAATTATCATCCTTGTTTACAAATCACTCCATGGACATACCCCTCCCTATCCCTGTAATCTTTTTCAACCTCACAATCCCACAAAATGTCTGCGCTCCTCAAATTCTGGCCTCTTGAACATCCCTCATTATAACTGTTCAACCATCGGTGGTCGTGCGTTCAGCTGTTTGGGCCCTAAGCTCTGGAACTCCCTCCCTAAACCTCTCCGCCTCTCTACCTTTCTTTCCTCCTTTAAGATGCTCCTTAAAACCTCCCTCTTTAAACAAGCTTTTGGTCATCTTCCTTAATTTCTTCTGTGGCTCAGTGTCAAATTTATCTGTTTGTCTGTAACACTGTTGTGAAGTGCCTTGGGAAGTTTTACTATGTTATAGGTGCTATATAAATAAAAGTTATTATTATAATCCAATCCCTCCATCCCCTCGATTCATCTGGTTGCTTGCTACTGTATCCTTTCAATAGATATAATATCCTTTTGATACTGTGGACACAAGAACTGTGCAGAGTATTCCAAGTGTGGTTGCATCAATGATTTATAAAGTGGCAGGATTACCTCACTATTTTGGCTCAATATTGACCTTTTAATACATCTCATCTGATTTTCTTTACTCACTGCCACCGAGCATTATTGTGATAGCTTCAATTGATTGTGAATCAGGGCCCCCAGATCGCTTTCATTTTCCATACAGATTATTTACTTTTCATTTAAATAATAGTCCCTTCCTGGATTTTTTGACCCCATATGAAGCAATTTGCATTTCTCTATACTAAATTTCACTGCCAACTGTCTACCCAATTCCCATGTATTTTCAAATCCTCCCGTGGCTTATCCAGTTCAGCTTTGGAATCTACCACCTTCATTAGCTTTGTATCATTTGAAAATTTAGCCACTGTGGTTGTGACTCCCAACTCCATATAATTTATAAGAATATTAACAGAACATAAGAATTAGGAACAGGAGTAGGCCATCTAGCCCCTCGAGCCTGCTCCGCCATTCAACAAGATTATGGCTGATCTGGCCGTGGACTCAGCTCCACTCACCCGCCCAATCCCCATAATCCTTAATTCCCTTATTGGTTAAAAATCTATCTATTTGTGATTTGAATACATTCAATGAGCTAGCCTCAACTGCTTCCTTGGGCAGAGAATTCCACAGATTCACAACCCTCTGGGA
The DNA here is from genome assembly GCF_044704955.1 of Pristiophorus japonicus. Classification (NCBI taxonomy): domain Eukaryota; kingdom Metazoa; phylum Chordata; class Chondrichthyes; family Pristiophoridae; genus Pristiophorus; species Pristiophorus japonicus. The sequence goes on along the minus strand of NC_091982.1, from coordinate 181,989,964 downwards.
GAAGAAATTCCTTCTCAACTCGGTTTTAAATGGCTCCCCCGTATTTTGAGGCTGTGCCCCCTAGTTCTAGTCTCCCCGACCAATGGAAACAACCTCTCTGCCTCTATCTTGTTTATCCCTTTCATTATTTTAAATGTTTCTATAAGATCACCCCTCATCCTTCTGAACTCCAACGAGTAAAGACCCAGTCTACTCAATCTATCATCATAAGGTAACCCCCTCATCTCAGGAATCAGCCTAGTGAATCGTCTCTGTACCCCCTCCAAAGCTAGTATATCCTTCCTTAAGTAAGGTGACCAAAACTGCACACAGTACTCCAGGTGCGGTCTCACCAATACCCTGTACAGTTGCAGCAGGACCTCCCTGCTTTTGTACTCCATCCCTCTCGCAATGAAGGCCAACATTTTATTCGCCTTCCTGATTACCTGCTGCACCTGCAAACTAACTTTTTGGGATACATGCACAAGGACCCCCAGGTCCCTCTGCACCGCAGCATGTTGTAATTTTTCCCCATTCAAATAATATTCCCTTTCACTGTTTTTTTTCCAAGGTGGATGACCTCACATTTTCCGAAATTGTATTCCATCTGCCAAACCTTAGCCCATTTGCTTAACCTATCTAAATCTCTTTGCAGCTTCTCTGTGTCCTCTACACAACCCGTTTTCCCACTAATCTTTGTGTCATCTGCAAATTTTGTTACACTACACTCTGTCCCCTCTTCCAGGTCATCTATGTATATTGTAAACAGTTGTGGTCCCAGCACCGATCCCTGTGGCACACCACTAACCACCGATTCCCAACCCGAAAAGGACCCATTTATCCCGACTCTCTGATTTCTGTTAGCCAGCCAATTCTCGATCCATGCGAATACATTTCCTCTGACTCCGCGTACCTTTATCTTCTGCAGTAACCTTTTGTATGGCACCTTATCGAAAGCCTTTTGGAAATCTAAATACACCACATCCATCGGTACACCTCTATCCACCATGCTTGTTATATCCTCAAAGAATTCCAGTAAATTAGTTAAGCATGATTTCCCCTTCATGAATCCATGTTGCGTCTGCTTGATTGTACTATTCCTATCTAGATGTCCCGCTATTTCTTCCTTAATGATAGCTTCAAGCATTTTCCCCACTACAGATGTTAAACTAACCGGCCTATAGTTATCTGCCTTTTGTCTGCCCCCCTTTTTTAAACAGAGGCGTTACATTAGCTGCTTTCCAATCCGCTGGTACCGCCCCAGAGTCCAGAGAATTTTGGTAGATTATAACGAATGCATCTGTTATAACTTCAGTCATTTGTTTTAATACCCTGGGATGCATTTCATCAGGACCAGGGGACTTGTCTACCTTGAGTCCCATTAGCCTGTCCAGCACTACCCCCCTAGTAATAGTGATTATCTCAAGGTCCTCCCTTCCCACATTCCCGTGACCAGCAATTTTTGGCATGGTTTTTGTGTCTTCCACTGTGAAGACCGAAGCAAAATAATTGTTTAAAGTCTCAGCCATTTCCACATTTCCCATTATTAAATTCCCCTTCTCATCTTCTCAGGGACCAACATTTACTTTAGTCATTCTTTTCCGTTTTATATATCGGTAAAAGCTTTTACTATCTGTTTTTACGTTTTGCGCAAGTTTACTTTCGTAATCTATCTTTTCCTTTCTTTATTGCTTTCTTAGTTATTCTTTGCTGTCGTTTAAAATTTTCCCAATCTTCTAGTTTCCCACTAACCTTGGCCACCTTATACGCGTTGGTTTTTAATTTGATACTCTCCTTTATTTCCTTGGTTATCCACGGCTGGTTATCCCTTCTCTTACCGCCCTTCTTTTTCACTGGAATATATTTTTGTTGCGCACTATGAAAGAGCTCCTCAAAAGTCCTCCACTGTTGCTCAATTGTGCCACCGTTTAGTCTGTGTTTCCAGTCTACTTTAGCCAACTCTGCCCTCATCCCACTGTAGTCCCCTTTGTTTAAGCATAGTACGCTCGTTTGAGACACTACTTCCTCACCCTCAATCTGTATTACAAATTCAACCAGACTGTGATCATTCATTCCGAGAGGATCTTTTACTAGGAGATCGTTTATTATTCCTGTCTCATTACACAGGACCAGATCTAAGATAGCTTGCTCCCTTGTAGGTTCTGTAACATACTGTTCTAAGAAACAATCCCGTATGCATTCTATGAATTCCTCCTCAAGGCTACCCCGTGCGATTTGATTTGACCAAGGTTAAAATCCCCCATGATTACTGCTGTTCCTTTTTCACATGCCTCCATTATTCCCTTGATTATTGTCCGCCCCACCGTGAAGTTATTATTTGGGGGCCTATAAACTACGCCCACCAGAAGAGGCACGAGTGCAGATCCCCCATTGGTAACATTCTCCCAGGCTGATGACAATCCCTGTACCACTACCTTCTGGGTTCTATCGGTCAACCAAATTGTATCCATTGTAAAATATTTTGCTGATTCCCGCTTTATTTTCAGTACCAGAACTGTATGCAAGAATGCGACATCCACTCTCGATCAAGCTCCTTTGTCATACTCTCAAAGATAACCATTAAGTTAGATTGGCAACACTTCCCCTTCATGAACCCATATTAGCTATTCATTATGATTTTATTTCTATCCAGATGCTCCATGATCTTATGCTTAATAAGGGTTTGCATAATTTTGCCCACAATGGATGTCAAACTCAGTGGTTTCTAGTTCCCTGCGTCACTTTTGTTACCTTTTTTAAAAATAGGAGTAACATCTGCCTTTCTCCAGTATTCAGTGATTTCTGGAAGATTTGTGCCAAAGTTCCTGCAATTTCCTCCCTTATTTCCTTAAGAATCCTCAGATGCACCTTATCCAGCCCAAGATTTATTTACCTTAAGAATACATAGCTAATCGACAACCATGCTGGTCGTAATGTGAGTAGTGTCACAGCTTACCTCCGCAGTACCTCTAGTTCCTTTTGCAGATCAAATAAGTCACGTCTCCTCCTTGGTAAAAACTGAGACAAAGAACTTATTTAGCAGCCTGTGTAACATCCATTGTCATGCCTTCTCCCAATCCCACTTTCAGTGACCCCATTCCAGCCCTCCTATTTCTTTTTCTCTCAATAACTAAAAAACTTATTATCCTTCACTTTTCTTGCTATATTCAATTTTTTAATTTTTCTTTGCCATTTTGATGCCTTTTTTACATTCCAGGCATGTCTTTTGGTGTTGAATCCGTCTGAATTCTGTGCCATTTTCCTTCATGACTTTAAATGCTTTCTTCCCCCTTCTTTATGAGTTATTTGGTAGGCTTGTTCAACCAAGCTGGAGTGCCTTTAAGCTTGGTACCTTTGCTTTGCATGGGTACACATTGGTCCATTGCATTCAGGATCACTTCCAGGAAAGAACATCACAGTTCCTCCACTCTCCTAACCATATTAAAATCTTCCAGGCCCACTCTGACTGGTGCTCAAAGTTGGGGAGTTGGCTCTTAAAATTTGGCAAGCTTGTTTGGGTTTCAGTAACCTCTCGAATTCTTGTTGTGTCAAATGCGATCACATTAAGATCACAGATATTTAAGATGAAGCAGTCTGCGAACAGTGATCAAGCATGCACTTTGGAGCTGTTCATGTAAAATCAAGTTATAAGTTTGATGCACATTTGACAATTACAGTTTATCAAAAGTTGAGGATAATGTTGCCATTCTTTTCTTCTCTTAAGACACTGCCTCATGCTGGTTTATGGTTCCAGGGGTGCTGATACCCTGCAGTACTGTGCCCAAGTGGGTATTCATCATACAAGAGTCCAGATGATGAGTATTGGTAGGCTATACAAAATACAAATGTGGAAGGCATCATAGAGAGGCCTGATTCTATCCGCACCCATTGTTAATAGAGGCACACTTTCCACCAGGTGTCACTAGGTAACAATGAGAATTGCTGATTTTGCCCTTTCTAGCCTGAAGGTGATCAAGCCTCACTGAATACCTTTTGACATTCTGGTCAGCTAGCTCAGCACAGACTAGGAATCAAATATGGGACTTTCTCGTCTCTATGGCTCAGACACAATAAAAGTGCTGTCTGTCAAACTAAGTCCTTCAGGAGATGAAAGCCACCGGTGGCAAAAATTTATCATATTTTACAAATGTTATGTTTATATTTAAAGGTGTATATGCGCACCCACAGATGCGCACTCTTGTCATTAAGGCCTACTTGCAAGATTTACCAGAGGAATGGAATTATCCAGCAACCGTCCCCCTCACAAAATTTAACTGTTCATTTCACCATTATTTTTTTAAAAATCTTTTAAGAATTGCGATATAAATTCACTTATCTACTGAGACACCAGAAGAACTTTAACAAAATGTTGACTTGCTTATAGCTTTTTCCAATTAATAGCTATAGGGAAAGACATACATTGAAATTAAGTTTATTGGGCTCAATTTTGTCCAAGCCCATTTTCTGGCATATTGCCAGAGTTATGCCCATTTTTCTAGGCCAGAAATGCGGCGGAAATAATTTGCCAAAGTTTCCGTGATCTATAATTCGAATTTGGCGCCGTGCAGTGTGCCCAGTCACCTCAGGGGGTGGAGCCTGCTGTCTACACTGAAAAACGATACCGCACCTTCTGCGCATGTGCGGAAAAAAAAATTACATTTCTGACATTGTTCCAATGGACGTGCATGCTCAGTACAGCTTGGATTTGGCAATCGGCCATTTTTAACGAGCCAGTTATGTGTGTTACAAGTGCTGTGTGAGAGCATTGGAAAAAAATCACAGCTGCAGCAGTAGATGATGCAACGAGGTGCAAGGTCCAAGAATTTTTTACAGGATGAAGTGGAGGCACTAGTTACTGTGATTGGGACCAGATGGCAGGAGCTGGACACCAGCAGAGGTCACATAAAAGTTCCACCCAAAAAAATGGAAGAAACGCTGGAACTAAGTTGCAGAAGATTACTGCGCAATGGTGACCACTCTGAGATCTGGCGGCCAGTGTAAAAAGTGGCAAGACTTTGGTCAAGTAGTTAATGTAAGTAATATTTTCATTTATTCAATGGAATTGCAATTGTAAATGTGACCAGCTGTATATGTCCCACCCAGCAGAAAGATACCCTCTTAAAAAGTTATGTTTTCATTTTTGCAGAGGAAACTGGCACACATCAAATGAGAAAGAACCCAAACAAGAGGAGGCCTGGCAAATCTGCACCTACTGACACCCTTGGAAGAGAGGGTCGCTGCTTGGATGGGTCCTGCCTGGAGAAAAGCAATCACTATTGCACAAGCTGGGCCCACACTCGAGGGATAGGCTAAGTCCTACAAATTCCACAGTCTGGCAATGTTAAGTACTGCGCGGGCTAGCCATGCTTCGGTTCCTGGGTATGTCTCCGTCAGCTACGCTTCGGTTGATGCAATGTGCTATCATTCATTGTGGTCCTTCAAGTCAGCCTGCTGCCTGGCCTGTACTGTGTGAGCCTACTCTGTACTGTGTGAGCCTACTCATGCCACCCACCCTGCCCCTCCTCTGCTGCTAACCATTTGTCTGTGTTCTGTTATATTTTGCAGAACTTGAGGCCGACTCTGACGATGCAGAAGAAAATTCAGATGAGGACCAGCCTGAACAGGATAACATCTTCGAATCCAATCCTCCAGGCCAAGAGCATGTGGGTGAGGGGGAGGGGATGGAGCAGGATGAAGCTTCCACTGTTTTACTCACTTTGGAGGAGGTGCCGCTCATTGCGGGGACAGCCCCTTCCGTGACTAGTGGTTTGAATCCTGGAGGGACATTCCATGGTTTCCCACCTTCCGAGGTTGCAGGTCCCAGTGGTGGGGTGCAGCGAAGCACACCCAGGGCCCTACCTTCCGAGGTTATGGGTCCCAGTGGTGGGGTGCAGTGAGGCACATCCAGGGCCCCACCTTCCGAGGTTATGGGTCCCAGTGGTGGGGTGCAGCGAGGCACATCCAGGGCCCCGCCACCCCAGGCTGCGGGTCCCAGTGGTGGGGTGCAAGCCACGCCTGTGGGGAGGAGGGGAAGGAGAGCTCGACCGCACTATCCTGAGGTGCAGGATCTAACAGATGTGGTTCAGATGATATCATTGAGTGCGGAGAGCACTGACATTACTCGATCACTCCTGGACGCCATCAGTGGGGTGAGTGATGAGGTAGCGGGACTGTCGGGAGAAATAACAGCAAGGACACGAGAAATGGGAACAATATCCAGGACCATCAGTGAGGGAATAGTGACCATGAGGGAGGGAATGTCAGAGGTAGCTGATGCGCTGTCAATGACCATTAGGGAGGGAATGTCAGAGATAGTGTAAACACTGTCACTGAGCATTCGGGAGGGAAAATTGCAGGCAGTAGAGACAGTCTTGCTCAACATGAGGGAGGGAATGTTGCAGGTCATTGAGACACTGTCAGGGCGCATGAGGGACAGCATGTTGGAGTTAGCTGCTGCAATAAGGAAACATGCCCAGACTCCGCGCTCATTGACAATCAACTGCCACTCCCACTCCAATCCCCACACCAGCCTCTGAAGAGCCCAAAGCCAGGCCCTCCACATTGCCGCCTACGCCCTCCATCTTGCTGCCTGTTGCCGACGCCCCCCCACCCTCCGCCCCCTCAACAGGTGCGCACTACCCGAGATCTTAGAAAGAATAAGCTTGGTACCAAGCCCAGAAACACTGCGCCACCGCCTGTGGGCAAGGGTGGTGGAGTGTCCAAAACCAAGTGCAGCGGGCAGTCTTAGAATAAGGTGGGGGAGAGATGGGTGCAGCCTTTCTTTGCTGCTGTTGCTGTTGTTATTATTAATGTTGTTACTGTTGTAACTATTCTCAAATTAAAAGGTTTTTTTTAAATGTAAATTTACAAGTTTAAAAGTTTGTAAGTGATCTTAAAGTTTTTAAGTGATTTTAAAGAGTGATCTTAAAGTAAAGTTTGATACAAGAATAATTTTATTAAAGTTAAGTACAAAAGAACTGTTTAAACTTTTGAATAATATACTTTACATTAAAACTGAATAAATTCCATTATTTGTTCGATTATGAAAACAACTTTTGAAGTAAACAATAATAATTTTCATCATTTGTTCCATTAACACCACACATTAGGAACAGCTCCAAACAGTAAACATGGTCCATGTGGAATCGTTGTCGCTGGGCCCGCCCTCCTCCGTCGTCCTGCTCCGGCCTCAGACACTTGCATGGCTTCCTCGTCCTCGTCCTCCTGCTCGTCATCTGCATCTTCCGCATCATTATCATCAGCCACTCTCACCGCAGGTGGGTCTTCCACTACCAGGTGCTGTTGCCTCATGATGGCTAAGCATATGCAGCATGCAGCACACAACAGTGAATGGACGACAATCTCAGGGGAGTACAGCAAGTAGCCTCCGGAATGTTCCAGGCATCGGAAACACTGATGGTCCTCTCTATGATGCTGCGTGTCACAATGTGTGACATGTTGTATTCACGGTCAGCTTCCATCAGGGTTACGCGTAGGGGCATCATGAGCCAGGTGGCGAGGCCGTACCCTTTGTCTCCCAGTAGCCAGCTCTGCCCTTCTGGCTGCTGCTGAAACATGGCAGATATAACACTGTCGCATAGTATGAACGCATCATGGATGCTCCCAGAATATCTTGCATCGACTGACATGATACAATGCATGTCGTCACACACGAACTGTACATTAATGGAGTGGAAGCCTTGTCTGTTCCTATACATCTTGGAATCCTCCAAAGGTGCTCGCAAGGTGATGTGGGTACAATCAATGCAGCCCTGTACCTTTGGGAAGCCAGCAATCATGGAGAAGCCCACAGTCCTGTCATGGATTGCTTGGGTGGTCATGGGGAACTTTATGAAGTCATTCCTCCGTGCATACAGTGCAGCCGGGACCTGGCGAATGCAACATGTGTTGCATGTTGAGAGATGGCGCACACATCCCCAGTTGTAGCTTGAAATTATCCGGAGGCATAGAATGAAAGTGCAACCGTAACCTTTACTTCAACTGACAAAGCAGTCCCCCTGATGCTTCTAGGTTGCAGGTCTGCTTTGACCAACTCACAGATCTCAGTTACAACTTCTTTGCGGAAACACAGCCTTCTGACACAGTTTGCATCACTTAGGTGGAGGTACGATCGCCTGTCTTGATATACCCGAGGTGGGTCAGGTCTCCTGCCCAGCACCCTACGGGCTCTGATGTTCCTGATGCGATGAAGTCGAATCAATTGTCTCCTACGTAGCACCAAGATGCAGAAGGCTCGCACAAGGTATGGTATTGTCAATATTGCCCCCATACTTAAATTTTACCTTTGAAAGCTCAAAATGGCAGGAAAGCAGGCAGGACAGGTTCACAGTTCTCTCTGTATGGATGGACCACACCCAAGGTCTTGTGTGACTTCTCCTCTTTCTACCCCCCCCACCTCCCCCGCTTAACTAACTGTAGTCTTGTGACTTCTCCACTTCTCACTCTACCCCGCCCCACTCATTGCAGTCTTCATAAGCCTTCCGATCGGTATCTTGCTCCCTGGGCTCAGTGTGCAGAAGCCTTCCGATCGGCACCTAGCTCTCTCTCTCTCTCTCTCTCTCTCTCTCTCCTCACTCCCCCCTCCCCCCTCACCCCCCCGCCCACCTCCGGGCTTGTTTTCCAGCCGAGCCCTGAGCCCGTGTCCGGAGCCGATTCTGCCGACCAGAGCTACAACCCTCCAACCCTGCCTCAAGACATTCGGTGGTGATGTGCGAGTAAAAAAAAGAGAAAACTTCTGAAATCCAACAAACTTATATTTACTACTTTGACAGGTAAAAAAAAGTTGAACTTTATTATTGATTTTTGCAGTGTTCTTGACTCCCTCCAAAATCTTCGAGTAAAAACAACGTGCACTGGTTTTCGTAAGTGCCCAGAAGGTTTTTTGGGAGTGGCCAGATGCGCCGACCCAAAAGGAAAAATTTTTGGCCAAACTGCGAAAAATTATAAAAACCGCGCAGACATGAGGGAACGTAAAAAAAAAACTGGTTTAGAAAAGTTGGAACTAAGTCAGTTATGCCAGCGCAGATCGCAGGGGGAAACTTTGAAAAAATAAATACACCAAAAAAGAGGCTGCCGCCAAAAAAACAGAGCAAATGACCCAGGAAAATTGAGCCCATTATCTCAGTTCTGCCATTGAGTTCTATATTTATATTGAAGTATAGTGTTTCAGTTATATCTTAGTAGTCCGCTGCGCATATTAGACACATATATAGATCAAAGATAACCGTTAACAGATGTTTCAGTTATTATAATCTTTCACTACTTTTCTCCTGCTGTCTTTTCAGATAGCAAGTTGGAAATCAGTGAATAAGTCTCTGCACCTACTGTTAATATGAAATGTTATACGAGACAAATGAATCAACAATTGACATTCTACAAAACAAGAATTGTTCCAATTCAGTATGCTGAAGCACTATAGTTTGTTAAATAAAAATGTTGTCTGCCAGGTAAACTCTTCAGGAGATTAAAGGCAATAGGGTGCAACAATTTATAATATTTTAAAAATGTTACGTACCTTTCATTATTTAAAAAAGAAACATACTTTAAAGATTGTAACATAAATTATGTCCTATCGCAAAAGACTTCATCGCCACTTAGATATTTAATCATGAGGTAAGCTGCACTAAACAAGATGACTAATTATGCACATTTTACTGACATGACAATGTGGTAGAAAAGCACCACCTAGAACAATATTGTAATGTAATAGAACAATGTTCCATGAAATGTCCATTGTTAAATATTGAGCCTCCTTTAAGATTCCACTTATAAACAGCAGGTGCATAGACTTGTTCTTTCCAATTTATTATCTGAAGTGGAGAGATGCCAAAACATTGTGAAATATTTTATATTAATGGAAACATCTGTTGAGTTTTTTTATATCTTCCGTAACCAAATGCCATGAGTTACTTAAGTACTCAATGGGATCCAGATGTATGTTTGTCCTCCATTTAAGAATTTATTCTTGTATTTATTTGTGCCTTATCACAATGCCTCAAAGTGTTTCCCACAATCAATTATTTTTGAACTAGAGGAACTGTTTCGTTGGCAAGCATGAATGCCATTCTGTACTAGCCATCCTGTACTATAAACAGGCAATGAGACAAATGATCAAATAATCTGTTTTGAATGGTATTGGTTGAAGGAAGATATTGGTCAAGTCACTTGTTCTTCATTGAATAGTGCGATTCAGCTTGCTGCACCCACACTGTTAGCTCAAGGATCTATCTTTGACTGTCTCCTGATTTCTCATCTACATGCTTTCCCTCAGCGACATCATCTGAAAACACAAAGTCAGATTCCACATGTATGCTGACAACATCCATCTCTAGCTCACCATCTCGACCCCTCCACTGCATCATGCTGCTTGTCCGATATCCAGTTTTGGATGAGCAGGAATGTCCTCCAATTAAATATTGGGAAGACCAAAACCATTGGCTTTGACTCCCACCACAAATGCTGTTCCCCAGCCACCGATTCCATCTCCTTCACTGGCCACTGTCTAAGCCCGAACCAGACTGTTTGAAACCTTGGCATCCTATTTGACCCTGTTGCTGAGCTTCCAACCCCATATCCTCTTCATTACCAGGACTGCCTACTTCTATCTCCATAATATCGCCCATCTCTTCCCCTGCCTCAGAGGCTCTAGTCTTGAGTTCTGACCTTTCTTTTGGAAACTGCTTTCTTCTACTGCTGCTGAGAATGCTTAGTACTCTCTCAATAAAATGTAATAAAAATTGGTACAATTTCATATTTTAAGAAATATTGAAGTATTTGGCTGACACACCCAATTTGTCTGAAATTGTGGCTATGCAAGACTTCATTGGCAGTTTACAATCATTGCAATTAATTGGGAGAAACAGTAGCAGGAGGAGCAGCACTTGGGACATCATTGCTGACTTATGAAACATAGGCTGCTTATGAATCCTATACATGATGTCAGCCTTGTCTCAGTGGCAGCACTCTTACCTGAGTCAGAAGGTTGTCGGTTGAAGACCTACTTCAGAGCACATAATCCAGGCTGACAATTCAGTACAGTGGGAATGCAGTACTGTCAGAGGTGCCATTCTTCTTATGAGATGTTAAACCGAGGCCCTGTCTGCACTCTCAGGAGTCAAAGATCCCAAGTCACTATTCGAACAATAACAGGGATGTTCTCCCGACGTTGTGGCCAATATTTATCCCTCAAACAAACACCACTGTAACAGATTATCTGGTCATGTATCGCATTGCGGTTTGTGGGACCTTTCGGTGCGTAAAACAGCTGCGGCGTTTTCCTACATTACAACTGTGACTACACGTAAAGTATTTCCTTGGCTGTAAAGCAATTTGGGACGTCCTGAGGTTATGAAAGGCATGGGTACAGAGCCTGTGAAAGGGATGAGGAAAAGAAAAAAGGAGAGCTCCGTGATTGAATGGAGGGCAGGAGTCGATTAAATGACAGAAGTGATGATAGTTCACAGCGAAAAGAGGTGATAATTAGAGAAACAAAATATGTGTCCAGAGTACATGTGATTGGTTACACAGAATAGCTGTATTCTCAATTGCCTCCAATCGGGGCAATTGAGAACTGAGAGTTCAAGCCTCATTACAGGACTGCAATCTAAAATAACACTCGTGTCATTCAGAAAGAGCCTCTTCAGGGAAGATGCCTACCTGTTTCAGTGGTTCAAATGGTTTTTAAAGATCCTTTGACACAATTCAAAGAAGAACAAGGAGCTCTCCTGTCAACATTCTTCCCTCAAACATCACTACCAAAAACAGATTCATTGATCACTCATCTCACTGTTGTTTCTGGAATCCTGTTGTACCCTAAGTGGCTGACATATTTGCTTAAATTGTAAATTGTTACCTCAAAGTATTAACTGGATGTGAAATGCTTTGAGAAGTTTTTGAGACATGAGAAAGTGCTAAACAAATATAAAAGCTTCAATATTAAGAGCAGAGAAGAGCAGTGATCAAAAACAGTCATGTTATTTTTAAACTATGCTTGCAGTACACAATAGAAATGTTACTCTCTGATCCAGACTCGAATAAAAGTGGCCAAAGCCATATCATTTGAATAAGACTATTAATCTTTTTATCAGGATTTGGAATCCAACTTGTTTGATGAATCAAAATGAAAAGCAGATGAAATAAGCATCTAATAAAAAAGCAAAATGTTGGAATCTGAAAAAAAAACAGAAAATGCTGCAAATACTTAGCAGGTCAGGCAGGATCTGTGGAGAGAAAAAAAAATTAGAGATGTAACAGGTTTTTAAGCAAGTGTAGGGGCAGGAAAAAGGGGAGGGGAGAAAAGAACAAAAGGGAAGGTCTGCGATAGGGTGGAAGGCAGAAAATATTAAGGAACAAAAGGAATGATGGTGCAAGGCAAAAGGGAGAATCATCAACAGCTGCCGTGCGAAAGAAAAAAAAACAGGAAAAAAATAGGGACAGAGGTTAAGGTTTGAAATTGTTGAACTCGATGTTGAGTCCAGAAGGCTGTAAAGTGCCAAAATTAAAGATGAGGTGCTGTTCCTCGAGCTTTATTGGAACAGTGTAAGAGGCCGAGGACGGAGATATCAGAGTGGGAGTGAAGTGGAGAATTAAAGGGACAGGCGACCGGAAGCTCGGGGTCACGCTTACGGACTGAATGGAGGTGTTCTGCAAAGCGGTCACCCAATCTGCGTTTGGTATCCCCAACGTAGAGGAGACCACATTGTGAGCAGCGAATACAGTATACTAAATTGAAAGAAGTACAAGTAAATCGCTGTTTCACCTGGAAGGAGTGTTTGGGGTCCTGGACAGTGGGAAGGGAGGAGATAAAAGGGCAGGTGTTGCATCTCCTGCGCCTGAAGGTGCTGTGGGAAGGGGAGGGTGTGCTGGGGGTGATTGAGGAGTGGACCAAGTGTCACGGAGGGAGCGTTCCCTTTGGAATACTGAAAGGGGAGAAGATATGTTTGATAGTGGGATCACACTGGAGGTGGCGGAAATAGCAGAGGATGATCCGTTGAATGTGGAGGTTGGTGGGGTGAAAGGTGACGACAAGGGGAACCCTTTTGTTGGTTCTGGGAGGGAGGGGATGGGTGAGAGCAGAAGTGCGGGAAACAGAATGGGCACGGTCGAGGGCCATGTTAACCACGGTGCAGGGGAATCCTTGGTTGAGGAAAAAGGAAGACATATCAGAATCATTAGTATGGAAATATGCATATGACGATTTATCATTGCGGTCGGAGGCTTGCCACCTATGGACGCCTCCAAACCGCAAGAAGTGTACGCACTTACCTGCTGCTTCCGGACCTTCAGACTCTTGCGCTCCTGGGCGTAAAGGCCCACGCATCCCAGGGGCGCATGCGGTTTGAAAGCGACCCTGGGATCACGTGGACTAGGCCAGCCAATGACAATGGGGGATTCCTATTATGTTTATGGGATTCCATTTACGTACGGAATCCCCATAAGCATAATAGAAGTCATCTAAAAAAGATAATTCCACAACACTGAAATAAAAATAAATAATCCCAGGTTAAAAATTAATAAAAATACCATTTCATTAAACATTTAAAATAAAAAAATTATTTTTTGAAAAATTAATGTTTTTAACCCAGGCAAAATTAACCTAAACTAATTTTAAATGTAAGTGAATGTTTAAATCATTTAAAAATGTATTTTAACATTTAATTAAACCCTTAGGCTGATAAAAGGCGGCTTTACACCTGCTTTTACCAGGTGTAAGAGTGTGGTGGGTATTCACTGGGCAGTAGTTGGGCAAATAGCCCAACTCTGTGCCAGCGAAAGTCAATTTCCAGCAGATGCATACGATCTGTCAAGCATTTTCATGCATGCAGAAACCCGAAACTTGCGGGGCACTTACGACATCATAGACCCTGTAAAATCCGGGCCAACACGCCACAAAATTTGTGCAACTTAACCAGACGGATCTATGATGTGCAGAAGACTAGAATTTAACAGTACTACCTTACACCTCTACAACCTGTAAGTCTATTGCACCTGTATTCACTGGTCAGCAACATCCTCATTCCCGTTTGGTTTGCTTCCCTAAATATCAGTCATTTCTTTTCTGTTACCCAGTTTCCAATTAGCTAAATACTTTGTAAAGCAACATAAATTCTGATAGGGGAAAATAAAGAAAAAAATCAGCCAGAGTTCCTGATCCTGATGGGAAGTATATATGCATGTCTGATGATGATTGTTAAACAACCTGTTGGCATACACTGTTTAGGCTTGTGAATTAATTTTTTTTAAATTTGGGCATGGAATTAAGAGAGCTGTTAGTACTTTTGGAACATTCCTGCAATATGTGGGCCCTTTCCGGACATTAAAAAAAAAGTTGCCTCAATTCCTGGATGATTTATAACAGTGAAAACTGTTATGAGTTTTGGTTCATCTATTCTACAATTTCCATACCAAATTTGTCCTAACGTGGATGTAAATTCAGTGTATCTCTTAAGTTAGGGAATGGATAGGAGTTGCCCATTACTGGCCTTCACTGTATTATTCAGCCAATTGGATGTATTACGAAACAGATTTTTGGCATGCTAAATTTTTAAACTTTTATTTTTGACCTACTAGAATTAGCATGTAAAGGTTAAAAGAGCATCACATAGGGTATCTCTTAAAGTAAACACATCAGTTACAGACAAATTGGCTGCTTGAACTTGTTGCAGATCTCTTTGTAAATATAAACTGGCAAGTCTGAGGGCACTAGAAACATAGAAACATAGACAATAGGTGCAGGAGTAGGCCATTCAGCCCTTCTAGCCTGCACCACCATTCAATGAGTTCATGGCTGAACATGCAACTTCAGTACCCCCTTCCTGCTTTCTCGCCATACCCCTTGATCCCCCGAGTAGTAAGGACTTCATCTAATTCCCTTTTGAATATATTTAGTGAATTGGCCTCAACTACTTTCTGTGGTAGAGAATTCCACAGGTTCACCACTCTCTGGGTGAAAAAGTTTCTCCTCATCTCGGTCCTAAATGGCTTACCCCTTATCCTTAGACTGTGACCCCTGGTTCTGGACTTCCCCAACATTGGGAACATTCTTCCTGCATCTAACCTGTCTAAATCCATCAGAATTTTAAACGTTTCTATGAGGTCCCCTCTCATTCTTCTGAACTCCAGTGAATACAAGCCCAGTTGATCCAGTCTTTCTTGATAGGTCAGTCCCACCATCCCGGGAATCAGTCTGGTGAATCTTCGCTGCACTCCCTCAAAAGCAAGAATGTCCTTCCTCAAGTTAGGAGACAAAACTGTACACAATACTCCAGGTGTGGCCTCACCAAGGCCCTGTACAACTGTAGCAACACCTCCCTGCCCTTGTATTCAAATCCCCTCGCTATGAAGGCCAACATGCCATTGGCTTTCTTAACCACCTGCTGTACCTGCATGCCAACCTTCAATGACTGATGTACCATGACACCCAGGTCTCGTTGCACCTCCCCTTTTCCTAATCTGTCACCATTCAGATAATAGTCTGTCTCTCTGTTTTTACCACCCAAGTGGATAACCTCACATTTATCCACATTATACTTCATCTGCCATGCATTTGCCCACTCACCTAACCTATCCAAGTCACTCTGCAGCCTCATAGCATCCTCCTCG
This sequence comes from Pristiophorus japonicus, assembly GCF_044704955.1. Lineage (NCBI taxonomy): Eukaryota > Metazoa > Chordata > Chondrichthyes > Pristiophoridae > Pristiophorus > Pristiophorus japonicus. The sequence goes on along the minus strand of NC_091982.1, from coordinate 181,974,364 downwards.
AATCCTCACACTGCCACCCAACTTAGTGTCATCCGCAAATTTGGAGATACTACATTTAATCCCCTCGTCTAAATCATTAATGTACAATGTGAACAGCTGGGGCCCCAGCACAGAACCTTGCGGTACCCCACTAGTCACTGCCTGCCATTCTGAAAAGTACCCATTTACTCCTACTCTTTGCTTCCTGTCGGACAACCAGTTCTCAATTCACGTCAGCACACTACCCCCAATCCCATGTGCTTTAACTTTGCACATTAATCTCTTGTGTGGGACCTTGTCGAATGCCTTCTGAAAGTCCAAATATACCACATCAACTGGTTCTCCCTTGTCCACTTTACTGCAAACATCCTCAAAAAATTCCAGAAGGTTTGTCAAGCATGATTTCCCTTTCACAAATCCATGCTGACTTGGACCTATCATGTCACCATTTTCCAAATGCACTGCTATGACATTCTTAATAATTGATTCCATCATTTTACCCACTACTGAGGTCAGGCTGACCGGTCTATAATTCCCTGTTTTCTCTCTCCCTCCTTTTTTTAAAAAGTGGGGTTACATTGGCTACCCTCCACTCGATAGGAACTGATCCAGAGTCAATGGAATGTTGGAAAATGACTGTCAATGCATCCGCTATTTCCAAGGCCACCTCCTTAAGTACTCTGGGATGCAGTCCATCAGGCCCTGGGGATTTATCGGCCTTCAATCCCATCAATTTCCCCAACACAATTTCTCGACTAATAAAGATTTCCCTCAGTTCCTCCTCCTTACTAGATCCTCTGACCCCTTTTATATCCGGAAGGTTGTTGGTGTCCTCCTTAGTGAAAACCGAACCAAAGTACTTGTTCAATTGGTCTGCCATTTCTTTGTTCGCCGTTATGACTTCCCCTGATTCTGACTGCAGGGGACCTACGTTTGTCTTTACTAACCTTTTTCTCTTTACATACCTATAGAGACTTTTGCAATCCACCTTAATGTTCAAGTTCAATGCTCTATTCAATGACAAGCATTTAAGGCCATTGTCAAAACTGACCATTTAATATTTATGAATAACTATTTGTTCGAATGTATTTGAGAGGTGTATGCTTCTAGCAATATTACCATAAGTGGAGCTCCAATAAGTGGAGTTCCTTCTCCAATGCCTGTAGCCGATGTTTTACAACAGCAGTATGAAAATAAAGTTGTAAGGCTATTAAATATTGTTTCTTTCCATACGATAGGCAGACTGCAAAGTTGAACATATATTCCTTTTCAATTTTTGAATGGAATCCTGGAACAAGCCACGGTAGAAACTTACTGAAATAAGTGGGACAATGATCTGTTCAATAGATTAAAAGCTCATTTGTGCTGATGTTCTTACATTTAAATTTGTCTTGCCAATTTACTAACTGCATTACCTTTTTAAGTTTGAGGGTATTTCTGAAAAATTCTAAACTAAACAATTCAACAAATTTATTTTCAAAATTTAGAAATTTTCAGTAATTTAAGGAAGAAAAACTTAGAAAGCTTTCATGATGACATGCTCATGAGTGTAGAATGGGCCTAGATCTCGAGTTTAGCAGAATGAGAGGTGATCTCATTGAAACATGTAAAATTGATAGGGCTGGATTTTCCTTAGCGGTGTTCTGGTGGTTGCGTCTTTTTCAACCACTGGAATGCCGCTGGTGCGCGCTCCCGCGGTTTTCGGGTGCTCCATGTCGGCGACGCTGAAATGGTGAGGGAGCGAATGGTGTGTGGCAGAGGAGGCCGATCCACTCGGGAATCTTCGGTTCCCAAGTTGTGCACACGGCACGCAACTGTCGAGCTCCGCCCCTTTGAGAGGTACCGACGAGAGGCCAGAGACTGCTTTGAGGAGGGGGGGGATGCGGGGGGGGGGGGGGGGGGGGGGGGAGGAGAGAGTGAGATCGCTGTGGGGTGGAGGAGAGTGAGATCGCTGGGGGGGGGGGGGGGTGGAGGGGGGGCGGTGCGGTGAGATTGCTGTGGGCGGTGGGGGGGGTGTGTGTGGTAGAGTCAGATCGCTGTGGGGGAGGGTGAGATCGCTGTGGGGAGGGGAGGTGAGCTCGTTGTGGGGTGGGGGAGATTGAGGTCGCTGCGGTGGGGGGGGTGGGGGGAGTGTGAGATTGCTGTGAGGAGGGTGGGGGAGTGAGATCGCTGTGGGGGGGGAGGGGGAGTGAGATCGCTGTGGGGTGGGGGAGAGTGAGATCGCTGGTGGTGGTGGGGGGGGGGGGAGAGAGTGAGATCGCTGTTGGGGGGGGGGAAAGAGAGTGTGAGATCGCTGTTGGGGGGGGGAGGGGGAGTGAGATTGCTGTGGGGGGGAGGGGGAGTGTGATCGCTGTGCGGGGGGAGGGGGAGTGAGATCGCTGTGGGGGAGGGGGGAAGGGGGAGTGAGATCACTGTGGGGGGGAGGGGGAGTGTGATCGTTGTGGGGGGGAGGGGGAGTGTGATCGCTGTGGGGAGGAGGGCGGGGGGAGGGAGAGTGTGAGATTGCTGTGGTGGTGGTGGGGGGGTGGGGAGAGTGAGATCGCTGTTGGAGGGGGGAAGGGAAGAGAGTGTGAGATCGCTGTTGGGTGGGGGGAGGGGGAGTGAGATTGCTGTGGGGGGGAGGGGGAGTGTGATCGCTGTGGGGGGAGGGGGAGGGGGAGTGTGATCGCTGTGGGGGGAGGGGGAGGGAGAGTGAGATCAGTGTGGGGTGGGGGGAGGGGGAGTGAGATCGCTGTGGGGGGGAGGGGGAGTTTGATCGCTGTGGGGGGGAGGGGGGGTGTGATCGCTGTGGGGGGGAGGGGGAGTGAGATCACTGTGGGGTGGGGGGGAGGGGGAGTGAGATCGCTGTGGGGAGGGGAGGTGAGCTCGTTGTGGGGTGGGGGAGATTGAGGTCGCTGCGGTGGGGGGGGGGGGTGGGGGGAGTGTGAGATTGCTGTGAGGAGGGTGGGGGAGTGAGATCGCTGTTCCGCGGGGGGAGGGGGAGTGAGATCGCTGTGGGGTGGGGGAGAGTGAGATCGCTGTGGTGGTGGTGGGGGGGGGGGGGAGAGTGAGATCGCTGTTGGGGGGGGGGAGGGGGAGTGAGATTGCTGTGGGGGGGAGGGGGAGTGTGATCGCTGTGCGGGGGGAGGGGGAGTGAGATCGCTGTGGGGGGGGGGGAGGGAGAGTAAGATCGCTGTGGGGGGGGGAGGGGGAGTGAGATCACTGTGGGGGGGAGGGGGAGTGTGATCGCTGTGGGGGAGGGGGGAAGGGGGAGTGAGATCACTGTGGGGGGAGGGGGAGTGTGATCGCTGTGGGGGGGAGGGGGAGTGTGATCGCTGTGGGGGGGAGGGCGGGGGGAGGGAGAGTGTGAGATTGCTGTGGTGGTGGTGGGGGGGTGGGGAGAGTGAGATCGCTGTTGGGGGGGGGAAGGGAAGAGAGTGTGAGATCGCTGTTGGGCGGGGGGAGGGGGAGTGAGATTGCTGTGGGGGGGAGGGGGAGTGTGATCGCTGTGGGGGGGAGGGGGAGTGTGATCGCTGTGGGGGGAGGGGGAGGGGGAGTGAGATCAGTGTGGGGTGGGGGGAGGGGGAGTGAGATCGCTGTGGGGGGGAGGGGGAGTGTGATCGCTGTGGGGGGGAGGGGGGTGTGATCGCTGTTGGGGGGGGGGGAGGGGGAGTGAGATTGCTGTGGGGCGGGGGAAGGGGGAGTGAGATCACTATGGGGGGGAGGAGGAGTGAGATCACTGTGGGGGGGGAGGGGGAGTGTGATCGCTGTGGGGGGGAGGGGGAGTGTGATCGCTGTGGGGGGAAGGGGGAGTGAGATCACTATGGGGGGGAGGAGGAGTGAGATCACTGTGGGGGGGGGAGGGGGAGTGTGATCGCTGTGGGGGGGAGGGGGAGTGTGATCGCTGTGGGGGGGAGGGGGAGTGTGATCGCTGTGGGGGGAGGGGGAGGGGGAGTGAGATCAGTGTGGGGTGGGGGGGAGGGGGAGTGAGATCGCTGTGGGGGGGAGGCAGAGTGTGATCGCTGTGGGGGGGAGGGGGGTGTGATCGCTGTGGGGGGGGGGAGGGGGAGTGAGATTGCTGTGGGGTGGGGGAAGGGGGAGTGAGATCACTATGGGGGGGAGGAGGAGTGAGATCACTGTGGGGGGGGGAGGGGGAGTGTGATCGCTGTGGGGGGGAGGGGGAGTGTGATCGCTGTGGGGGGAAGGGGGAGTGAGATCACTATGAGGGGGAGGAGGAGTGAGATCACTGTGGGGGGGGAGGGGGAGTGTGATCGCTGCGGGGGGGAGGGGGAGTGTGATCGCTGTGGGGGGGGAGGGAGAGTGAGATCACTGTGGGGGGAGGGGGAGTGTGATCGCTGTGGCGGGGTGCGGGGGGAGGGAGAGTGTGAGATTGCTGTGGTGGTGGTGGGGGTGGGGGGGAGAGTGAGATTGCTGTTGGGGGGGGGAAGGGAAGAGAGTGTGAGATCGCTGTTGGGGGGGGAGGGGGAGTGAGATTGCTATGGGGGGGAGGGGGAGTGTGATCGCTGTGGGGGGGAGGGGGTGGAGCGAGATCAGTGGGGGGTGGGGGGAGGGAGAGTGAGATCGCTGTGGGGGGGGGGGGAGTGAGATCGCTGGGGGCGGGGGAGGGGGAGTGAGATCGCTGTGGAGGGGGAGGGGCAGTGAGATCGCTGTGGGGGGGGGGGAGAGTGAGATCGTGTGGGGGGGGGGGGGAGGGGGAGTGAGATCGCTGTGGGGTGGGGGAGAGTGAGATCGCTGTTGGGGGGGGGGGGAGAAGAGAGTGTGTGATCGCTGTGGAGGGGGGGGGAGTGAGATTGCTGTGGGGGGGAGGGGGAGTGTGATCGCTGTGGGGGTGGAGGGGGGTGGTGATCGCTGGGGGGGGCGAGATCGCTTTTGGGGGGGTGGGGAAAGAGTGAGATCGCTGTGTGGAGGGGGGTGAGATCACAGTAGGGGATGAGACATACTGGGAGGTGAGATAGACTGGGGGGTGGGGGTGAGGGAGACTGGGGGGTGGGGGTGAGGGAGACTGGGGGGTGGGGGTGAGGGAGACTGGGGGGTGGGGTGTGAGAGACTGGGTGAGGTGAGAGACTGGGGGGGGTGAGAGACTGGGGGGGGTGAGAGACTGGGGGGGGTGAGAGAGACTGGGGGGGGTGAGAGAGACTGGGGGGGTGAGAGACTGGGGGGGTGAGAGACTGGGGGGGTGAGAGACTGGGGGGGGGAGAGACTGGGGGGGGGAGAGACTGGGGGGGGGAGAGACTGGGGGGGGGAGAGACTGGGGGGGGAGATACTGGGGGGGGGGGAGAGACTGGGAGGGGGGGGAGAGACTGGGGGGGGAGAGACTGGGGGGGAGGAGAGACTGGGGGGGGAGAGACTGGGGGGGGAAGAGACTGGGGGGGGAAGAGACTGGGGGGGGAAGAGACTGGGGGGGGAAGAGACTGGGGGGGGAAGAGACTGGGGGGGGAAGAGACTGGGGGGGAAGAGACTGGGGGGGGAAGTGACTGGGGGGGGAAGAGACTGGGGGGGGGGGAGAGACTGGGGGGGGAAGAGACTGGGGGGGGAAGAGACTGGGGGGGGAAGAGACTGGGGGGGGGAGAGACTGGGGGGGGGGAAGAGACTGGGGGGGGGAAGAGACTGGGGGGGGAAGAGACTGGGGGGGGGAAGAGACTGGGGGGGGGAAGAGACTGGGGGGGGGAAGAGACTGGGGGGGAGAGACTGGGGGGGGAGAGACTGGGGGGGGAGAGACTGGGGGGGTGAGAGACTGGGGGGGTGAGAGACTGGGGGGGGTGGGAGACTGGGGGGGGTGGGAGACTGGGGGGGGTGTGAGTGACTGGGGGTGGTGAGAGACTGGGGGGGGTGATAGACTGGGGGGGGTGAGAGACTGGGGGCGGGGTGATAGACTGGGGGGGGTGAGAGACTGGGGGCGGGGTGAGAGACTGGGGGGGGGGTGAGAGACTGGGGGGGTGAGGTGAGAGACTGGGGGTGGTGAGAGACTGGGGAGGGGGTGAGAGACTGGGGGGGGGAGACTGGGGGGGGGGGGAGACTGGGGGGGGCGGAGACTGGGGGGGGTGAGGTGAGAGACTGGGGGGTGAGGTGAGAAACTGGCGGGGGGGGTGAGGTGAGAGACTGGGGGGGTGAGAGACTGGGGGGGGTGAGAGACTGGGGGGAGTGAGAGACTGGGGGGGGTGTGAGTGACTGGGGGTGGTGTGAGTGACTGGGGGGGTGAGAGACTGGGGGGGTGAGAGACTGGGGGGGTGAGAGACTGGAAGGGGAGACTGGGGGGGTGACAGACTGGGGGGGTGAGAGACTGGGGAGGTGGGAAACTGGGGGTTGAGAGACTGGGGGGGTGAGAGACTGGGGGGGGAAGTGAGAGACTGGGGGGGGAAGTGAGAGACTGGGGGGGGAAGTGAGAGACTGGGGGGGAAGTGAGAGACTGGGGGGGAAGTGAGAGACTGGGGGGGGTGAGAGACTGGGGGGTAGGTGAGAGACTGGGGGGTAGGTGAGAGACTGGGGGGGAGGTGAGAGACTGGGGGGGAGGTGAGAGACTGGGGGGGAGGTGAGAGACTGGGGGGGGAGGTGAGAGACTGGGGGGGGAGGTGAGAGACTGGGGGGGAGGTGAGAGACTGGGGGGGAGGTGAGAGACTGGGGGGGAGGTGAGAGACTGGGGGGGAGGTGAGAGACTGGGGGGGAGGTGAGAGACTGGGGGGGAGGTGGGAGACTGGGGGGTGGGAGACATCGAAACATAGAAAATAGGTGCAGGAGCAGGCCATTCGGCCCTTCTAGCCTGCACCGCCATTTAATGAGTTCATGGCTGAACATGCAACTTCAGTACCCTATTCCTGCTTTCTCGCCATACCCCTTGATCCCCCTCGTAGTAAGCACTTCATCGAATTCCTTTTTGAATATATTTAGTGAATTGGCCTCAACAACTTTCTGTGGTAGAGAATTCCACAGTTTCACCACTCTCTGGGTGAAGAAGTTTCTCCTCATCTCTGTCCAAAATGGCTTACCCCTTATCCTTAGACTGTATCCCTTGGTTCTGGATTTCCCCAACATTGGGAACATTCTTCCTGCATCTAACCTGTCCAGTCCTGTCAGAATTTTAAACATTTCTATGAGGTCCCCTCTCATTCTTCTGAACTCCAGTGAATACAAGGCCAGTTGATCCAGTCTTTCTTCATAGGTCACTCCCGCCATCCCGGGAATCAGACTGGTGAACCTTCGCTGCACTCCCTCAATAGCAAGAGTGTCCTTCCTCAGGTTAGGAGACCAAAACTGAACACAATACTCCAGGTGTGGCCTCACCAAGGCCCTGTACAACAGTAGCAACACCTCCCTGCCCTTGTACTCAAAACCCCTCGCAACATGCCATTGGCTTTCTTAACCACCTGCTGTACCTGCATGCCAACCTTCAATGACGGATGTACCATGACACCCAGGTCTCGTTGCACCTCCCCTTTTCCTAATCTGTCACCATTCAGATAATAGTCTGTCTCTCTGTTTTTACCACCAAAGTGGATAACCTCACATTTATCCACATTATACTTCATCTGCCATGCATTTGCCTAACCTATCCAAGTCGCTCTGCAGCCTCATAGCATCCTCCTCGCAGCTCACACCGCCGCTCAACTTAGTATCATCCGCAAATTTGGAGATACATTTAATCCCCTCGTCTAAATCATTAATATACAGTGTAAACAGCTGGGGCCCCAGCACAGAACCTTGCGGTACCCCACTAGTCACTGCCTGCCATTCTGAAAAGTCCCCATTTACTCCTACTCTTTGCTTCCTGTCTGACAACCAGTTCTCAATCCATGTCAGCACACTACCCCCAATCCCATGTGTTTTAACTTTGCACATTAATCTCTTGTGTGGGACCTTGTCGAAAGCCTTCTGAAAGTCCAAATATACCACATCAATTGGTTCTCCCTTGTCCACTTTACTGGAAACATCCTCAAAAAATTCCAGAAGATTTGTCAAGCATGATTTCCCTTTCACAAATCCATGCTGACTTGGACCTATCATGTCACCTCTTTCCAAATGCACTGCTATGACATCCTTAATAATTGATTCCATCATTTTACCCACTACCGATGTCAGGCTGACCGGTCTATAATTCCCTGTTTTCTCTCTCCCTCCTTTTTTAAAAAGTGGGGTTACATTGGCTACCCTCCACTCGATAGGAACTGATCCAGAGTCAATGGAATGTTGGAAAATGACTGTCAATGCATCCGCTATTTCCAAGGCCACCTCCTTAAGTACTCTGGGATGCAGTCCATCAGGCCCTGGGGATTTATCAGCCTTCAATCCCATCAATTTCCCCAACACAATTTCCTGACTAATAAAGATTTCCCTCAGTTCCTCCTCCTTACTAGACCCTCTGACCCCTTTTATATCCGAAAGGTTGTTTGTGTCCTCCTTAGTGAATGCCGAACCAAAGTACTTGTTCAATTGGTCTGCCATTTCTTTGTTCCCCGTTATGACATCCCCTGATTCTGACTGCAGGGGACCTACGTTTGTCTTTATTAACCTTTTTCTCTTTACATATCTATAGAAACTTTAGCAATCCGTCTTAATGTTCCCTGCAAGCTTCTTCTGGTAAAAACAGAGAGACAGACTATTATCTGAATGGTGACAGATTAGGAAAAGGGAAGGTGCAACGAGACCTGGGTGTCATGGTACATCAGTCATTGAAGGTTGGCATGCAGGTACAGCAGGCGGTTAAGAAAGCAAATGGCATGTTGGCCTTCATAGCGAGGGGATTTGAGTACAGGGGCAGGGAGGTGTTGCTACAGTTGTACAGGGCCTTGGTGAGGCCACACCTGGAGTATTGTATACAGTTTTGGTCTCCTAACTTGAGGAAGGACATACTTGCTATTGAGGGAGTGCAGCGAAGATTCACCAGACTGATTCCCGGGATGGTGGGACTGACCTATCAAGAAAGACTGGATCAACTGGGCTTGTATTCACTGGAGTTCAGAAGAGTGAGAGGGGACCTCATAGAAACGTTTACAATTCTGACGGGTTTGGACAGGTTGGATGCAGGAAGAATGTTCCCAATGTTGGGGAAGTCCAGAACCAGGGGTCACAGTCTAAGGATAAGGGGTAAGCCATTTAGGACCGAGATAAGGAGAAACTTCTTCACCCAGAGAGTGGTGAACCTGTGGAATTCTCTACCACAGGAAGTAGTTGAGGCCAATTCACTAAATATATTCAAAAGGGAGTTAGATGAAGTCCTTACTACTCGGGGGATCAAGGGGTATGGCGTGAAAGCAGGAAGTGGGTACTGAAGTTTCATGTTCAGCCATGAACTCGTTGAATGGCGGTGCAGGCTAGAAGGGCTGAATGGCCTGCTCCTGCACCTATTTTCTATGTTTCTATGTTTCTCGTACTTCATTTTCCCTGCCCAAATCAAACCCTTTGTCCTCCTCTGCTGAGTTCTAAATTTCTCCCAGTCCCCGGGTTCGCTGCTATTTCTGGCCAATTTGTATGCCACTTCCTTGGCTTTAATACTATCCCTGATTTCCCTTGATAGCCACGGTTGAGCCACCTTCCCTTTTTTATTTTTACACCAGACAGGAATGTACAATTGTTGTCGTTCATCCATGCGGTCTCTAAATGTCTGCCATTGCCCATCCACAGTCAACCCCTTAAGTATCATTCGCCAATCTGTCGTAGCCAATTCACGCCTCATACCTTCAAAGTTAGCCTTCTGTAAGTTCTGGACCATGGTCTCTGAATTAACTGTTTCATTCTCCATCCTAATGCAAAATTCCACCATATTATGGTCACTCTTCCCCAAGGGGCCTCGCACAACGAGATTGCTAATTAATCCTCTCTCATGACACAACACCCAGTCTAAGATGGCCTCCCCCTAGTTGGTTCCTCGACATATTGGTCGAGAAAACCATCCCTTATGCACTCCAGGAAATCCTCCTCCACCGTATTGCTTCCAGTTTGGTTAGCCCAATCTATGTGCATATTAAAGTCACCCATTATAACTGCTGCACCTTTATTGCATGCACCCCTAATTTCCTGTTTGATGCCCTCCCCAACATCACTACTATTGTTTGGAGGTCTGTACACAACTCCCACTAACGTTTTTTGCCCTTTGGTGTTCTGCAGCTCTACCCATATAGATTCCACATCATCCAAGCTAAAGTTCTTTCGTAACTATTGCATTAATCTCCTCCTTAACCAGCAATGCTACCCCACCTCCTCTTCCTATTATTCTATCCTTCCTGAATGTTGAATACCCCTGGATGTTGAGTTCCCAGCCCTGATCATCCTGGAGCCACATCTCTGTAATCCCAATCACATCATATTTGTTAACATCTATTTGCACAGTTAATTCATCCACCTTATTACGGATACTCCTTGCATTAAGACACAAAGCCTTCAGGCTTGTTTTTTTAACACCCTTTGTCCTTTTAGAATTTTGATGTACAGTGGCCCTTTTTGTTCTTTGCTTTGGGTTTCTCTGCCCTCCACTTTTCCTCATCTCCTTTCTGTCTTTTGCTTTTGTCTCCTTTTCGTTTCCTTCTGTCTCCCTGCATTGGTTCCCATCCCCCTGCCATATTAGTTGGAATCCTCCCCAACAGCACGAGCAAACACTCCCCAAAGGACATTGGTTCCGGTGCTGCCCAGGTGCAGACCGTCCGGTTTGTACTGGTCCCACCTCCCCCAGAACCGGTTCCAATGCCCCAGGAATTTGAATCCCTCCCTGCTGCACCACTGCTCAAGCCACGTATTCATCTGCGCTATCCTGCGATTCCTACTCTGACTAGCACGTGGCACTGGTAGCAATCCCGAGATTACTACTTTTGAGGTCCTACCTTTTAATTTAGCTCCTAGCTCCTTAAATTCGTTTCGTAGGACCTCATCCCTTTTTTTACCTATGTCGTTGGTACCAATGTGCACCACGACAACTGGCTGTTCTCCCTCCCATTTCAGAATGTCCTGCACCCGCTCCGAGACATCCTTGACCCTTGCACCAGGGAGGCAACATACCATCCTGGAATCTCGGTTGCGGCCGCAGAAACGCCTATCTATTCCCCTTCCAATTGAATCCCCTATCACCATCGCTCTCCCACTCTTTTTCCTGACCTCCTATGCAACAGAGCCAGCCACGGTGCCATGAACTTGGCTGCTGCTGCCCTCCCCTGATGAGTCATCCCCCCCAACAGTACCCAAAGCAGTGTATCTGTTTTGCAGGGGGATGACCACAGGGGACCCCTGCACTACCTTCCTTGCACTGCTCTTCCTGCTGATCTTCCATTCCCTATCTGGCTGTGGACCCTTTCTCTGCGGTACAACCAACTCGCTACACGTGCTACTCACGACATTCTCAGCATCGTGGATGCTCCAGAGTGAATCCACCCTCAGCTCCAACTCCGCAACGCGGTCCGTCAGGAGCTGGAGGCGGATACAGTTCCCGCACACGTAGTCGTCAGGAACACTGGTGTCGTCCCTGAGTTCCCACATGGTGCAGGAGGAGCATATCACGTAACCGAGCTGTGCTGCCATGACTTAACCCTTAGATAAGCAACAACAAAGCTAAAGTTTACTCACTGTTATAGAAGAGAACAAAGAAAAACTGCTCACCAAAGAGACTGGGGGGTGGGCGACTGGGGGGGTGAGCGACTGGGGGGGGTGAGAGACTGGGGGGGGTGAGAGACTGGGGGGGTGAGAGACTGGGGGGGTGAGAGACTGGGGAGGTGAGAGACTGGGGGGGTGAGAGACTGGGGGGGGGGTGAGAGACTGGGGGGGGTGAGAGACTGGGGGGGAGAGAGACTGGGGGGGGGTGAGAGACTGGGGGGGGGGTGAGAGACTTGGGGGGGGTGAGAGACTTGGGGGGGGTGAGAGACTTGGGGGGGTGAGAGACTGGGGGGGTGAGAGACTGGGGGGGGTGAGAGACTGGGGGGGGTGAGAGACTGGGGGGGTGAGAGACTGGGGGGGGTGAGAGACTGGGGGGGGTGAGAGACTGGGGGGGGTGAGAGACTGGGGGGGTGAGAGACTGGGGGGGGTGAGAGACTGGGGGGGGTGAGAGACTGGGGGGGGGTGAGAGACTGGGGGGGGGTGAGAGACTGGGGGGGGTGAGAGACTGGGGGGGGTGAGAGACTGGGGGGGGTGAGAGACTGGGGGGGTGAGAGACTGGGGGGGTGAGAGACTGGGGGGGTGAGAGACTGGGGGGGTGAGAGACTGGGGAGGTGAGAGACTGGGGGGGTGAGAGACTGGGGTGGTGAGAGACTGGGGTGGTGAGAGACTGGGGGGGTGAGAGACTGGGGGTGAGAGACTGGGGGTCAGAGACACTAAAGGAGTAAGTAAGGCTTTAATAGACCATTTATATTATTGTCTAACACTAGAAAATACTACAGTCCATTTAAAAATACATCAAACTGTCGAGAACTATAAAGATCTGTATAATATCAAACAAACCTGTCAGATCTGTGTCTATACCGCCCACTTAAGATCCAGTAAGACCTGTGGTTTCAAGACGGTATTAGGTGCGGTGTTAAATGGATCTTAATGATGAAACTTCCATTTTGGGCAGTAATATATGGGTGGACAGTACCGAATACCGCCCAGCCGTAATAGAAACATAGGAAATAGGTGCAGGTGTAGGCCATTCGAGCCTGCACCACATTCAATGAGTTCATGGCTGAACATGCAACTTCAGTACCCCATTCCTGCTTTCTCACCATACCCCTTGATCCCCCTAGTAGTAAGGACTTAATCTAACTCCTTTTTGAATATATTTAGTGAATTGGCCTCAATAACTTTCTGTGGTAGTGAATTCCACAGGTTCACCACGCTCTGCGTGAAGAAGTTTCTCCTCATCTCGGTCCTAAATGGCTTACCCCTTATCTTTAGACTGTGACCCCTGGTTCTGGACTTCCCCAACATTGGGAACAATGTTCCTGCATCTAACCTGTCTAAACCCGTCAGAATTTTAAATGTTTCTATGAGATCCCCTCTCATTCTTCTGAACTCCAGTGAATACAAGCCCAGTTGATCCAGTCTTTCTTGATATGTCAGTCCCGCCATCCCGGGAATCTGTCTGGTGAACCTTCGCTGCACTCACTCAATAGCAAGAATGTCCTTCCACAAGTTAGAAGACCAAAACTGTACACAATACTCCAGGTGTGGCCTCACCAAGGCCCTGTACAACTGTAGTAACACCTCCCTGCTCCTGTACTCAAATCCCCTCGCTATGAAGGCCAACATGCCATTTGCCTTCTTAACCGCCTGCTGTACCTGCATGCCAACCTTCAATGACTGATGTACCATGACACCCAGGTCTCGTTGCACCTCCCCTTTTCCTAATCTGTCATCATTCAGATCATAGTCTGTCTCTCTGTTTTTACAACCAAAGTGGACAACCTCACATTTATCCACATTATACTTCATCTGCCATGCATTTGCCCACTCACCTAACCTATCCAAGTCACTCTGCAGCCTCATAGCATCCTCCTCGCAGCTCACACTGCCACCCAACTTAGTGTCATCCGCAAATTTGGAGATACTACATTTAATCCCCTTGTCTAAATCATTAATGTACAATGTAAACAGCTGGGGCCCCAGCACAGAACCTTGTGGTACCCCACTAGTCACTGCCTGCCATTCTGAAAAGTACCCGTTTACTCCTACTCTTTGCTTCCTGTCTGCCAACCAGTTCTCAATCCACGTCAGCACACTACCCCCAATCCCATGTGCTTTAACTTTGCACATTAATCTCTTGTGTGGGACCTTGTCGAAAGCCTTCTGAAAGTCCAAATACACCACATCAACTGGCTCTCCCTTGTCCACTCTACTGGAAACATCCTCAAAAAATTCCAGAAGATTTGTCAAGCATGATTTCCCTTTCACAAATCCATGTTGACTTGGACCTATCATATTATCTCTTTCCAAATGCACTGCTATGACATTCTTAATAATTGATTCCATCATTTTACCCACTACCGATGTCAGGCTGACCGGTCTATAGTTCCGTGTTTTCTCTCTCCCTCCTTTTTAAAAAAATGACTGGGGAATTTGCCACCGGACGGTATCTGGGCGATTTGAGAGGAAACTTGTATTTCTGGGCGCTAACTGGGCAGTAAATGGGTGATTTGAGAGGAAACTCTAGCCCATAGAGTGCTTTGCAGGGTAATACTGAATTGCAGTTTCCACTGGCTGGAGAATCTAGAACTAGGAGTAGTCTCAAGGTAAGGGACAGGCCATTTAGGGTTGAGATGAGGAGAAATTTCTTCACTCATAGGGTTGCGAAGCTTTGAAATTCTCTACGCCAGAGGGCTGTGGATGCTCAGCTGTGGAGTATATTCAAGACTGAAATCGATAGATTTTTGGGCACTAAAGGAATCAAGGGATATCGGGATAGAGTGAGAAAGTGGAATTGTGAAAAGTTCAACCATGATCTTAATGAATGGCAGAGCAGCTCGAGGGGCCCATTTGGTCTACTCCTGCTCCTATTTCTTATGTTCTTATGTAACATGAATGGCTATCTAATAGGAACTTCGATAATGAGGGAAACCACAACATAATTAACTAAGTTGCAAATTGAACTGTATTTTAAAAGTGAAGCAAGCTCTCTCCAATTACAAATACAGGTTGGATCTCCCTTATACGGCACCCTTGGGACGTGGCCTGTGCCGAATAAGGGATTTTGCTGGATGAGAGGAAGTCAGCAGCCCGAGGGAAGGGGGGTGGGAGGGAGGAGCTCAGCACCCTGGGCGGGCCCAAAGTGTCAGCACAGCCCCAGCGGACCGAGTGTCGGCACGGCCTCAAAGTCAGGGTGGAGTTCGGCCGCATTCTGCACGTGCGCCCCCGACCGCAGGAATCATGCCGGACCAGGGGTGGTGCTGGATAAGGAAGGTCCAACCTGTACTTTTTTTTTGTTGACTGATCATATTTAATATACAAGGGTACAAAATATTAAAATGGCAGGAAATCAGATAGATGAGTAGAATCCTCAAGAAAGCTTGCTCCTACTCCAACAACAACTTGCATTGATATAGCACCTTTAATGTAGTAAAACATCCCAAGGCGCTTCACAGGAGCGATTGCTAGATATTGTTAATAGCTTCAAGGTTCTAAAAAACCTATAAGCACTGTAATTATGTTTTCTAGGTGGCAGAGAAAGCCCAATCCTTTCTCTTGGACTCAGTATAGCAAAAATCTATGTCGACAACGGGACATGATGTGCGCAGTTTACTCCATGCCAGGGGCTAACTATACTAGAAATGCTAATTCTTATTTTTGGGAAAAACAAGAGAACTTATCAAAATAATCTGGACTTCATAAATGTATTCTTGGCCTCCTAAACATAGATCACAATTCAGATAGCAAATTATAAATATGCAATTGAAATTAATACTGAAATTTTGAAGAAATGGTTAACTAAGCATTTAAAAATGAGAAGCAAATCATACTTCAAAGAGGAATCAATGTAACAGTGTTGAGGGGGAAAAAACTTGGTTCATCTTGGGACAAGGAGCTGTATACTAAAATATTGGACTTACTCACTTTATTGGTTTGATCCTAGCCTGCCAGACTGCAGCTGAGTCTAATTTGAGGTTTACTGTGTTATATCTAGTTTCTCCAATCTCTCTTTGGGATATTTTTGGCCTCTCAATCTTTCCCAAATCTGGTTTCCGACTCACTTTTGTTTTGCCCAATATTTTCTTATGTTTCTCAGAATTTTGTTCTGATATCTCCCAAGTCAGCTCTGATGTTACTTAAACATCTATTGTTTTCTCTAATGAGCCTCACAACCTTCCAATTCCCGATTTTTTTTCAACAGATTCTTAAATTTGTTGGTATTTGGAGTAGAAATGACATCATACATTTTAGCTCCTGTGGTAACAAAAAGCCAACGGGTAGCAGAAAAGTTAACAATTGTATATGGCACTTTTTGTTTTTACACCTTATTAAAAATGCCAGCTCTGTTCAGGTTACTGTTCAGTATCGTATATTTTTTCAATATAGTATTTTATACATGTATAAAATGCTATTCTCAGGATTCAAGGAATAAATGCTGTATCAAGCAGAGTGTTGTACATAAAAGCACTAACTTATTTTAAATTCTTCTCAAGAATTGAGCTTACATTTGAAAACATGTTCCAGATGCAATGTAGGTTACAGTCTTTCAATTCACTGGCAGAAAGCTGGCACAGGGACTGATTCAAGCATAAACGGACAATAGTGCAGTCTTGTTAACTGTCCTCCACATTTCTTAGCTTTGCAACAATTTTATTTGCTCTATTCAATAGTCATTTTTTTTTAAGTTGTTCTGCATTTCCAAGCATTCGGATTATATGCACAGAATTCATTTGTAGAGTAACATTTTGTGCAGTACTGTATTAGAATTCTATGATTATATCTGTCAGAATATCAGAAGCTACGCTAAGACTAAAAATTCGCCGACCTTGCAAATCGTTTTTCGGTGATATTTCTCGTTTTTGTCGAAGAACGGTGAGGCAGGAAATTCGGAGAAGTTTTCCGGCGGATCTTTTCAAATACCGCTAGAGAAATATCACTTTCGCCAAGAATTTGGCTCTGAGCGCACCCGTATTTAGGATGAAAAAAACGCCAAGGAAAAAGCTGCGTTGCAGCTCTTGGATCACCAATAGGTATGAAGACCTGCAAAAATGGTAAGTTAAAGTTTTTATTTTTAAATTCTTTTGCAGCGATTCGATAGATAAGTGTCTTGTAAATGTTTTGTGAATTTTTGGGGGGACTTTTCCAACTTATTTTTAGGTATTTTTCCGCCCTCCCAAGGCCCAACTTGCAGCGGTATTAGCCTCGGACTAAAGTTGGCGAGGATCGCGATTTGCGCCGCGAATCCTCGTGCAACGCCGATTTTTACCGCCGTGCAAATTAAAGCTCGAATTTACTGCCTCATAGCCATAGCATTGCCATAACGATAATTTGGGCGAAAAAGTACAATTATCGCCAAGAACTGAATTTCTAGCCCATAGGGCCCAAATTTGGCCAGTAGAGATTTCTGGTGCACTCACCAGAAGGTTGTAGAACGATTCGGGCGTCAAAAATCTTCAGGCCGAGTTTGGCCGCTCCCCAGCCTCTCCTCGATGGTGGTGCAGCATGGCAACTGGATTCGAGGGCGGAGCCAGGCCCCGGCGTTGAAAACAGTGCCGGGACCTCTGCACATGCGTGCCAGAGTGCGTGCGCAAGTGCAGTAGCTCCTCGTCCCCAGAATCTCTGCAGGCCATGTGGCAGGGGCCCGAAGCGCGTCGCCCCTATCCCTGGCCGAATGGGCTCCCTCATCGGCGGCCAGAGTGTGCTCTGCAGGCTGTGTCATCTGATTGTTTTCTTCCCTGATGCTCCATGTATCAGATTAGACTGAACTTAACAATGCAGCTACAGTCAGATACTGGACCTGAGCTTTGGGTCATTCATTATAAATTTTCTGCAAATTTACACTTTGATATACAGACTAGAAGGTTCCGGATTCAATTGTGAGTCTCTGCTGAGCTGGCTAGTCTTGGCTAGGGCATCAATTGGCACGGGTACCTTGAGCTTGTAAAAGGAAAAATCATCCTCATCTCTAATTGCATAAACTGAAAATTGATGCTGTACTCAGTGTTAAATCTAAACTTGAGTGGAGTTTACAAAATAATTTTAGGTTCCCTTGTACTGCTAGTACTCTTTCTCCACTATGAAAATGGTTACAAAGTACTCATTTAACATACTGTCATTTTCTTGTTGTCCATTATAATCTCACCTGCATCTGTCTTCAGTGGGCCCACATTTCCCTTTACCCCTCGCTTACTATTAATAGGTCCAATTTTGGCCATGACTTGCTCCAATTTTTTTGGAGTCAGTTGGTTTTTCTGGCGTAAGTTAAAAATGCCATTTTCCTTAATAAATTTGCTCCAGAGTAACTCAGTTAGGTACAATTTTTTTTAGTTGAGTTTTTTTTTCCAAAAGGGGTCGTTCCCAGCCACTTACACCAGTTTTGGCCATTTATGCCACTTTGGCCAGCTAAAACTTACTCCAAATTGACTTAGGTCAGTGTATGTGGCCAGCTCTGAAAAACATTGCGGGCAGTTAAGAATTCGGCGCAGGTTAGTACATTTAAAGCACCAAGACTTACAAAGCACTAAACGAAGCACAAAAATAAGCATTCAATAACAAATAAAAAATACAAGGAAGCTGAGAGGACCTGCACCAAGACTTACAAAGCACTAAACAAAGGCCAAAAAAGTAATAATCAATCAATAACAAATAAAAAATAGAAGTCCTACCTTTATGCCAGAAACAAGTCCCCCCCCACCCCGCATCAAAACACTCTTTTTCACCCCCCCCCATTAAAACTCTCCTCTTCCACACACATCCCCCCACCCGCCAATTAAAACTCTCCTCACCAAACAAAGCACAACCATCAATAAATAAAAAATAAAACTCCAGTTCTACCTTGGCCTGGGAAGTCGGCAGGCCAGCCAGACTGTGCGGGAGGCCACTCAGCCGGGGATAGAGGCTGCGAGCATCGGGTCCTGCTCACAGCCGACAGGACACACTGACAGGACACACTGCGCGCAGCTTCCGGCAGTATTTTCTGTGCTGGGCTGTTGCTCCGCCCCCCCACTGCACTATACACGCCGCGCTAGGACACCGGAGACTCGGCAGAGCGGGCAGGATGGGGCCACATTTTTTCGGCGCCGTTTCCAACGCGCAAAGTCGCCGCATTTAGGGTAAGTGCACCCAAAAAAGGGGTTGAGGAAAATTGGGCCCAATACATTTGTAAAATCTTTTGCTGTTAGCTTTGATATCGCTTGCAGGTTTTTTCTTCATATTACTTTTTTACACCTCATTACTTTTTTTGTATCCATTTGTGCCTTTTGTTTTAGCTCTTCACTTTTTCTTGCATTTGTGCAAGTCTTTTCTTTTAGCTTGATACAGTCTCTTACCTCATTTGTTGACCATGGTTGCTTAAATGCATAAGTGGCACTCTTACCCTTTTGGGGTATGTATTGGTTTTGTATCATACCAATTACTTATTTGAATACTTCCCACTGTTTGTAGGCTTACCATTAACAGTTCAACCCAATTTACTGTGGTCAATTTCTTTCCCATTCCTTCAAAGTTTCCCTTACCTTCAGATTGTTAACTAATTCTGCGATATTACTCATCACCAAGTCCAGTATGGCTGCCCCTTCCCTTGCCAGTTATAAAACATATTGTTGTAGAAAACATTGCTGTTACCACGTGAGCTGTTCTGCTTCTCTCAGCCGATGTGAAAATTATAATCTCCCATCATAACTACTTTGTTTTTGCTACATGCTTCCCTGATATGCATATTTATACACCCACTACATTACTATGACCAGGAGGTCTGTCGACAACTCCTCCTAGTCTTGCATCCTCTGCTGTCCCTTTATTTTGCCCAGTGTTTCCACTATTTGATCCCTTCTTTTTATTGCTGTAATTGTGTTTTTTGTCAATATTGCTACTAACCCTCCTTTTCCAATTTCCCTGTCCTTTCTAAATCCTATAGCCTGAAATATTTAGTGCTGAATCATGACCAGTTTGTAGTCAGATCACTTCAATGACCCTATAAGCTGAATTTGGGCTTCTAACTTGCTTGTTTTATTTCTTATGCTACATGGATTTGTGTACAGAACTCTTATTTGGGTAACTGTCCCCACTCTGCTGGTCTTTTTCTCACACTTTTTGACTTGCAGTGTGGAGCTTCCCCTTCCATCCCCTAACGAATTTAAATTTTTCTGGGATTGTTATGATTAGAGCAGAGAAGGTTAAGGATATAGGTTCCGCTCCGGTTTAAGTGAAGCAGGCACAATTTCAAAGTTTGTCGATGAAAACTTGGAAATGCAGTAAACAGTGAGAAGGAAAGTAGCAGACTTCAGGAGGACAGAGATGGGCAGGCTCATGGCAGATGGAATTTAATGCAAAGGTGTGAAGTGATGCATTGTGGGAGCAAGAAGGAGACAATATAAACAAAATGGTACAATTTTAAAGTGAATGCAGGAACAGAGACACCTTGGGGTTCACATACTCAAATATTTAAAGGTGGCAGGAGGAGTTGACAAAGCTGTTTAAAAAAAAAAGCATATGGGATTCTCAGCTTTGTTGAGGCATAGAGTAAAAAAAGCAAGGAATTTACGCTAAACCTTGGAGATTCACCAGAATGATACCAGGTATGAGGGACTTCAGTTACGTGGCAAGACTAAAGAAGTTGGGATTGTTATGATTAGAGCAGAGAAGGTTAAGGGAAAATTTACTGGAGGTATTCAAAATTATTAGAGCTTTTGATAGAATAAATAAGAAACTGTTCCCACTGGAAGGTGTGTTGGTAACCACAGGACACAGATTTAAGTTAATTAGCAAAAGAACCAGAGTGGAGCTGAGATTTTTTATGCAGTGAGTTATGATGATCTGGAATGCATTACATGAAAGGGTGGTGGAAGCTGATTGAATAGTAACTTTCAAAAAGGGAATTGGATATATACTTGAAAAGGAAAAATGTTCTATGGGAAAAGAGCGGGGGAGTGGGACTAATTGGATAGTTCTTTCAAAGAGCCAGCACAGGCACGATGGTCCGAATAAATTCCTTCTGTGCTGCATCATGCTATGATTCCAGGTGCGGGATGGGTGGAAAGAGGAAGCATAGTTAATAATATTGAAGATCATTGCTATCCTTTTCTCTTCTTGTTTTTGATCAACTATTTGCTAAGATTCATTTTTACTGCCATGCCTCTCTTCTCAGTACCTGTTTCTAGCTCAGATCCAGACCATATGGATTCCAGCTGAAAATTCATTTTTCCTGTTTCACATCTACTCATGATCACATATCTCCATAATATTCAGCCCTCCTCTCACTACTGCTCTGCCCTTTTATGTAATCTATTCTCTTCACCATGCACTGCCATGCACACACTCTTGACTTCTGTATTCAGCAGCACCGACTTACTTTATTTCAGTTAGCCTGGCCCTCAGTTCATCCTTCATCTCATCCGCCAGTTTAATAAAAAAAAATGTTCTTCCTTTCAAGTAAAAAGGCCCACCGGTGCTTTGATTTGAAAATTCACATCCTCATATTCAAATTGCTACATAGCCTCGCCCCCTCCCTATCTCTGTAACCTCATCCAGCTCTACCACCATCCAAGAACTGTGCAATCCTCAAATTCTTGCCTCTTGTGTATCCCCCACTCTCTTTGCCCCACAATTGGCAGTCATGACTTCCGCTATCTAGGTCGTAAGTACTGGAATTCCCTCCCTAAACCTCTCAGCCTCTTTATTCTCCTTTAACATGCTGCTTAAAACCTACTTCTTTAAGCAAGTTTTTAGTCAAACCTTCAACTATCTCCTCCTTTGGTTCGGTGTCATTTTTGTGTCTAATTATGCTTCTGTGAAGTACCTTGGGATGTTTTACTATGTTGAAGGCATTATATATATTCAAAGATTAATCTTGACATCCACGTTCAATAAAACATATCTACTACAAAATCATACAAAAATTTAATTCACCCAAGTACAGTATCTCAACATTGTCCCAATCGTAAACCTTCCTCACACATCTCTGCCCAAGGAAGCAGTTGAGGCTAGCTCATTGAATGTATTCAAATCACAGATAGATAGATTTTTAACCAATAAGGGAATTAAGGGTTACGGGGAGCGGGCGGGTAAGTGGAGCTGAGTCCACGGCCAGACCAGCCATGATCTTTTTGAATGGCGGAGCAGGCTCGAGGGGCTAGATGGCCTACTCCTGTTCCTAATTCTTAAGTTCTTATGTTCTTATGTTCTTATCTAGAGAACAGACTGGGTTGGAACCTTTGAATCATGGTTCACAATTGTACATAAACTGATTTTCAAGATGTCAAACTAAAAGTGGCAGTACTTTGAATACATATTTTTGTGTGCATTTTGCATTTGTACAACAACGAACAATTTATGATTGTACACACCTTATAATTGCAAGTCTTCTAGACGATGTAGATGAATAACTCATGATCATTTTAAATCACATTCTGTCAACATAGAACTATTTCAAATTCAGGCATGATAAAGCTGCTCTGTGGGCATAATGTCTGTCAGTCAAAAAGACCCTTATATTTTTTTTTAATACCTGATCATTATGACTGCAACATGGAAGCTTTTTCAACATATCTAAATAGAGCCCCCCCCCCGCCGTTCCAAAATCTGGAAATACCAGAATCTGGGATCGGGTGTTTCTGAATTCGTGACGTCAGAAAGAAGACTGAAAGTCCGGAAAAGCCCAGAGTCCGGAATGGCCTCGGTCCCGAGGGTTCCGGATTCTCAACGCTGCACCTGTACTAAATATTTCAGATACAGACTGCGGGAAGTAGCTTTAAAACAAACATAATACTGCCCACTTTACCACCAACTAAACACAACACAGATGTACACTATTTTTAAGGACAAGACTTCCTCTTTTTCCCCTGTGCTTCCGAAGCCACACATTTGCCATGTTGAAACGGGAGGGTAGATTGATAAGTTGCTTCCCAGGACTCCTTCATTGCTAGTCTGAACTTCTGATAAAAGTTGCACAACTACATTGCAAAGAGGATCCTTCCTCCTTCTGAGAAAACACACAACCTCACTCAGTAGTTCCCCACACCAACTTGACTGAGCAGCATGTGGGGTACAATTGTGAACCTGCATCGTTTCAAACTGTCATCCTGAACTTTGCTGTATCTACAGTGCCATCTAAATGTTTATTTAAATTATCCACAAAGTATTTTGTGTTCCTCTAGTCCTTAGCTAACTTAAAAATGTCCACGGTCAGTTATTCACAAATGTGTTGCGGCACTGCTTTCAAAACCTTATTAAATATGAATCTCAAATCTACCTCACAGGCTTGTTCAGACATTGTTGTTTAATCTTTTAAAATATGAATATCATAGCCGTGCTTTTATACTGAGATAGGTAAAATAGTACTCTTTGATGTATTCTCTACAAAACAAAAGATGCTCACCTGGTCCAACTGTAAAGCACCCCCATCAAATCTCTGCCTACGAAGATGTTTGGCGAGGTTATGCAGGTTTACTACAGCAGTCTTTATTTCTGTAATACAGTGCTCAGGTGAAGCAGGTGGTAGTTCATCAGGGGTGAATATCTTTTCTGGATCTTCAATTATGCTTTGTGCATGATTATAACTCAGCTTTACGCAACAGCAAATAATAGTTCGGCCAAACCATTGACTAAGGATCTGCAAAATAAAATGAGAGATACACAATTCTTTTTGAAGATTTATATTTATCCAGTGCCTCATCACATCTCTCAGAAATGGAATAACTAATTAAAACATGCACACCTTAAAATATAGGAATCGACTGCTGCCAATGAATCAGTGGTTCCAATTTGAAAAAAAACTGTTGGGTGAAACTATGCTGTGAAGCTGTTTGCAGCGACTGTTCATCGCTCCATGAAGAGGCTGTTACAGTTATGTCGGAAGTGCTTATTTTGTATGTGACCAATTCCAGGCTTCAGGCAACACCCCTTCTATCCCCATCCCCATCCCCATCCCCCATCCCAGTTCCCGAGCATTATGCCAATTTTAAGCGCAATTCTACCTTCCTCCTTTAAGACACGCCTTATTGGCTCAATGTCAAATTATGTTTGTTAACGCTCCTGTAAAGTGCCTTGGGATATGTTATAGTGCTAAAAGAACTATAGAAATGCAAGTTGTTGCTATGTATTCAAATCTACAAAATCCAGGCTGACACACCCGTTTAGTACTGAGAGGGCACTTTCGGATGAGATGTTAAACTGAGGTCCTGTCTACCCTATCAGGTGAATGTAAACAGTCTCATGGCACTAATTCGAAGAGCAGCGGGGGAGTCCTGGCCAATATATATCGCTTAAAAAACATCACAAAAAAACCCGATTATCTAGTCATTATCACGCTACAGTTTGTGGGATCTTGCTCTGCACAAATTGGCTGCTGCGTTTTCTGTATTACAACTGTGACTACACTTCAAAAGTACTTCATTGTCTGTAAAGTGCTTTGAGACGTTCTGAGGTTGTGAAAGGCGCAAAATAAATGCAAGTTCTTTCTTTCACTGCTTTCCAAAATGTGTAACATTTGCCACTTTACACTCCTTTGGCACAATTCCCATCTCCAAAGGTTTTTGGAAAATTATGTCAAGGGCCTCCACTATCTTTTACTCAACCTCCTTCAGTATTTTGGGATGATTACCATTGCAGGTGACAATTGTATTCTTAGCTCCATTAATTTTTTTTTTTAAATACCACATGGCCCTTCAAATTCTTAGCTTGCCATAGTTCTGCTTTATCCTCCTCAGGTACTCCTACAAGTCCTACTTCCACTTTGTAGCACTGTCAAAGTCTCAAAGTGGCCCCACTTTTCTTCCTCTTATTTGCTCAAAAAAGTGCTTCCTGTTTCTGAGGAGTTTCTCAGTACACTACAAATGCCTGTTTTTATAAATGCTTAATAAAAGCTTTATAATGTCACATAGAAATTGGAAGGAAAAAAAGATAACAGGTCAAGCATTTTGTATTTCTCTTTTGTAAAATTCTGTTTCAGGTGTTGATTTAGTAGTTCAGAATTACTGTAATGAAACGTTCCTGATATGTGAACAGTTTTAATTAGGCGTTCTGTATACCAAGCTGGGTTGCAAATTTCCAAGTGTTGCATAACTCAGACAGGGTTGAAGTGACAACTCCCTTTGTTTTCAATGTTGCCACTTCAGATTCCTTCCCATCGGTAATGTGCTGGAGTGAGTAGGAACAAGGAGGAATCCCGACCTCGTGTTTCTTTTTAAATATCAAGGATAATGTTTTGACTGTATTTTTGAAATATGAACTGGTAGCTAACTTCAACCAACAAATATTGTTTCTATACTCTTTTATTGAGCGACAGTATGGTGATATTTTCTTGCATTTGAGTCTTATAATTTTTTGCTAATTTTTTGGACTTATGAAATCAGTATGAACTTTCCAGACAGTGTAGCATAAAAAACTATTGTTTTGTTAAATTACTGAGAATAGAGCAAGTTCCAACCTGAAATTGATTTAAACATAGCTAAATGAAGTTGATTCACTGGACTAATTAATCACACTTATATACTTGGTGCCCCATTTGGGCAGGCAAAGCATTATTAAATTGCAACTATTCACAATTTCCAGTATAGAATACAATATACTACAATCACAGGGCCATTATTTTCTTTAACTATTCCTTTATGTTCCAACAAGTAGGACTGCACTTGCTATGATACAACAAATACAACAGCTGAACATACAAGCTGCAACCATCTTGGGGAAATCACTGATATCACAAGTTCAGCATGCCTACAATAATAATGGTGTTAAGGCAAGCAAAAAGAGTTCAGTACAATGAAATTTGAAAAAAAAATGCAGCTTTAAGCCAATATAAACCATAGGAGGTATATATTGAAAGAAAAAACTCCATAAAATTCAAAAAACAAAGTCGAATCTTTGTAACATTATAATTGTCCTGACTTTTATTTGAAGCTTTTGAAAATAGAATGTGCTGGTTGATTCCCGAGATGAAGGGGTTGTATTATGAAGAAAAGTTGAACAGGTTGGGCCTATACTCATTGGAGTTTAGAAGAATGAGAGGTGATCTTATTGAAACGTATAAGATTATGAGGGGGCTTGACAGGGTAGATGCAGAGAAGATGTTTCCCCTCAAGGGGGAATCTAGAACTAGGGGGCATGGTTTCAGAATAAGGGGTCGGCCATTTAAAACGGAGGAATTTCTTCTCTCAGAAGGTCGTGAATCTTTGTAATTCTTTACCCCAGAGAGCTGTGGAGGCTGGGTCATTGAATATATTTAAGGTGGAAATAGACACCGATTTTTGAATGATAAGGAAGTCAAGAGTTATGGGAAGCGGGCAGGGAAGTGAAGTTGAGGCCAAGATCAGATCAGCCATTATCTTATTGAATGGCGGAGCAGCCTTGAGGGGCCAAATGGCCTAGTCCTGCTCCTATTTCTTATGTTCTTATGAAATGACATTCCCCTCCACCCAATTTGTATGGCAAGCCAAAATAATTCACCATGAGGGCACGACAGCGGAGCTTAATCCTGTCCTCAATGAATATATCTATCCAAAATATATTAAAAATCTTATAACTGTGCACAGTTTCCATCTTCAAAACTTTACCTGTTGTCACATTGTTGATTTTACCATTATAAATTCCAATGTCCACTTTTATAATGGCAAACACCAATGTAAACATAACACGCTAATTGCAGAACCTGACCACCAGAGGGTGCTGCAGTGCCTTTTTTCCATAAACTGCATAAAATGTTTTCTAAAAATGATCAACCACCTTTCTTTTCTCATCAATTGAAATTTCCAAACTCCAAAATAATAGTTTAAACAAAAAAATGTTCAATGAAAAAAATATATATTCCATAATAACATGATCCACTGAATTATCCATTATGCATTTTACTTCATTTAAAGATTTGCTTGGAGGCTTCAGCTTTTCCCCAAAATCTGGATTGAATCTTGATATAGTTGCTCAGAGCAATGACACAGTGAGCTAGATTTTGGTTGTGCAGTCTGAGCATGTGCAACACACCTATTTTTCCCAGTCAAGTATATTTACTTGTTTTTTTTTAGCAATTTCTTCAAATTATTTGAAAGGCAGGTGGGAAAACTTTAAAAACTTCATTAAATGGGGAGGGGAAGGAAAGGGGAAGTTAAGGGTATAACTATGGGTAAGAGTAGAGGTGGGCAGGGAAAGAGGCGGGGAAAAGGAGACAAATGAGGTGGTGAAATGAGGAAAGAAGGGGGGGAGAAAGGAGTGGGAAGGGGGAATGAGGAAAGGAGGGGGGAGGGGGGAATGAGGGGGGGAGTAGGGAATGAGGGTGGGAGGGGAGAATGAGGAAAGGAGGGGGGAGGGGAGAATGAGGAAAGGAGGGGGGAGGGGGGAATGAGGAAAGGAGGGGGGAGGGGGGAATGAGGAAAGGAGAGGGAGGGGGGAATGAGGAAAGGAGAGGGAGGGGGGAATGACGAAGGGAGGGGGGAATGACGAAAGGAGGGGGAGGGGGGAATGAGGAAAGGAGGGGGAGAGGGGAATGAGGAAAGGAGGGGGGAGGGGGGAATGAGGAAAGGAGGGGGAGGGGGAATGAGGAAAGGAGGGGGAGAGGGGAATGAGGAAAGGAGGGGGGAGGGGGAGGGGGGAATGAGGAAAGGAGGGGGGGGGGGAATGAGGAAAGGAGGGGGGAATGAGGAAAGGAGGGGGGAGGGGGGAATGAGGAAAGGAGGGGGAGGGGGAATGAGGAAAGGAGGGGGAGAGGGGAATGAGGAAAGGAGGGGGGAGGGGGAGAGGGGAATGAGGAAAGGAGGGGGGAGGGGGAGGGGGAATGAGGAAAGGAGGGGGAGGGGGGAATGAGGAAAGGAGGGGGGAATGAGGAAAGGAGGGGGGAATGAGGAAAGGAGGGGGGAATGAGGAAAGGAGGGGGGAATGAGGAAAGGAGGGGGGAATGAGGAAAGGAGGGGGGAAATGAGGGAAGGAGGGGGGAATGAGGGAAGGAGGGGGGAAGGAGGGGGGAATGAGGGAAGGAGGGGGGAATGAGGAAAGGAGGGGGGAATGAGGAAAGGAGGGGGGAATGAGGAAAGGAGGGGGGAATGAGGAAAGGAGGGGGAGGGGGAATGAGGAAAGGAGGGGGAGGGGGAATGAGGAAAGGAGGGGGAATGAGGAAAGGAGGGGGAATGAGGAAAGGAGGAGGGGATGAGGGAAGGAGGGGGAGGGGAGATGAGGAAAGGAGGGGGAATGAGGAAAGGAGGGGGAATGAGGAAAGGAGGGGGAATGAGGAAAGGAGGGGAAATGAGGAAAGGAGGGGGGAATGAGGAAAAGGAGGGGGGATGAGGGAAGGAGGGGGAGGGGGAATGAGGAAAGGAGGGGGGAATGAGGAAAGGAGGGGGAATGAGGAAAGGAGGGGGAATGAGGAAAGGAGGGGGAATGAGGAAAGGAGGGGGAATGAGAAAAGGAGGGGGAATGAGGAAAGGAGGGGGAATGAGGGAAGGAGGGGGGAATGAGGGAAGGAGGGGGGAATGAGGGAAGGAGGGGGGAAGGAGGGGGGAATGAGAAAAGGAGGGGGGGATGAGGGAAGGAGGGGGAGGGGGAATGAGGAAAGGAGGGGGGAATGAGGAAAGGAGGGGGAGGGGGAATGAGGAAAGGAGGGGGAGGGGGAATGAGGAAAGGAGGGGGAGGGGGAATGAGGAAAGGAGGGGGAATGAGGAAAGGAGGGGGAATGAGGAAAGGAGGAGGGGATGAGGGAAGGAGGGGGAGGGGAGATGAGGAAAGGAGGGGGAATGAGGAAAGGAGGGGGAATGAGGAAAGGAGGGGGAATGAGGAAAGGAGGGGGAATGAGGAAAGGAGGGGGAATGAGGAAAGGAGGGGAAATGAGGAAAGGAGGGGGGAATGAGAAAAGGAGGGGGATGAGGGAAGGAGGGGGAGGGGGAATGAGGAAAGGAGGGGGGAATGAGGAAAGGAGGGGGAATGAGGAAAGGAGGGGGAATGAGGAAAGGAGGGGGAATGAGGAAAGGAGGGGGAATGAGAAAAGGAGGGGGAATGAGGAAAGGAGGGGGAATGAGGAAAGGAGGGGGGAATGAGGGAAGGAGGGGGAGGGGGAATGAGGAAAGGAGGGGGGAATGAGAAAAGGAGGGGGGGGATGAGGGAAGGAGGGGGAGGGGGAATGAGGAAAGGAGGGGGGGATGAGGGAAGGAGGGGGAATGAGGAAAGGAGGGGGAGGGGGGAATGAGGAAAGGAACATATATACAAAGGGGAAGGCAGGTGGAAAAGAGAGGGGAGTAGGGCCTATGAAAAGGGGGGGGGGGTGTAGAGGAGGGCATGTAGAAAAGACCAAACATAAGAAAAGGAAGGGAAAGAATAGAGGGATAAGTTAGGAAAATATTTCAACTGAGTGACTAGGGCAAGAGACAAAAAAGGAAAATGGTAGACTGCTGAAAATGTAATCAGTATGGGGGAAGGGAGCATAATCACCTGTGTTCCAACCAACCAACTTTATCCACCTGCATCCCAAATTGTTGTAAGTTTTGCAATTTTATTTTATTCTATGATATATAGTTAAATAAGAGTATATAAAAATAAGGACAAAATGTATAACTTTAAATTGGGGATTGAATTATATTGATCTGTGTTGTTCGAATTATACCCACTGTATAATTCGCTTCTGTTGAAGGAGACACTTCTTGGTCTTGAACACCCGAGTGCAACACCGTGGGAGATAAATAGATAGATTAATTACATTTTAAAGCAAAATACTTCTCATTAACACTTTAAAAAAAAAATTTGTTCATGGGACGTGCCCATCCCTAATCGCCCTTGAAAAGATGGTGGTGAGCCACATTGTCGGAATAATGCCAATGTTGTAACTGTACTGGAACAGCTTGGCTAGAGGCGCGGCTAGTTCTGGAACACAAGTCTTTAGCACAACAGCCTGTGTTGTTGGGGACCATAGCCTTTGCTGTAATCAGTGCGCTCAGCCGTTTCTTGATATCACGTGGAGTGAATCGAATTGGGTGAAGACTGGCTTCTGTGATGGTGGGGACCTCAGGAGGAGGCCGATACAGATCATCCTCTCGGTACTTCTGGCTGAAGATAGTTGTAAACGCTTCCTTCCGCCTTGTCTTTTGCACTCATGTGCTGGGCTCTGCCATCATTGAGGATGGGGCTATTCATGGAGCTTCCTCATCCTGTTATTCGTTTAATGGTCCACCAACATTAACAACTGGATGTGGCAGGACTACAGAGCTTTAATCTGATCTGTTGGTTGTCACTTAGCCTTGTCTATAGCATGCTGCTTCCGTTTTTTAGCATGCATGTAGTCCTGTGTTGCAGCTTTCCCAGGTTGGTTCATTTTTAGGTACACCTGGTGCTGCTCCTAGCATGCTCTTTTACACTCTTCATTGAACCAGGTTTGGCCCCCTGGCTTGATGGTAATGGTAGAGTAAGGGATATGCTGGGCCATGAGGTTACAGATTGTGGTGGAAGGCAATTCTTCTGCTGATGGTTCACAGCGCCTCATGAATGCCCAGTTTTGAGCTGCTAGATCTTTTCTGAATCTATTCCATTTAGCACGGTGGTAGTGCCACACAAGATAATGGATGGAGTCCTCAGTGTGGAGACGAGACTTTGTCTCTACAATGACTGTGCAGTGGTTGCTGTTCCCATGTTGTCATGGACAGACGCATCTGCAACAGGTAGATTTGTGAGGAAGAGGTCATGTAGGTGTTTGCCCTCGTGTTGGTTCTCTCACCACCTGCTGCAGGCTCAGTTTGGCAGCTATTACCTTCAGGCCTCGGCCAGCTCGGTCAGTAATGGTGCTACCGAGCCAGTCTTGATGATAAACATTGAAGCCCCCCCATCCAGAGTACATTCTGTGCCCTTGCTACTCTCAGTGCTTCTTCCAACTGGTGTTCAACATGGAAGAATACAGATTCATCAGCTGTGCGAGGGTGATAGATTTCCTTGCCCATGCTTGACCTGAAGCCATGAGACTTCATGGGGTCAGGATTCAATGTTGAGCACTCCCAAGACCACTCCCTTCCTCCCGACTGTATACCACTGTGCCGCCACCCATGGGGGGTCTGTCCTGTCCCACCCAGGGATGGTGATGGAGGAGTCTGGGACATAGGTTGAAAGGTATGATCCTGTGAGTATGATTATGTCAGGATGTTGCTTGACCAGTGTGTGGGACAGCTCTCCCAATTGTGGCACAAGTCTCCAGATGTTAGTGAGAAAGACTTTACAGGGTCGACTGGCTGGGTGTGCCATTGTCGTGTCCGTAACTGGTGCCGAGGTCAATGCCGGATGGTCCATCCGGTTTTATTTTTATTATTGTTTTTTGTAGCAGTTGTGTACAACTGAGTGGATTGCTAGGCCATTTCAGAGGACAGTTAAGAGTTAACCACATTGCTGTGGGTCTGGAGTCACATATAGGCCAGACTGGATAAGGACGGCAGATTTCCTTCCCTGAAGGACATTAGTGAACCAGATGGGTTTGACGACAATCCGGTAGTTTCAATATACTTGTACTTGCTTTTTATTCCAGATTTAATTAATAACTGAATTTTTAAATTCCCCAGCTGCCATGGTGGGATTTGAACTCACGTCTCTGGATCATTAGTCCAGACCTCTGGATTACGAGTCCAGTGATGTTACCGCTATGCTACCATTACCTGTTGTGTTGACAGTTACAATTTGGGCCAGGTTTTGCGGTCAGCAGCGAGGTTACACTTGCCTATAGACATTTAATGGGCTTTTGTATTGGAAGTTCCTCTCAGCCAACTGTTCAAAAAGCACATGCCCTCTTCAGAGCATCTGGGGCCAGTATGAACAGTGTAATCAATTGCGTATCTCCTTAATCGATCAGATTGAAGAATTGTTAATGAGCAGCTCAGAGTCTGAACCAGAAAGTGCCAGTTGGAATTTTTTTTATTATTCGTTCTGGGATGTGGGCATCGCTGGCAAGGCCAGCATTTATTGCCCATCCCTAATTGCCCTTGAGGTGGTGGTGGTGAGCCGCCTTCTTGAACCGCTGTAGTCCTTGTGGTGAAGGTACTTCCACAGTGCTGTTTGGGAGGAAGTTCCAGAATTTTGACCCAACGACGATGATGGAATGTCGATATATTTCCAAGTCCAGATGGTGTGTAACTTGGAGGGGAACCTGCAGGTGTTAGTGCTCCCATGCGCCTGCCTAGGTGGTCGAGGTCGCGGGTTTGGGAAGTGGTGTCAATTTCTCATATACATGCTGCTGTTCAGCGATATAATCTGAAAACACAACGTCAAATTCCACATGTATGCTGACGACACCAAATTTCCTCCAAATAAACATTGTGAAGATCGAAGCCATTGTCTTCGGTTCCCGCCACAAACTCCATTCCCTAGCCAACAATTCCATCCCTCGGCCTGGCAACTGTCTGACGCTGAACCAGACGGCTCTGTCGTACGTGACCCCCACATGAGCTTCTGACCACATATCTGCTCCATCACCAAGACCGCCTACTTCCAACTACATAACATAAGAAATAAGAGGAGTAGGCCATATGGCCCCTCGAGCCTGCTCTGCCATTCAATATCATGGCTGATCTGATCATGGACGCAGCTCCACTTCTCCGCCCGCTCCACCTAACCCCTTATCGTTTAAGAAACTATTTCTGTCTTAAATTTATTCAATGTCCCAACTTCCACAGCTCTCTGAGGCAGCGAATTCCACAGATTAACAACCCTCAGAGAAGAAATTTCTCCTCATCTCTGTTTTAAATGGGCAGCCCCTTATTCTAAGATCGTGCCTTCTAGTTCTAGTCTCCCCTATCAGTGGAAACATCCTCTCAAGCCCCCTCATAATCTTATACGTTTCGATAAGATCACCTCTCATTCTTCTGAATTCCAATGAGTAGAGGCCCAACCTACTCAACCTTTCCTCACAAGTCAACCCCCTCATCCCCGGAATCAACCTAGTGAACCTTCTCAGAACTGCCTCCAAAGCAAGTATATCCTTTCGTAAATATGGAAACCAAAACTGCACGCAGTATTCCAGATGTGGCCTCAGCAATACCTTATATAACTGTAGCAAGACTTCCCTGCGTTTATACTCCATCCCCTTTGCAATAAAGGCCAAGATACCATTGGCCTTCCTGATCACTTGCTGTACCTGCATACTATCCTTTAGTGTTTCATGCACAAGTACCCCCAGGTCCCGCTGTACTTTGCAATCTTTCTCCATTTAAATAATAACTTGCTCTTTGATTTTTTTTCTGCCAATGTGCATGACCTCACACTTTCCAACATTATACTCCATCTGCCAAATTTTTGCCCACTCACTTAGCCTGACTATGTCCTTTTGCAGATGTTTTGTGTCCTCCTCACATCGTTGTATCGTCAGCAAACTTGGCTATGTTACACTCAGTCCCTTCTTCCAAGTCGTTTATATAGATTGTAAATAGCTGGGGTCCCAGCACTGATCCTTGCGGCACCCACTAGTTACTGGTTGCCAACCAGAGAATGAACCATTTATCCCGACTCTCTGTTTTCTGTTAGTTAGCCAATCCTCTATCCATGCTAAATATTATCCCCAACACTATGAACTTTTATTTTGTGCAGTAACCTTTTATGTGGCACTTTGTCAAATACCTTCAGAAACTCCAAATACACCACATCCACTGGTTCCTTTTTATCCAATCTGTTCGTTACATCTTCAAAGAACGCCAGAAAATTTGTCAAACATGACTTCCCCTTCATAAATCCATGCCGACTCTGCCTGACTGAATTTTGCTTTTCCAAATGTCCTGTTACTCCTTCTTTAATAATGGACTCCAGCATTTTCCCAACCACAGATGTTAGGCTAACTGGTCTATAGTTTCCTGCTTTTTGTCTGCCTCCTTTTTTAAATAGGGGCGTTACATTTGCAGTTTTCCAATCTGCTTGGACCTCCCCAGAATCCAGGGAATTTTGGTAAATTACAACCAATACATCCACAATCCCTGCCACTATTTCTCTTAAGACCCTAGGATGCAAGCCATCAGGTCCAGCGGATTTATCTGCCTTTAGTCCCATTATCTTACTAATTACCACCTCCCTAGTGATTGTGATTGAGTTAAGTTCCTACCCCCCTATAGCCCCTAGACTATCCATTGTTGGAATATTGTTAGCGTCCTCTACCGTAAAGATTGATACAAAATATTTGTTCAGAGTTTCTGCCATCTCGATGTTCCCCATTACTAATTCACCGGTCTCGTCCTCTAAGGGACCAACATTTACTTATGCACCCTTTTCCTTTTTATATACCTATATCTGCCTTTAGTCCCATTATCTTACTAAGTACCACCTCGACTCCACCCCTGCATCAGCTCATCTTCTGCTGATATCCTTATCCATGTCTTTGTTACCTCTAGACTTGATTATTACAATGGAGTCTTGGCCAGCATCCCTTCTTTGACCCTACATAAACTTGAGTGCACCAAAACTCTGCTGCCCG
The DNA here is from genome assembly GCF_044704955.1 of Pristiophorus japonicus. NCBI lineage: Eukaryota > Metazoa > Chordata > Chondrichthyes > Pristiophoridae > Pristiophorus > Pristiophorus japonicus. The sequence continues at coordinate 181,940,412 of NC_091982.1, read as the reverse complement.
TATCCTAATTCACACCATGTCCCGTTCACCACTGGGCTCGCTCACCTACATTGGCTCCCGGTTGAACAACGCTACAATTTAAAAATTATCATCCGTGTTTTCAAATCCCTCCACGGACTCACCCCTCCCTATCTCTATACCCTTCTTCAGCCCTCTAAGATATCTGTGCTCCTCCAATTCTGGCCACTTGAGCATCCAGATTTTAATTGGTCCACCAATGACAGCTGTGCCGACAGCTGTGCCTTCAGCTGCCTAGGCCCTAAGCTCTGGAATTCCCTCCATAAACCCCTCTGCCTCTCTTTCCTCTTTTAATATGTCTTTAAAACCTACCTCGTTCTACCCTAATATCTCCTTATGTGGCTCAATGTCAAATTCTGTTTGATAACACTTCTGTGAAGCACCTTGGGATGCTGTACTGCGTTAAAGGTGCTATAGAAATGCAAGTTAGTATTGATGTTAAAAGGATGCTTGCACTGTAATGGATAAGCCCCAACTTTTTTTGGCAAGTTTAGTTCATATATAGCATCAGCTGTGACCCGCCTCTGAGTCAGAAGGTTAAGTCCCACTCCAGAGACCCGAGCACAAAAATCTAGACTAATACTCCAGTGCAGTACTGAAGGAGTGCTGCACTGTCAGAAGTGCCGTCCTTCAGATGAAATGTTAAACCGAGACTCTGTCTGCTCTCTCATAAAGGATCCCACGGCATTATTTTGAAGAGAAGCAGGCAAGTTATCCCCGGTGTCCTGGCCAATATTTATCCCTCAATCAATCATCATCACTAAAACAGATTACACCTGGTCAGAATCACATTGCTGTTTGTCGGAGCTTGCTGTGTGCAAATTGGCTGCCACGTTTCCTACAATACAACAGTGACTGCACTTCAAAAGTATTTCATTGGCTGAAAAGCGCTTTGGGACGTCTGGTGGTCATGACAAGTGCTAGTTAAATGCAAGTCTTTCTTTTTGTGTCAGGTAAGTACAGCACGCCATTCAATATATTTGAACGAGGAGTCTCTTGGTAAGATACAGTTTTTACGCAGCTTTTGGAGGAGCAAGGCATCTCGGACAGCAACTTCCTGATTTACGCCTTTAACTGTGCATGTGCGGTCGCTGTCCAATTTACACATTAATAACGGTGAGCGCTGTTAGCCTCAACATTATTTCTACCACAAGATTCCCCCCAAATAGGTTCAAATTATCATTTTGTTATCTTCTGCTGCAAGAATCAAAGACATTGGGCTAGAATTTCCTAACAATCTGCCAGCGCCTGACTGCCGCCTAAAAGACCGATAAGATTCCCAAGATTATCGGCAGCGAAAACTTCCCCCCCAAAAAGAAAAAAATCCGTCCAGCAAAAAAATGCCCATTGCACCCCGATTCTCTGTGAAAAAGGTGAATTTTGGTCGATTGGGCGGTTCTTAAAGAAAATGGGCGATAATTAATAAATTTACAAAAAATTTACCCCGAGGCTGCGAGTTGGGCTTAGGAGGAAAAAAACTCAAAATATAAAAAAAAAACATAACATAAAAAATCATTGCTGAGCCAAATATCACACCACGATGATCTGTGGACGGTGCACGCCGGCGGTCCGCTCCCCAGAGCTATCTCGAAACCACCGCCGTAACTCAGCTGGGCAATTTCTCGCCGACCCAGTTATCGCCCAAAACGGCCAATACCGCCAAGAAACCAGGCCGTGAGCCACTGCAAATTCTAACCAACTGAAATTCTAGTCAAAAAAGATAGCTACTTTTTTCCCCAAAGTAATACACTAGTGAAATTATAATTATTTGTTTGTAAGGAAAAGGAATTGGAATAATAGTGCGCTGAATAAAATCTTGAATTGAGCAGCTTGAATACCTTAGATTCCGGAGTGTGAGATTTATGTAAAATGGTGACGAGCAAAGTGGAAACTTTGTTGATACAATTATGGAAATGCCTTTCAATAATGGTGAACATGCTAGCCTGAGAATGTCTCAGTCCCTGAATGAAAGTAGTTATCTTGTCAAACACATCAAGTTGCTGCTCGTACAAGGCTCTGCTTTATTAAAGATTATGACAATTTCCACTTAGACTGACCCATAACTAAAACAAAGTCATCTTGGCTTCGATGGAAATTACCAAATCAAAGGGTGGAACGTTAGGAAACTGCAAGTAGTATCCTGCTTGGTCTGGGTGATTGGATTACCAAGGAAGTTTTTGATGAGATGCTGTCAAATTTGCTATCAGGGATTGAACGGTATTTCTATGTGGTGCTGAAACTGGGAAACGTATGTGAAGAACATGTGCCTAACAAGGCTCCTTTGTTGAGGCCAATTTAAGCACTATGCTCCTTATGCTTCGTGCAATACCACATGAGATAATAAAGTGGATATTCGGTTTTGCATTGGGTATTTTTAATGAGAATTCATACATAATCAGATAACCAGGGAGAACCCTGTACTAAAGAATTTATTCCTCCGTGAGATTTCTACTGCTTAATTTGTGGATTGTCCATGTAAGAAACCAAAATGAGCATAGAAACAGTATAGATAAGCCACTTGACAAACTAGAGAATAAGCTACTCAAATCCATTACAAGTTTATCCATGTACCAAAAAATTTCCAGTGATTTTTGCATCACTATAGTACATACTGCCATAGAGAGAAACGTCAAGTGCAAGTGATACAACCGGAGAATATGCTATATTTTATACAATCAAATCTGTACGACAATCCATTTACTGCGATGCATCAAAAATAAATCCTTTGCTGCCTAAGTTTGAACTCTAGCCTTAAAAAACAAGATAATGGCAGCTGGCAATCAACAATGATCAAATTCACCTGGAAACACTGACTATGCTACAGCATCTCATTAGCACCATTCTTTTGTGCTGAGGTGAATCAGATTCTGAACAGTATGAAACTACCAGTTCCAGCTAATCATTATAAGAAAATGAAGAGAATATTTATCCAGGCAATATATATTATGGACAGTCTCAGTTACCAAGAGCAAGCGACAGGAAAGGAAATGGTGGAATGTATTACCTGACAGTGTCTCCTGCCTGCTGAGAATGACAAAGAAAACAAGGGCCCTGATGTGTAACTGCAGATGTGGTTGCAGACCACGATTTAAGGATAATCATGCAAAGAATTCATGAAGGTTGAGGTCAAGGACTTGACAATAAAGTTATGTTCGATAATGTATGTAGCCCTGTTACCTAGATCTATTCAATCCAAAGAAGTCCAGCCCAGTTACAATTTAACCAGAAAGGATGAATTGTTGACGTATATACAGGAACTCATCAAGGTTAAGCTAACAGACAGAATGAGGACTTCCATTTGAAAGTTTGCCATGGATACCTGAACATCTCTCATGAAAGCAGAGCCTCTATTAAATGTTATATGGCTGAATAGTGTTCTCAGCTTGTCATATTTGGAGTTCAGCAGTATCAATGAAAGCACAAACATGGACATGGCAGAGAGCCATAGGCTTTAGAATGAACTAATAGCCTCTCAGCAGTACCATCTGAAGGAATTCATACTTTTGGAGTTGTCATCTGATGGACTTCAGTAATCTTTAAGAACATGGAGATCGGGATACAATCCACAAAGGACAATGAACAAGAAAAAGCAATAGAGACTACTTTACAGTTGCTGGTGTTTTACATGGGACAGAAAATTACGAACAATAAAGTTCCATCCCATAAGAGACTACAATGTCGAGTTCTGGTCTCCTCACATGGTGGGAAATATTGAGGCTTTGAAAAGGATGCAGAGGTTAATTCCAAGATTAAAGTTAATTCGTTATCAAGATAGGCTAAAAGAGCTGGGACTAGTTTTGACCACCTAAGGGAGTCGGAGATGAATTTCTCAGAATTTTTATCCCCAAATTGGCCTGGGTTTTTAATCTGGTTTTTCGCCTTCCCCAGAAGATCACATGGTTTCAAGTGGGGTATATTACGATGTACAAGGTGTCACAATTGTATGAGAAGAGTGGATGGACCAGACGGTATTTCTTGTCCATCATTGTTTGTGTATTTGTATAACTTGGCAGTTATCAGTTGTATGGTGCATAGATACAGTTCCAACACTTGAAAGGGAGGCAGCTTTTTTATTATTATTTATTAATGGGCTAAGGGTGTTGCTGGCAAGGCCAGCATTTATTGCCCATCCCTAATTGCCTTCGAGGTGGTGATAAGTGAACCGCCTTCTTGAACTGTTGCAGTCCGTGTGGTGAAGGTACTCCCATAGCATTGTTAGTTAGAGTTTCAGGATTTTGACCCACCAATGATGAAGGAACAGCAATATATTTCCAAGTCAGGATGGTGTGTGACTTGGAAATGGTGGTGTTCCCGTGTGTCTGCTGCCCCTGTCCTTCTTGGTGGTAAAGGTGGTGGGTTTGGGAGGTGCTGTTGAAGAAGCCTTGGTGAGCTGCTGCAGTAGATAGTACACACTGTAGACGTGGTTCGCCGATGGTGGAGGGAGTGAATGTTTAAGGTGGTGGGTGGGGTGCCAATCAAGTGGCTGCTTTGTCCTGGATGGTGTTGAGTTTCTAGAGTGTTGTTGGAGCTGCACTCATCCAAACAAGTGGAGAGTATTCCATCTAGACTTGTGCCTTGTAGATGGTGGAAAGGCTTTGGGGAGTCAGGAGGTGAGACACTTGCCACAGAATATCCAGCCTCTGACCTGCTGGTCAATGGAGACCCCCAGGATGTTGATGGTGGGAGATTCAAAGATAGCAATGCCATTGAATGTCATGGGGAGGTGGTTAGACTCTCTTGCTGGAGATGGGCATTGCCTGGCACTTGTGTGGCATGAATGTTACTTGCCACTTATCAGCCCAAAGCTTAATGTTGTCCAGGTCTTGCTGTATGTGGGCACAGACTGCTACTGAAAGGTTGTACATACTACTTTATATGCAGTCAAGCCCTCTTTTGAACATGCATTGATAAAATGTTAAAATGGCTCATGACAAACTGAACACTACTCTTTACAATTTTTAAAGGACATACAGACAAGCAATGCAGCAACTATTGCATGGCTTCTATTGTTATGAATGCCATCATTAGAAAATATGGAGCTAGTCTTGAAGCTGTCCCGAGAATAATGAAACCACTATACAATTAAACACGGTCAATTACTGAGCAGGAGATAAAACATGCACTGACTCAATCTATCTACTTTCTGGCTTTACAGAATGTGCGAGCAGTTTTACCTTGTCTCCTCAGAGATCCTATTCCAGTTAGCAAGTACATTAATGATGTATGTATATTAGTACTGCATACTCATACACCAACCACAATCTCCATCAACTATTTACTAGATAACAGTTACTGTATGATGATAGTAAGTAATCTGTCAATAAAATGACAAATCCAACAATAATATGTAACTCTGACTCAAACAATGATAAATATTCAACATCCTTCTGATTCATCTCAGCTCTCCAATGTCCAGATCTGGTTCCCTCAGGATTTTCTCATGTTTTTGAGGCAGGCTGAAGCTTTTCCTACCCTTTGGAATTCTAACAACATGTATAGTTAAAATGTCTCAGCTAAGATACTTCAAGCCATCCTGACACAGGGAAAAGTGTGGCGATACAAACATACAAGAAAAGGGAGGATGAGATCTGATCCAAAATCCAGAAAGTTCAGGAAAACACCATGAAGGTGTTTTGCTGCTGGCAAGCACATTGACCATGTGTGCTGACCCTCATCTAAATCAGCAGTGCTGAGCAATGGGACAGTGGGAGAATCTGATTTAAAAGAGCGGTACTGGAGTGGTCAAATAAACAGAGGGTAAAATTTGAAAAGGTGGCATCATAGTCAACGCAGAAGAATGAACAGTGGAATCCAAGGAATTTAAGCTGTGTTTAATTCATTATCCATACTCTAATTTTAACAAAATAGTTGATTATGGAGCTAATTAACTAAATAATACACAAGAGGTAAGGGTAAAAACCAAACTATCAACTTTAAATAAGTAAATCAACCTAATAAGATAAATATACCTTAAATAAGTACATAGACTTAATAGGATAAATTTACAAAGCTGAATGGAAGAAACTCATTTGACATGAAAGATGATTCAGTTAGAGATGAAGAGGGAAGGAATATTTTGATAGTTTACTCCAGAACACAGTATCATCATGAAGGGATACAGGCACAGGAAGAGGAGGGTGTGACTGACCTAAACTGGGGTGGATTGTTAACATGTAACCTACAGACAAACAGTGGGAGTTATTCAAAGAAGTATTTGGTGCAATACAAGACCAGTACATACCCCTAAAAGGCAAAAGCTTCACATGGTCAACCAGTGAGTTAAGATATAGCAGAAAGAAAAATCTAAATCCAGTGGGCTGGGAGAGCTATAAAAAGCAACAGATACAAAAAAAGTATTAAGAGTTGTAAAGAATTGAAAGAAATGTGAAGGCCAACAGTAATAGCTTTAATAAATAAATTCAGAAAAAAGTGTCACAAAGAGACGCAGGTGATACTGTATCACAGAATCATAGAAAGTTACAGCACAGAAGGAGGCCATTTCGGCCCATCGTATTCGCGCTGGCCAACAAAGAGCTATCCAGCTTAATCCCACTTTCCAGCTCCAGGTCTGTAGCCCTGTAGGTTACATCCAAGTACCCTTTAAATGTGGTTAGGGTTTCTGCCTCTACCACCCTTTTAGGCAGTGAGTTCCAGACCCCCACCACCCTCTGGGTGAAGAGATTTCTCCTCAAATCCTCCTACCAATTACTTGAAATCTATGCCCCCTCGTTGACCCCTCTGCTAAGGGAAATAGGTCCTTCCTATCCATTCTATCTGGGCCCCTCATAATTTTATACACCTCAATAAGGTCTCCCCTCAGCCTTCTCTATTCCAAATAAACAAACCCAGCCTATCCAATTTTTCCTCATAGATAAAATTCTCCATTCCAGACAACATCCTCGTAAAACTCCTCTGTGCCCTCTCTAGTGCAATCACATTTTTCCTGTAATGTGACTAGAACTGCATGCAGCTGTGGCCTAAGTAGTATTTTATTCAGTTCAAGCATAACCTCCCTGCTCTTGTATTCTATGCTTTGGCTAATAAAGGCAAGTATTCCGTATGCCTTCTTAATCACCTTGCCTGCCACCAGGGATCTGTGGACATGGACTCCAAGGTCCCTTTGTTCCTCTACATTTCTCAGTGTCCTATCATTTAATGTGTATTCCCTTGCCTTGTTAGGCCTCCCCAAATGCATTATCTCACACTTCTCCGGATTGAATTCCATTTGCCACTGTTCTATCCACCTGACCAGTTTATTAATATCTTCCTGCAGTCTACAGCTTTCTTTTTCATCATCAACCACACAATGGATTTTATCATCTGCAAACTTCTGAATCATAATCCCTACATTCAAGTCTAAATAATAATAATAAATAATAATACGTTTTATTTATATAGCGCCTTTAAAGTAGTAAAACGTCCCAAGGCGCTTCACAACAGCGTTATAAGACAAAACAGATAATTTGATACCGAGCCACAAAAGAAGAGATTAAGGCAAAAAGGAGGCAGGCAAAAAGCAGGAAACTATAGACCAGTTAGTCTAACATCTGTGATTGGGAAAATATTGGAGTCCATTATTAAAGAAGCAGTAGCAGGACATTTGGAAAAGCAAAATTCGATCAGGTAGTCAGCATAGATTTATGATGGGGAAGTCATGTTTGACAAATTTTCTGGAATTCTTTGCGGATGTAACAAACAGGTTGGATAAAGGGGAATCAGTGTATTTGGACTTCCAGAAGGCATTTGACAAGGTGCCACATAAAAGGTTACTGCACAAGATAAAAGTTCATGGGGTTGGGGTTAATATATTAGCATGGATAGAGGATTGGCTAACTAACAGAAAACAGAGAGTCGTGGTAAATGGTTCATTCTCTGATTGGCAACCAGTAACGCGTGAGGTACCACAGAGATCAGTGCTGGGACCCCAACTATTTACAATCTATATAAACGACTTGGAAGAAGGAACTGAGTGTAATGTAGCCAAGTTTGCTGATGATACAAAGGTGGGAGGAAAAGCAATGTGTGAGGAGGACACAAAAAATCTGCAAAAGGACATAAACAGGCTAAGTGAGTGGGCAAAAATTTGGCAGATGGAGTATAATGTTGGAAAGTGCGAGGTCATGCACTTTGGCAGAAAAAAATCAAAGAGCAAGTTATTATTTAAATGGAGAAAGATTGCAAAGTGCTTCAGTACAGCGGGACCTGGGGGCTACTTGTGCATGAAACACAAAAGGATAGTATGCAGATACAGCAAGTGATAAGGAAAGCCAATGGAATCTTGGTCTTTATTACAAAGGGGATGCAGTATAAAAGCAGGGAAGTCTTGCTGCAGCTATACAGGGTATTGGTGAGGTCACACCTGGAATACTGTGTGCAGTAATTGGTTTCCATATTTACGAAAGGATATACTTGCTTTGGAGGCAGTTCAAAGAAGGTTCATTAGGTTGATTCTGGAGATGAGAGGGTTGACTTATGAGGAAAGGTTGAGTAGGTTGGGCCTCTACACATTGGAATTCAGAAGAATGAGAGGTGATCTTATCGAAAGATTATGAGGGGGCTTGACAAGGTGGATGCAGAGAGGATGTTTCCACTGATGGGGGAGACTAGAACTAGAGGGCATGATCCTAGAATAAGGGGCTGCCCATTTAAAACTGAAATGAGGAGAAATTTCTTCTCTCAGAGGGTTGTAAATCTGTGGAATTCGTTGCCTCAGAGAGCTGTGGAAGCTGGGACAGTGAATAAATTTAAGACAGAAATAGACAGTTTTTTAAACGATAAGGGGATAATGGGTTTTGGGGAGCGGGCAGGGAAGTGGAGCTGAGTCCATGATCAGATCAGCCATGATCTTATTGAATGGTGGAGCAGGCTCGAGGGGCCATGCGGCCTACTCCTGTTCCTATTTCTTATGTTCTTATGATCAAAAGCTTGTTTAAAGAGGTAGGTTTAAAGGAGCATCTTAAAGGAAAGGGAGATAGAGAGGCAGAGAGGTTTAGGGAGACAGTTCCAGAGCTTAGAACCCAGGCAGCTGAAGGCATGGCCACCAATGGTTGAGCAGTTATAATGAGGAATGTTCCAGAGGTCAGAATTTGAGGAGTAGTTGTGAGGCTGAAAAAGATTAGAGAGATAGGGAGGGGAAAGGCCATGGAGTGATTTGTAAACAGGGATGAGAATTGTGAAATCGTTGAAATATAAAGGTAGAATGTCCAAAATCTGGAGTTCTAAAAAACAGAATTGGTTGAAAACCGGACATTGTGCAGATTACATGAATCGTTGTCCAGAACCCGGAAATATTTCCTGAAAACCGGACTTGTAAGCTGTACATTCCTTTCTCCAAGCAGGAATCCAAAAAAATACGCAGCCCGGCACGGGCTGGAGGTTGCTGGATTGAGGCCGTCGGATGTAATGCTCCGAAATCTGGAAATTCACCAAAGTTGGCTCAAGAGTTTCCGAATTTGGGACGTCGGATTGTTTCAGAAATCCAGAAATACACAAAAATCGGCCACGAGGTTTCCGGATTCGGAACGCCAGATTTTCTTCTCTGAAATACAGAAATACCCAAAACTCGGCCCAGGGTTTTCAGGATTCAGGATGTCGTATTTGTTCTCCGAAATCCGAAAATACCCGAAATTCGGCCCAGGGGTTTCCGGATTCAGGACATTATACCTGTACCACAAAAAGCAAGGGACCTAGTGCCGAGCTCTGCGGAACCCCACTGGAAACAACCTTCCAGTCACAAAAACACTCATCAATCATTACCCTTTTGCTTCCTGCCTCTGAGCCAATTTTGGATCCAACGGGCTTTTACTTTCGTGACCAGTCTGCCATATGGGACTTTATCAAAAGCCTTGCTAAAAGCCATATACACTACATCAAACGCACTACCTTCATCAACCCTCCTTGTTACCTGCTCAAAAAATTCAATCACGTTAGTCAGACACAACCTTCCCTTAACAAATCCATGCTGACTGTCTTTGATTAATCCATATATTTCTAAATGAAGATTTATCCTGTCCCTCACAATTTTTTCCAATAATTTTCCCACCACTGAGGTTATGCTGACTGGCCTATAATTACTCGGCCAATCCCTTTCTTGCTTTTTAATCAAAGGTCCCACGTTAGCAGTCGTCCGGCACCACACCTGTAGCCAGAGAGGATTGGAAAATGATGGTCAGAGCCTCTGCTATTTACTCTTTTGCTTCTCTTAACTGCCTGGGATACATTTCATCTGGGCCAGGGGATTTATCTACTTTCAAAGCTGTTAAACTCCTTAATACTTCTTCTCTCACAATGTTTATTTCATCTAATATTTCACACTCCGCCTCCCTGATAGCAATGGCTGCACTGCCCTCTCTTTTGTGAAAACAGATGCAAAGTATTCATTAAGAACCATACCCACGTCTTCCGTCTCCATACACAGATTACCTTTATGATCTCTAATAGGCCCTACTCTTTCTTTAGTTATCCTCTTGCCTTAAATGTATTTATAAAATATCTTTGGGTTTTCCTAGCTTTTACTTGCCAATATTTTTTCATGCTCTCTCTCTGCTTTCCTAATTTCATTTTTAATTGCACCCTCAGAGTTTCTACCGCATTGAGCCTTCGGTATCTGTCCTAAGCCTCCCTTTTTTCCTTTATCCTACCCTGTATGTCCCTTGACATCTAGATTTGTTAGTCCCACTATTTTTCTTTCGGGAACAAGCTTGCTCTGAAGAGTCCAGATCTCCTCCTTGAATGCCTCCCACTGCTCTGACGTTGATTTACCTTTAAGGAGCTGTTTCTATTCCACTATGGCTAAATCACTATTCAGCTTAGCAAAATTGGCTTTTCCCCAATTGAGAACTTTTATTCCTGGTCTATCTTTGTCCTTTTCCATAACTATCCTAAATCTAACTGAATTATGATCACTACCACCAAAATGCTCACCCACTGATTCCAGCTGCCTAGCTTCATTCCCTAAAACAAAGTCCAGAACCGCCACCTCCCTTGTTGGGCTTGTTACATACTGGCTAAAAAAGTTCTCCTGAATGCATTTTATGAATTCCGCACCCTCTATACTCTTCACATTAATTTGATCCCAGTTAATATTAGGGTAGTTGAAATCCCCATTATTACTGCCTTGTAGTTTTGCACCTCTCAGAAATTTGCCTACATACTTACTCTTCTATCTTCCTCTGACTATTTGGGGGTCTAACCTGCACTCCCAGCAGAGTGATCGCCCCTTTTTTGTTTTTCCAAGTCATGTTTCGTCTGCCGAGGCTTGCTCTTGACAGGGGAGGGCACAGGCTGTAAAGTGTCTATCCTGACAGTCCTGTAAATCCCTTTCAGCTTGCGCATCTCTTTCAGGAGTACAACTTCGCCTCCCAAGCAAACAGCACATAAGTGGGCTGCATAAGCCAGCCTATTTCTGGCTTCCTTAATTTTACATTTCTTCGCATCTACCTGGGACACTATCTCGCCCCAAATCTCAGAGTAACTCTTCCCGTTCTTCTCGCCATGTATGTCCCTTGACATCCAGAGGGCTCTTGATTTGTTAGTCTATTATTTCAATTACCGCTTGAGCCCCCGGGGCCCCTAACTTATCCAAGAGATGTTCCCAACTTTGTCTCTAAAATACGCAGCTGCCATCCCAATAGCAACGCCTAGTATCTTTATAAACCGAAACCGTCCTTAACTCTTTTCAACCACAATAACATTTTTGCATTCCTGGTTGGAAATCGTCTTTTCAGGCTATCTCTGGTTACCTTAATTAATCAGATTCGAGTGCAAACCAATATGGTGGATATACTGTGTTTATTCAGAGTTTAGGACGGAATATGACACACGATTTATACAGCAAAAGCATACAACCGTGATAAGCAGTTCTCCGACTTATATCATCTCTTCCTTTCGTCCTGAACCCCAAGAGTGATGACTTCAATGAGCAGGATCCACTCTCGAAAGAGCGTTCAACCAGTTCACCCTTGTATAGTTCTCCCTGCCCGATCTGTCTGAATGAGCCCGAATGGTGTTTCTTTTATCCTCTTTTTAGGGGTGGGCTTGTTTTTGAATTACTGACAAGGCTATTTGACCTATGGAGGCTCCCTTAAAAACCTATTACCCAATAGTACTTTTAGTTCTTTGTCTCCATTTGTCGATGAAGACCCACCCCGAAGGAGGGATCTTTACAACCGTTACGCATCTTTCTAGTTTATGGTTTTGAAGGCCAATCCATCCATCTGGACCCCTCTTACCTGTCAAGCCCAGTTTCCTCATAGCTATAGTCTCTTATCGCATCCTGTCTTGTCTCCCTGCTCCAACCGGTGCATATCTCAGGGCAACCTTAGGCCATAAAATCAGGGGCCCCAGGCTAGAACTATCTTATTTCAGCCAGTCGTCATGGATACCCTAACTCCCATTCCTTCTATTCTATGTCTTTTATACCAATTAACTTTTATTATCTCAAGCAGTTCTGTTAAACAAGGCCCAAATTCTACCGTAGCATTATAATTGAAGAAACATAGGTTGAGCCTTCATTGGCCAAATTAAAGATTAAGTCAAAATGTTATGCATTCTCTAAAGTAACTCATTAAAAACACTGTCTTGGGAAAGCAAAACTTAAGCATTGTCGGGTAAAACATAGTTTATACTTGAACCCTTTACTTGTCTTGAGCAGAAACATATCAATAAACACAGTATCATTTTCAGGTAACCCTAATTTCTAACACCTTCCAACATATCATCCCTCCTCACAAGTGTAATTGTTTCTTTAATCAATACTGTGAACCCCCACTCCTTTTTTACCCCCCCTCTCTATCCCGTCTGAAAACCCTGCAACCAGCACTGTTGAGCTGCCATATCTGCCCTTCCTTCAGCCATGTCTCAGTAATAGCTATAATATCATACTCCCATGTCTATCGGTGCTCTCAGCTCATCGGTCTTATTCCCTATACTCCTTGCATTGAAGTATATACCATTTAGCATTGCCAAACTTCCTTGTTGTCTATTTTCTAGCCCTTGTCTCTTCGGTCTTCCAAATTCACTTTCTACTTTCCAATTCTAGCTTTGCTTCTCTCCCTTCTGAATCTACTCTCAGGTGCCCATCCCCCTGCCAAGTTAGTTTAAACCCTCCCCAACAGCACTAGCAACCCCTCCCATGAGGATATTGGTCCCAGCTCTGTTGAGGTGCAACCCGTACGGCTTGTACAGGTCCCACCTCCGCCAGAAACGGTCCTAATGCCTCAGGAATCTAAAGTCCTCCGTCCTGCACCATCCCTCCAGCCACGTATTCATCTGTCCCATCCTCCTTTTTACGTACTCACTAGCACGTGGCACAGGAATAATCCGGAGATTACCACCTTTGAGGTCCTGCTTCACTCTCCTAGCTCCCTAAAATCTGCCTGCAGGACCTCATCCCTCTTTCTACCTATGGCATTGGTACCGATATGGACCACGACCTCTGTAATTGATAATAAGAAAATGGCAGGCTTATTTCAAGGAATGTTTTCTATCAGTTTTCACAGTAGAAGAGAAAAAATACCAGTGGTACAAGGGTAACTAAAAATAAATCAAGGGGGAGGAATTTATTGGATTTAATATATAAAAAAAATGGTAATGAGACTGAAGAAAGAAATATCCAGGACCTGATGGTTTCCACTCCAGGGTATTAAAAGAAGTAGGTGAGGAAATGGCAGATGCGTTAGTAATAATCTTTTAAATCGCTCTTGATTTGGGAATTGTGCCGTTGGATTGGAAAATTGCTAATGTCTCTGCGCTATTTAAGAAGGGTGGGAGAGAATTACCAGGTATCGACAGACCTATCAATCTAATGTTAGTTGTGGGGAAGTCACTAGAATCTGGCATTGGGGACAAGAGTGACTGAGCACTTGGACAAATTCGAGCTGATCAGAGAGAGTCAACATAAATTTATGAAGGGTAAGTCATGTCTGAATAAGCTAATTGAATTATTTGAAGAGGCCACTAACATAGTGGATAAGGGAGTGTCTATGGATGTATCTATATGACCCTCTAGAACACATTTGATAAGGTTCTGCACAAGAGATTAACAGCAAAAATGAATGCGCACGGAATTGGAGGCAACCTCGTAACATGGGTTGGAAATTGGTTGGGAAGTAGAAGACATAATAGGGATAAAGGGAGGATAAGTAAGGATAATTGGCAGGATGTGGCAAGTGATATTCCCCAGGGATCTATACCGGGGACTCAGCTTTTCACCATATTTATCAGTGACTTGGATGAAGGAATTGAGAGTTGTTTATCCAAGTTTGCAGGTGACACTAAGTTGGAAGGCACAGTAAGTGCAGATGTAAGCAGGAAGTTACAAAGGGATATAGACAGATTAAGTGAGTGGGCAAGAATGTGGCAAATGGAGTTCAATGTGGGGAAACGATCCCATGGCACTATTTCGAAGAAGAGCAGCTGAGTTATCCTGGGTGTCCTGGCCAATATGTATCCCTCAATCAACATAACAAAAACAGATTATCTGGTCATTATCGCATTGTTGTTTGTTAGAGCTTGCTGTGTGCAAATTGCCTGCCATGTTTCTCACATTACAACAGCGACTACACTCCAAAAGTACTTAATTGACTGTAAAGCGCTTTGAGATGTCCGGTGGTCGTGAAAGGCGCTATATAAATACAAGTCTGTCTGTCTGTCTTTCTTTCCAACACATCTCTGCAACCTTGATCAGCTTACTACTGTATTTCAATGGCAACAGCAATAAGGTAATAAAGGCCTTTAAATTGGTTCAAGAATGTCAACAGAATGCAGCTGCTTCAAGAGAATGTTTCAAGAGCTTTCACTGAAGGTGACCATGCTGGATTTCGAGAAATATCTGAGTGACATCTTCAAGCACATTAGCAAAGATTTGCATGACAAAATCATCTATACAAGCAGCTTGGTTACCTTCTTTAGAAGTGTACAACCTGAGATGTGACAAAATGCAGTCACATTTATAAGTTTCCTTCTGCATAACAGTTCAGATTTCAGAGTTGGTGCTTTACAGTCAGATCACCTGCAACACGTCCAAAGTAAAGCTACCATGGTGATATGACATCTCTACAAGTATTGAGTATCTGAATAAAACTACTTTAAGTGGGATTTGCTGGTCCTGTGTTTCAAGAAAGCAATGTTTAAAGCAGAAAAATTCAGATATTGTAAATAGTCAAAATGAAGAATGTACCAGTTCTGTTCAAACAATTGCCCCAAATGGGAAGCTGCATATTTAAAAAAAAATCTTTTTTGCATACTATTTCTCTATAAAGGATCCTACTTCTCTAATCATTATCAGCATCAAGCTGCAATAATGATTATTGGAAAATTAAGTTTTGAATGAAGAAAGGAACTATGTCCCAGTGCTCGCAGACGGTGAGAGCTCTCCCTCAAAGTACTGCTAGACCCAGAGCACATCCCAACATTGGTAGACTCCAGGCTCCCTTTACATTGATTTTAAAACATTGATAAAAGTTGTACCTTTCCTTGAGGAGTCAACTTCCAAATGACAGAAAAAGCTAGCCTATCCTGCATTGGATTCAAGCTGCAGAGTTCTTCACAGAGAAGCCTTGGAAGCATTGGGATAACCTGTAATAAAACATAACCAACAAAAGAGAAAGTGGAGACAAATTTAAAATAATAAAGGATCTTACATAAGATGCAATCCCACATTCATTTCTGTCAAATGTATTGCTACACTTAATAACGCAAAATTATTTGCAGATACTAGTCGATCTCTCTTGCCACTGATCACTGAAAAAGGAAAACAAATTGTATATCAGTTCCTGACACTGTCCCATTCTTCACTGTCTTTGTCTGCCATTTTTTCTTTCTTGCTGCAGGGCTCTCATACTTACACTCATTGTCGCCTCTAAATCTTTTTATCTCTTGATTCTCATTCTACCTTTTTTCTGGAAAACGATTGTTACCATTTTAATAAATTTATATGATCTTGCTATAGTCCAGTTGGAGTCTGAATAATCCAGTTGAGAGCATTATTGCAAAGGTTTATTGACAAATTAGCGGACGAATCACAAATGCTATTTTATACAAACTCATTCCTAGATATGTTTCCTATCAGTTACGCTGGGTGTTTGGTAGCAGTAGGGGAGCTTGTTTTTTTTTTGCTGTTCTATGGGAAAAAATGTCCCAAGTCATGAGCTAAAGGTCCATATTTGCTTCCGTTACCAAGGGAGATAAAGTGAAAACCACTTCCATTTATCTCTCATTACCTATCCGGTACTACAGATTCTCCTGCGACTAACCACATATAAATCTTTCTCATTTTCATTTCATTCATCTCATTTTATGTCAAAATATTAAAACTATTTCACAACCTCTGTCCCATTTACCAAACTCTGTCTCAAATTCTTCCTCTATTGAATATACCAAATGCGGGACGTGGTATACTACAGTGATGTTTTAATGGAAGAGCGACAGCAGTTAGTGAAATTCCTGCCAAACTATATACTATAGAACCTCCAGAGATCTAGAAACTTACTGAAAAGGGGATCTTTCTAGATAGAGACAATATGATTATTGTAGCGTAATTAGTTTTTACATATCTTTATGAGGTAGCACCTGTTGTAAACCTTCCTCAGGAAAATTATTCAAACTGATCCTGACTCATTGCTCAAATCATTGGTCTACAATCTAAACAAATCAGTTCCCTTAAAATCACCACCGAGGACACAACGTTATTAAAAAATAACAGATTGTGAATTAAATGGAATGAAAAGGATAATACATTTTGTTGGCTTTTCAAACAAAAAATGTTCAACAGCATTGATAGTCAAACTGAATTTCGGCAATTCTGAAAATTCTCATTTATAACTGACAGAAGCATCAAACTCTAGTAGAGTTTCCAGTAGAGTGGATAAGGGAGAACCAGTTGATGTGGTATATTTGGACTTTCAGAAGGCGTTCGACAAGGTCCCACACAAGAGATTGATGTGCAAAGTTAGAGCACATGGGATTGGGGGTAGTGTACTGACATGGATTGAGAACTGGTTGTCAGACAGGAAGCAAAGAGTAGGAGTAAATGGGTACTTTTCAGAATGGCAGGCAGTGACTAGTGGGGTACAGCAAGGTTCTGTGCTGGGGCTCCAGCTGTTTACACTGTACATTAATGATTTAGATGAGGGGATTAAATGTAGTATCTCCAAATTTGCGGATGACACTAAGTTGGGTGGCAGTGTGAGCTGCGAGGAGGATGCTGTGAGGCTGCAGAGCGACTTGGATAGGTTAGGTGAGTGGGCAAATTCATGGCAGATGAAGTATAATGTGGATAAATGTGAGGTTATCCACTTTGGTGGTAAAAACAGAGAGACAGACTATTATCTGAATGGTGACAGATTAGGAAAAGGGGAGGTGCAAAGAGACCTGGGTGTCATGGTACATCAGTCATTGAAGGTTGGCATGCAGGTGCAGCAGGCGGTTAAGAAAGCAAATGGCATGTTGGCCTTCATAGCAAGGGGATTTGAGTACAGGGGCAGGGAGGTGTTGCTACAGTTGTACAGGGCATTGGTGAGGCCACACCTGGAGTATTGTGTACAGTTTTGGTCTCCTAACCTGAGGAAGGACATTCTTGCTATTGAGGGAGTGCAGCGAAGGTTCACCAGACTGATTCCCGGGATGGCGGGACTGACCTATCAAGAAAGACTGGATCAACTGGGCTTGTATTCACTGGAGTTCAGAAGAATGAGAGGGGACCTCATAGAAACATTTAAAATTCTGACGGGGTTAGACAGGTTAGATGCAGGAAGAATGTTCCCAATGTTGGGGAAGTCCAGAACCAGAGGTCACAGTCTAAGGATAAGGGGTAAGCCATTTAGGACCGAGATGAGGAGGAACTTCTTCACCCAGAGAGTGGTGAACCTGTGGAATTCTCTACCACAGAAAGTTGTTGAGGCCAATTCACTAAATATATTCAAAAAGGAGTTAGATGAGGTCCTTACTACTAGGGGGATCAAGGGGTATGGCGAGAAAGCAGGAATGGGGTACTGAAGTTGAATGTTCAGCCATGAACTCATTGAATGGCGGTGCAGGCTAGAAGGGCCGAATGGCCTACTCCTGCACCTATTTTCTATGTTTCTATGTTTCTATGTAGTCTTCTCAGAGAATGTAAATTCTACAAAATAAGTGATTTGAATCCAAATTAAGTATGTCTTTAAAGGCTTTACCGGTGAATTTTTTATATATATTTTTGCAATCCATTCCAAAGAGCATTTCTGTCACTGCTATAAACTCAATTCCCTGTAGTAATCAGTTTCTAATTCACTGAACTGTTAACTGGAAAAGGTAATTTGGATAACCTATTTATCTACTGGAGAACTTATTCAAACGTTCTACGAATTAAAACTTCAGCCTTTTCCAAGAAATATTTATGGCATGAAACAATTTCAAGGTGAAACATGCTCAATGATCCGATCCTCACATATTTACAAAGCCCACTGCCCGAGCTTCCCAATTGCCGCCACTTAAGTTTATGTCAACAGTGAAATTACACTTCATTACATTTTTTTAAAATTGAACTCAAAGCACAACTATATTTAGTTTTATTTTAAATGCAATCATTTTTTTTTTCAAAATCAGGAGCCACTTCACTTTAAACAAGGCACAAATTCCACCCATAAATGTGGTTTAGACGAGGAAATGAACCAGATCAGATAAGTAAATTAAGTGTAGGGGAACATCTAAGCAATACAATCACAACATAATAAGGTTTAAGATAAAGATTGAGAAGGACATAAGTAAGACAAAGAGCAAAGTAACTAATTGGAAAAAAAGCTGATTTTAAGGGAATGAGAATGGAACTAGGGAAAATAAACTGGAAAAATGTATTAACAAAGGAATAAAACCACTGTGGGAAACATTTAAAATGGTGATCAGTAGAGTTTAGAAGAAATATATCCAACTAAACAACAAGAACAATCTAGCCCGTAAGCACCATAGATGAATAATGAAATAAGGGCAACATTGAAACTAAAAAAAAAGGGCATACACTAAGTACATACATAGCAAAGGAAAAGGTAACAAACGGGGATTCGAAAAGGTTAGGGAAGAAGTCAAAAAAATAATTGGAAAGGCAAAGAGCAACTACAAAAGTGAATTATCAAGGAATATAAAAAGAAATAGTAAAGTATTCTACAGACATGTAAATAACACAAGAAAAATCAGGATATGGACAGGGCCATTAAGGGATGCACACAATAAACTCACAGGACATAGTGCCAGAGGACTGACAGACAGTAATGTGTTTCCTATTTATTAAAAAGAGATACAAGTTAAGGGAACTATAGACCAATTAGCTTAATATCAATGGTCGGAAAGATAATGGAATCCTTAAATCAAAGATGTATAGAAAAACATCTAGAGATTGAAAATATAATAAAGAGTAGTCAGCGCGGATTCCAAAAGGGAAGGTCATACTTGACCAACCGTATTGAATTATTTGAAGAAGTAACAGAAAGGGTACATGAGGGTAATGCAGTAGATGCAATATATTTGGATGTTCAAAAAACCTTCGATAAGCTACTGCATAGTAGACTCATGAATATGGTCAGAACATGGTCGAGTCAGGGGACAAGTAGCAGAATGGATAGAAAGTTGGCTACAAAACAGAAAACAGAGAGTAGGGGTTATAGGTAGTTACTCAGATTGGCAAATGGTGAGAAGTGGTGTTCCACAAGGATCGGTGGCGGGACCACTGTTTTTCACTATTTACATAAACAATTTGGACTTGAGAATCGGAAGTACAATTTCAAAATTTGCAGATGACACCAAATTGGGGGGCGTAGTTAATACAAAGGAGGAATGTGACAAATTAAAGACATTAATAAACTTGCAGAATGGGTGTGTAATTGGCAAATGAACTTCAATATAGGTATGTGTTAAGTTATACATTTTGGCAGGAAGGAGGCCACATACTCCTTGGAAAGTGTCTAAATGGAATAGAACAGAAGGATCTGGGGGGGATGGGGGTACAGAGACACAGATCACTAAAAGTAGTAACACAGGTAAATAAGATCATAAAAAAGCAAACAAAGCAGTGATGTTAATTTCTAGAGGGATAGAAGTGAAAAGCAGAGAAGTTAGGTTAAACTAGTATGGAACCTTGGTTAGACCATATTTGGTGTATTGTGAACAGTTCTGGTCTCCATATTATAAACAGGGTATAGAGGCATTGGAGAAAGTGCAAAAAAGATTTACTAGTAGGATACCAGAACCGAAAGGTTATACCTTTCAGGAAAGATTGAACAGGCTGGGGAAGATTGAGGAGTGACCTGACATAGGTCTTTATTAGGAAAGGGTTGATAGGGTAGACAGAGAGAAGATGTGGGCGAGACCAGAACTAGGGGATATAAATACAAGATAGTCACTAATAAATCCAATAGAGAATTCAGGAGAAACCTCTTTACTCAGAGGGTGGTTAGAATGTTCAACTTACTACCTCATGGAGCAGTTGAGGCGAATAGCATAGATGCATTCAAGGGGAAGTTAGATAAGCACATGAGTGAGAAAGGAATAGAAGGATATGTTGATGGAATTAGATGAAGAGTGGTGGGAGGAGGCTCGTGTGGAGCATAAACACAGACGTGGACCTGTTGGACCGAATAGACTGTTACTGTACTGTAAATACTTTGTAGACTGCAGTAAAATTTAACTTCCGTTATTTTTAACCTAGTACAATTTCACACATGGTATTGTAAACATTTTTATGCAGTAAATGCTCAACATTGCAATGCTCTCATGTACACCTGAATCCTGGTTATAATACATTTTAATGACGTAAATTTTTATTCAAGTTATGTCGGCTGTATGTACGTTCTGCTAATTGAGCTGTTTCATTTACAGTGAAAGAGTGCTTCCTGAAATGTTAAATGACAGATTTTATCCAAGTTCATCAGTGTAGGTAAAATCATTCTGTCGGGTTCTTGTAAAGGACTAATTTAACTTTCATTTAGTTCCAATGTACTCCTAATTATGAAGCTTGTTTTAGATAATCTTTAACTATTTGTGTATACTGGACAAGTTTAACTTCACATTCTTTACCTTCTGAATCAGATAGACACTGGTTGCCCTCTTGCTGGCAATCACATCAAGAGCCGTCCCTTCATGAACAAAGTAGCTCACATCTGCAATATGCACTCCAACTTCCAAGTTTCCTTCAAAGAAATTATAACAAATATTAACTAAAAGTACGTACTCGAGATACACAACAGAGACGTGCTCTGAAATTTACCAGATGTGTTTGCAAGAAAAAACTTTTAGTTCAATGATCAAGTGTTATAATGCAATGAAAGAAGACGACCATCTGATTTGGCATAAGAGTGGCTCTGACTTATTAAAATTAGCCACTCATTCTCAAATATTTTTTACATTTTACAAAAATTTGTAGTTGTTGTGTCACTTATTATCCCTCACTAATTCTGCAGCATATTACCAGCCAAACATAAATTCCAAGACCTTGCAAAAGTCTTATACATTCCAATTACTCACACAGCATTAGCAAACATAACTTGCATTTATATAACACCTTTGAACAACAACTACAGTGCTTCTAACGCAGTGTTTTACAGGAGTGTTCAGACAAAATTTGGCACCGAGCCACATAAGGAGATATTCAGAAAGGAGGAAAGAGAGGTAGAGAGGCTGAGAGGCTAAGGGAGGGAATTCCAGAGCTTACGGCCGAGGCAGCTGAAGATGCGGCTGCCATTGTAGGGGCAAAAGAAATAGGGCTGCTCAAGAAGTTTGAATTCAAGGTTACAGAGATAGGGAAAGGCCAGACCATGGAGGGATTTGAACACAAGGATGAGAATTTTAAATTTGAGGCATTGCTGGACTGGGAGTCAATGTAGGTCAGCAAGCACATTGGGTGCTGAGTGAACGGGACTTGGTACGAGTTAGGGTTCGGGCAGCAGAGTTTTGGATGAGCTCAAGTTTAGAGGGTGGAAGATAGGAGGCTGGCCAGGAGTGCATTAGAATAGTCCATGTAACAAGAGCTTGGGTGAGGGTTTCA
Organism: Pristiophorus japonicus; assembly: GCF_044704955.1. NCBI lineage: Eukaryota > Metazoa > Chordata > Chondrichthyes > Pristiophoridae > Pristiophorus > Pristiophorus japonicus. The sequence goes on along the minus strand of NC_091982.1, from coordinate 181,918,385 downwards.
GTCATAGATGCGTTGAGGCAGGGACAGAGTCAATCAATATTATGGAAGTGGAAGTAGACGGTCTTGATAATGGAGAGCTTATGGGGTGGGAAGCTCACTTCAGACTCAAATAGGACACCAGGGTGTGAACAGTCTGGTTCAGCCTCAGACTATGGCCAGAGAGAGGGGTGGAATCGATGGCTAGAAGCGTAATCTGACAAAAATTGACACCGAACCAAAGAAGGAGATATTGAGGTGATTAAAAGGTTTGTCAAAGAGGTAGGATTTTAAGGAAGGTCGAAAAGGAGAAGTGAAGGGCAGAGAGCTTTAACTCCACAAATCACCTTTAAGCACTCAACAAGTATCACTTCACAGATCTGTTCACCAATCCCATTGATTTAGAACACTCAAAAAAGCTGCTACATTAGACTGAAATTCCGTCCACAAGTCGAAAGTTCCAGCGTTGTTTGGGCTCAACCCATGCAGATTTCATGCTGTTGAGTGCCAACTTCGATCCAAGCAGCTTAATATAAGCATTGGTTCACGGGTACCGTTTAATGAAAGATGTGCTGATCATTAATCAATGCACAAAAAGATTTGTTTGAATGGAAAGATTGGGCAAACAGGACAGTTGAAGTATATCTCCACCTAACATGCCAATGTAAAAACAGATACAACAGCTTGCAGGAGGTATACATCCAAGATCAAACTCCATGGTTCTTTGGTAGACCTCAAAAGCTGGTGAAAGATAGACAAATCAATTCCCAAAACAGATCCAACTCCATTCTCAAGTGATATATCGCTTTATTTTTTGAATTTCCATCTGAAATTCAAAGTTACACATGAATAATTCTTTTGACAGTATGAATGTAATCAGCTGAATCAAAGTCAGGTATAAGAAAGTTAAACCGCTCATTCAAAAGTTTATTCCCAGAAAAGCTACTCGCCTTTTAAATGGCATAAGCACTCAGTTTGACAAGGCTCCATCCAAGGCTGCTCTTCAGTTCATTAAATTTAACTGTCCCTCCCAAATGGTGCTGAACAAAGAGTAGAAAGCAGCAATCTGTTTATCCTCAAAATGGCTCAAACTCAGACCCTGATAACTATAGACCAGTATACTTTCCATTATGATGAATGGAAAGATTTTGCGACATCTCAATCACAGGAAGTTAACTGGCTTACAAAGTAGCTTCAGAGCAAACTGGTCACCTTCTTCTGTTCTCAATTTCATAGCTCAGAAATGGAACAACAGTTTCAATACTTCTAAGTTAGAGCAGTCATTTTCAACATTCCTACAAGCCTTCAATAAGGCAGCCATCATACATCTCTGAAAAACTGGTCTCTTGTCGCATATCTGGTGAGATTTTGAACCAGATGCATTGATTTCATCACAAGGATGCAAACAGTCAATCACAATAAATGGGCATTGTTTTCTTATCCCAACATGTTTACAGGAGTCACTCAGAAATGAGTAATTATGCCCGTCATTTCTAAACTTTTTCAATGATATGGTGGATCTCCATATTCTTGGTTGCTGATACCTCTCCAATACAGATTGATTTACTCCACACATGAAAAGGGAATCACTATAACCAGACTTAGACTAGAATGAGAACAAATAGTTTGTTGCTTTTAGCACTGATGAGCAAGTCAGAAATTCCGACCACAAAATTGAATTGTGATGTTCTATTCTCCACTGCTAACCGTCTTTTTAAACCCCTCTCCCCAGTCTCCACCCTCACCTCTGACAATAAGTGTGAGGACCTCAGGGGGAACAAAGAAATGGCAGACCAGTTGAACTAATACTTTGGTTCTGTCTTCACAAAGGAAGACGCAAATAACCTTCCGGAAATACAAGGGGACCGAGGGTCTAGTGAGAAGGAGGAACTGAAAGAAATCCTTATTAGGTGGGAAATTGTGTTAGGGAAATTGATGGCATTGAAGGCCAATAAATCCCCGGGGCCTGATAGTCTGCATCCCAGAGTACTTAAGGAAGTGGTCCTAGAAATAGTGGATACATTGGTGATCATTTTCCAACAGTCTATCGACTCTGGATCAGTTCCTATGGACTGGAGGGTAGCTAATGTAACACCACTTTTTAAAAAAGGAGGGAGAGAAAGTGGGTAATTATAGACCGGTTAGCCTGACATCAGTAGTGGGGAAAATGTTGGAACCAATTATTAAAGATGAAATAGCAGCGCATTTGGAAAGCAGTGACAGGATCGGTCCAAGTCAGCATGGATTTATGAAAGGGAAATCATGCTTGACAAATCTTCTGGAATTTTTTGAGGATGTAACTAGTAGAGTGGACAAGGGAGAACCAGTGGATGTGGTATATTTGGACTTTCAAAAGGCTTTTGACAAGGTCCCACACAAGAGATTGGTGTGCAAAATTAAAGCACATGGTATTGGGGGTAATGTACTGACATGGATAGAGAACTGGTTGGCAGACAGGAAGCAGAGAGTCGGGATAAGCGGGTCCTTTTCAGAATGGCAGGCAGTGACTAGTGGGGTGCCACAGGGCTCAGTGCTGGGACCCCAGCTATTTACAATATACATTAATGATTTAGATGAAGGAATTGAGTGTAATATCTCCAAGTTTGCAGATGACACTAAGCTGGGTGGCAGTGTGAGCTGTGAGGAAGACGCTAAGAGGCTGCAGGGTGACTTGGACAGGTTAGGTGAGTGAGCAAATGCATGGCAGATGCAGTATAATGTGGATAAATGTGAGGTTATCCACTTTGGTGGCAAAAATACGAAGGCAGAATATTATCTGAATGGCGACAGATTAGGAAAAGGGGAGGTGCAACGAGACCTTTGTATTATGGTACATCAGTCATTGAAAGTTGGCATGCAGGTACAGCAGGCGGTGAAGGCGGCAAATGGTATGTTGGCCTTCATAGCAAGAGGATTTGAGTATAGGAGCAGGGAGGTCTTACTGCAGTTGTACAGGGCCTTGGTGAGGCCTCACCTGGAATATTATGTTCAGTTTTGGTCTCCTAATCTGAGGAAGGATGTTCTTGCTATTGAGGGAGTGCAGCGAAGGTTCATCAGACTGATTCCTGGGATGACAGGACTGACATATGAGGGGAGACTGGATCGACTGGGCCTGTATTAATTGGAGTTTAGAAGGATGAGAGGGGATCCATTAGAAACATATAAAATTCTGATGGGACTGGACAGGTTAGATGCAGGAAGAATGTTCCCGATGTTGGGAAAGTCCAGAACCAGGGGACACAGTCTAAGGATAAGGGATAAGCCATTTAGGACTGAGATGAGGAGAAACTTCTTCACTCAGAGAGTTGTTAACCTATGGAATTCCCTACCGCAGAGAGTTGTTGATGCCAGTTCATTGGATATATTCAAGAGGGAGTTAGATATGGCCCTTTCGGCTAAAGGGATCAAGGGGTATGGAGAGAAAGCAGGACAGGGGTACTGAGGTGAATGATCAGCCATGATCTTATTGAATGGTGGTGCAGGCTCGAAGGGCCGAATAGCCTATTCCTGCACCTATTTTCTATGTTTCTATGTCTCCAAGATTGAGACCATCCATTCAACCGCCTCTGCCTCTTGCCTTCCTCTCCCGAGCCCACCGGGTCAAATTTGCTCTAAGGATCCCCCCTGCCGTAGCCCTGACCTCACATCTTTCTCCAGTTTCTCTCTGATCTCCTCTTATGACCTTTCCGTGCTCATCCTGTCCATGAGACCCACTTCCTGCTCCCGTGACGCTATACCCACCAAACTGCTGACCACTTAACTTTATTTTCTGGCTCCCATGTTAGCTGACTGTTAACGGCTCTCTGTCCTCAGGTACTGTCCCACCTCTCGCTCAAATCTGCTGTCATCACCCCTCTCCTCAAAAAGCCAACCTTCGACCCATCTGTCCTTGCAGACTATCGCCCCATCTTCAACCTCCCTTTCCTCTTCAAAGTCCCTGAACGTGTTGTTGCCTCCCAAATCCATGCGCATCTTTCCTGCAATGCCATGCTTGAATCCCTCCAATCCGGTTTCCGCGCCTGCCTCAGTACCAAAACGGCTCTCATCAAAGTCACAAATGACATCCTTTGTGACTGTGACATATACAAACTATCCCTCCTCGTCCTTCTTAACTTGTCTGCAGCCTTTGTTACGTTGACCGTTCCATCCTTCTCCAGCGCCGTCTAGTTGGGTGGGACTGCACTCATAGCTAGAGAATCACCTGCAACGGCTTCTCTTCCCACTCCTGCATCCGTTACCTCTGGTGTCCCCCAAAGATCTATCCTTGGCTCCCTCCTCTTTCTCATCTACATGCTGCGCCTTGGCAACATCATCCAAAAACATAGCGTCAGTTTCCACATGTACGCTGATGACACCCAGTTCTACCTCACTACCATTTCTCTTGACATAACCACGGTCTCCAAATTGTCAGACTGCTTGTCCGACATCTAATTCTGGATGAGCAGAAATTTTCTCCAATTGAATATTGAGAAGACCGAAGCCATTGTTTTACATCCCCGCCACAAACTCCTTTCCCTGGCCACTGACTCCATCCCTCTCTCCAATTTCTGTCTGAGGCTGAACCACACTGTTCGCAACCTTGGCGTCATATTTGACCCTGAAATGAGCTTTCGACCACATATCTGCAGCATAACTAAGACTGCCTATTTCCACCTCCGTAACATCGCCCGTCTCCGCCCTTGTCTCAGCCCATCCCGCTGCTGAAGCCCTCATCGATGCCTTTGTTACCTCTAGACTTGACTATTCCATCGCACTCCTGGCTGGCCTCCCACATTCTACCCTACGTAAACTAGAGGTGATCCAAAACTCTGCTCCCCGTGTCCTCACTCACACCAAGTCCCGTTCACCTAACACCTCTGTGCTCACTGACCTACGTTATTTCCTGGTTAAGCAACGCATCAATTTCAAAATTCTCATCCTTGTTTTCAAATCCCTCCATGGCCTCGCCCCTCCCTATCTATGTCATCTCCTCCAGGCCCATAATGCCCCCCGCCCCGCCCCCCGCGAGATGTCTGTACTCCTCTAATTCTGCCCTCTTCAGCATCGCTGATTATAATCGCTCAACCATTGGTGGCCATGCCTTCTGTTGCCTAGGCTTTAAGCTCTGGAACTCCCTGCATAAACCTCTCTGCCTCTCTTTCCTCCTTTAAGGCGCTCTTTAAAACCTATCTCTTTGACCAAGCTTTTCGTCACCTGCCCTAATTTCTCTTTATGCAGCTCAGCGACATATTTTTTATCTCATAATATTCCTGTGAAGTGCCTTGGAACATTTCACTACGTTAAAGGTGCTATATAAATACAAGTGGTTGTTGACCACCAATCTCTGCAAGGGATGTAAAAAAAATTTCATCCGTATGCAATCCATTTCTTGATACCGTAATCACGATTTAAACTGCAGCAAGGTGGCAAAAATGGCTGTAAAAGCTGTTTTAAGAGTGGAAATCATTAAAAAAAATTAAATTCTATAATCACTTCAGCAATTTCAATATTCTTTAAACAAATATCTGTCCAGTGAAGGAATATTATAACTGTTCCCCAAGCTATAGAGTGCTATTTCAGCAGTCATTACAACCCAAAGGCATACAAATCAGTTGAGTAGTTGAGCATAGCCTACTCTTTGTCAGAGTCCATTCACTGCAACACTGGAAAAATGTGACTAACTGCCAGTTCCAACATTATAGGGCCCAAATTTGGCCCACCCGTTTTTTTCAGCGCATTCATCGGAGATGCGTAAAATTCCTAGGGTGAAAACAGTGCCAAAAAGATCTCCCCGGATTCTGGCCGTTCTGTGGCCTCTCCCATGGCTTGGCGTGGCGTGGTCTGTCCATTAGGGGGCGGAGCTAGGGTCTTGTGCAAAAAACAGTGCTGGCAGCTCAACCCATGCGCACTGGAGGTTTCGCGCACGCGCAGTAGCTCCTGCCCCCAGCTGAAGAGTCCTCAAAGTTAAATCCCTCGGAAAAATTAAATCCCTCGGAGAAGTGATGTCCCTCGGAGAAGTGAAGTGAAGTCCCTCAGAGAGTCCTCGAGAAAGAGAGAGTCGGAGAGTTCGAGAGAGACGGAGAGTTCGAGAGAGTCGGAGAGTCCTCGAGAGAGTCGGAGAGTCCTCGAGAGAGTCGGACAGTCCTCGAGAGAGTCGGACAGTCCTCGAGAGAGTCGGACAGTCCTCGAGAGAGTCGGAGTCGGCCCGCTGACTTCCCGGGCCAAGTTAGGAAGGTAGGACTTAAGTTTTATTTTTTTATTTATTATTGATGGTTTTTATGCTTCTTGAATGTTGTTGTGAAGGTGTTTAGTGCTTTGCAAGGTCCTCTCCACTTCCCTTCCCCCACCCACCCCCATCTCTGGGTACCTGCGCTGATTTCTTAACTCTCCGCAAGGGTTTTCCGTGCAGCCACAAGTGGCCACATACGCTGGCCTAAGTTAGTTTGAGGCAACTATTAGCTGTCCAAACTGGCTTAAATGGCCAAAATGGGCGTAGGTGGCTGATAACGTCCCCTTTTGAACAAAACAAAACTAAAAAAAATCCTAACTAACTCACTTACACTGGTGTAAATTGAATATGCAAAATGGGAATAGTTAAGATAGTTCAGAAAAATCAAGTTGCTCCAAAAAAAACTGAGCAACTCCTGGGCAATTTTGGGCCCTATATCACAGAAGCTACAAGCACTTAAGGTAAACAAGAGCTGCTGCACCTGCTTCAACATCCTTTCTTAATTAATGTCCCTAAAGAATACCACCACTGAAGCTTTGTATGCCTCTTCTATCTATGGAATTATCTTTCAGAAAGTGTTGTTAACTAGAGCTCTCTTTTGCATACACAAATCCCAAAAACAAAGTCAACTATCACTTGCTGAACTAAACCGCTGAACTAGTTTGCATCAACCTTTTGGAATTATGTTGCTTGTCAGTATCCCAATACCAATTTTCCAAATCTTTGTCCTTCCAACAACTATCAGGTCAATTTCAATTTATATCGTTCTAGTTTTACAGTTGTCTCCAGCTGCATCCTGTTTCTCTGAAAGCTGTTGAAAAAACACCACACCATTCCTGTGAAAATCATCCAATCTGTATTAGCTTGCAAGTTTCTAGCTGCTCTCCCCACCACACCAAGAACAGTAAACTTGGATATTTTGTAGCAATTTCAATGCATAGTACTGTGAATTTAAAAATCTGACACTTCCTTTACGTCTGGAGATCCATGTAGTGTCTTGTATTTTTAGGATACATGACTTTGAAAAGATACAAAATGGAATCATACATGTTTTTTTAGAACTTTTGATTAGCTCCAATATGAGAACAGCACTTGAAATCGCACATAATCTGCTCGTCTATTTTCTACTTCTATACTGTATTTTCTACCACTCATTTTGGTTGGACACCTGACACATTAAATCCAAATGAGGAAAAATATGCATCAGTAAATCAGAATGAGAAATTTCTCTCTAAATTAATTAGAAGACTTTGGTGCAACTTGCATAACATTGCCAGATTTAACAAGTCCAGCATGTTGCTTTCCATTCATTTTATACAACCAGTGCTCTGGAAAAGGTCCAGAAAAGGTATTCCTCAGTTCTTTCTACCAAAAGGTAAATGTAAAACTTGGAAATTAAATTTTGTAAAGACAACTATCAGAAGAAAAACTTCACTTTTTGTATTAAGTTGTTTTACTTAAAAGCTCTGATGTTTGAAATTTAGTTCAGTGCTGAATACCGTTATCAACTAGAGAAACCTAAAAAAACATGGTTAAGCGACAAAACCCAGGCGCGAATAATGCTGTGCTTATATGATCGTGTTCGAACTAGAGACGAGAAGTCTCTTCAGGCCAGAATGTTTTTGCTTCCTGCGGAGGGTATAGTATTCTGTACTATATACAATCTTCTTGTTGCTAAGCGATTATTTGTTGTTGTTTTTAAGTTAAGACTTGAACCTTGTTTATATATTTTATGTATACTGCTAAGGTAGGGATTAAAGTTAGTTTAACAGAAGTGCTTGCAAAGATAAGTAAACATTATCTCAGAATGGAGTAATTTACGAGGTAATAAAGACAAGTAATGACCGATCAAAGTGTAACATTGCTCTGCTTTGGGCCTCATGGTTGAAAGAGTACTGGCTCGGCTTGTATTAATGGTACCCTAGAGGATAGGGACCAGGGAGATTCCAAAAGGAAGGACCCTGAGAAAGTATAAACAGAAAAGACATGGTGGACAAGATCATGAGACATCTTTAAGGAGGGCTTTGATTCAAAAATCGAGACAAAGAACTCAAAGCCTCTTTGGATGCTGAGTTTGTAGGGGAACCTCTATAGGCTAAAAGATTTTGGCAATATCTCATTTCAGACCCACCTCTAAAAATAGAATAAAAGTAACTTTCTAAGAGCTTGTGAGCTTGTTCTTACAGATGGAGGAGAGGGGAGGCTCTAAACGAAAGGATGAGAAGCCGCTCAGAGAACTGCTCACGTGTACCGACCGTCTGTCCGATCGGATCGCTATCAGCTGCTTAGAAACATCGAAAATAGGTGCAGGAGTAGGCCATTCGGCCCTTCGAGCCTGCATCGCCATTCAATATCGTGGCTGATCATTCACCTCAGTACCCCTTTCCTGCTTTCACTTGTCAAGGTCGTATGATTTTGCTGTATAACTAATGTGTTATATTCCGTCTTAAACTCTGATTAAACATAACATATCCACCATATTGATTTGCACTCGAACCTGATTATTTAAAGTGACCAGAGATAGCCATAAATAGTGTATTTCTAACAATACCTTGAAAATGAAAATTCAATCTGAGAATGCAAAGTTCAGATATTCGTATTAAAACATCAAACCATTGCACAACATGGCTTCCAAGTAAGAACTGCGCAGAGCACGTGGCTTTATTATTTTTACATCAGTAGTCCACTAGGTGGCTCTACAACACTTCTCCCTCCTTATTGAAGTAGTTAATCATAATAATCATTGTACATGACAACTCTTGATGCACATTTCTCAAATAGAACCCATTTTATGTTTCCAAATTCTAATGTAGAATTCTGTAACAAAAGATATGAACTTATTTTTCATATTTACAGATATGTAGAGGATATCTTCTTTCTTGAACACAACTTTCCAATCTTGTTGTACGACTTTGACTCATTCTAGGCTGAGCCTGAGGAGAGTTTTTCTCCAAGGGCTGCCCTTGATCTACATTTGAAAACTCTACATTTTCAGACTGTTCGTCTGCCTGACTCGGACTCAGACTTAAATTTTGGCTGTCTCTTGGACTTGTTTCTGGTACATCTGATGTACGATTTTCTAGTGGTACTCTACTTATAACATAACTATCTGACTCATCAGAATAAATTGAATCATCTCAACTTTCAACTCCTTCCACATCTGTAGGTAAGATATGATCAAGATGAACAAACCTAACCTTTCCATGATCAAATATCTTGACCAAATATATGCGAGGACCACATGTCTTCCTGGTAACCATTTTAACCATTTATGGTGATGGATCTTCACTCTAACCTTCAGATTCAACTTCACATCTCTCTCTCCAACTCTATCTTTCTCATTCTGCCTTGATTGTTTCTCTTCTACGGACTGTGCCAAGTTTGGTTCAACAACGAGAAGCTGGTTCGTGGTTGTCTTTTGAGAAATTCTGCTGGTTTTTGACCAGTAGTGGTATGAGGAGTATTCCGATAAGTAATCAGAAAATTTGCCAATTTGTGGTCCAACGGCAACTGATGTTTCTTTGGATTTGGATCCAACATTTGCTTAATGAAGGCACTTTAACAATTTGTACAGTGCACTCTGCTGCACCATTTCAAGCAAGGTGGTACGGTGGAACTTTGGTATGTTTCACATCGTTTCTGCTCATCAACTATGTGAACTCTTCTGAACAAAATTGCAGCCCATTATTGGACACAATAATGTGTCCCTTCTGGGAGGCTATAGAAAGAAAACAAACTTTGCAAATTGTCTAGTGTTTTGCTTATTGTTATTATCCGCATCGGAAATACCTCTACTCACGTCGAATGACTATATCACTATGAACAATTGATGTCCTTCTAGCTCAGCAAAATCTACATGTAACCTTTGCCATACCCTTGGAAGCCATTTCCATAACTGTAATGGTACTGATGGTGGTTTCTTGCTCACTGATTGACATGTTGTACACTGACTGACGATGTACTCTATCTAAACCTGGCCACTATAAGTAATTGCGTGCAAAACTCTTGGTCAAGCACATTCCCAGGTGCTGGTCATGAAGATTTCCTAACAATTTAGACCTGAACCTATTTGGGATAACCACTCTTGCTCCCCACATAATACAATCTTTATCCACTGACAATTCATTCCTGAGAACGAAGTATGAATGAATATCTTCCTCTTATACCTGGTTTGGCCATCTATTTGATCTGTAATCATACACCTTTGACATAACTGGGTCACGTTTGGTTGCCCTATCAATCTCTTCAACTGTAAATGGCAGCTCATTAATGTATGAGAAATAGAACACTTCTTCCCTATTGGATGTAACTTGTGATGGGGATGGCAACCTGGACATAGCATCAGCATTACTGTGATCAGTTGATCGTCTGTACCAATGTCATACATATATGTTGACAAAATCAAAGCCCATCTCTGCATTCGGGCTGCAGCTAAGGTTGGAACTGGGGATTTTGGATGGAGGATTGCTGTCAGGGGCTCATGGTCAATAACAATAGTAAACCTACGACCAAACAAGTAATTGTGAAAATTCTTGACCCCAGAAATCAATGTCAAAGCTTCCCTTTCGATCTGCACTTAATTCTGTTCACTGGCACGGAAAGTGCGTGAAATAAAAGCAATTAGTCTCTCCTCTCCACTATTTAGTACACGAGAGATCACTGCCCCAACTCCGTAGGGAGCGGTGTCACATGCTAGCTTGATCTCCTTAGATATGTCACAGTGAACTGATACGGTACTCTTTACTAACTGGCTTTTATACTCTTTGAATGCTGTGTCACATTCTTCTGACCACTTCCAAAGGACCTGTTTTCTCAGCAACTCATTCAGTGGATGTAACACTGCAACCAAATTTAGAAGGAACTTTCTGTAATAATTCAAAGACACAAAAATGATCGAAGTTCAGAGACATACTTGGGAGTGGGTGCATTTCTGATTGTATCCAGCTTTCCCTTGGTTGGATGTAAACCAGCTTTGTCTAATCTGTGCCCTAAGTACTCCACTGAGTTTTGAAACATCTCACACTTGTCAGCAGTCACTCATGATCCGTGCTTCTCTAGCCATTTGAGCACTTCATTCAACACCTTATCATGGATTTGCCTATTTGGTGCTGAAATGAGTATATCATCTAAATAACACACTACCCCTTCAATCCCTTGCAAAATTTAATTCATCCTCCCCTGGAATATGGCGGGGGCGGAAGACACTCCAAATGGTAGCCTATTGAACTGATATAGGTTTAGATGAGTGTTTATAGTCAAGCTTGACTTGGACTCTTCCTCTAACTCGAGTTGTAGGTAGGCATTTTTGTTAGTTCTAACTTTGAAAAGATCTGGCCACCTATCAGCGTTGTGAACAAATCTGGCAACGTATTGGGTAGATTACACTCTAGAACCTGGTTTACGGTTATCTTATAATCACCACACAACCTTACCTTACCATCTGACTTAGGTACAACAACAATGGGTGTACCCAATTACTCAGTTCTACCTTAGAGATAATATTCTCAGTTTCTAGTCTTTTTGGAGTTCTTGCTCCACTTTCTCCTCGAGTGCATACGGTACGGGACATGCCTTGCAGAAAACTGGTCTTGTGTCCTTCTGCACTCTGACACTCACCTTGAAGTCCTGGATCAGACTTCCTGTTTCGCGGAACACCTTCGGATATTGCTTGATGACATTATCTTTCGATACAAATTATGCTTCCACAAGAAAAATCTAATTCCAATCCAGCTTCAGGTGATCCCAACCAATTTCTACCTATCAAGGCAGGCTTGTCTCCTGCCGCAACTGTGAGAGGTATGTTCTGTTATTGATCCTTGTATTTCACTGGTACGGTGACACTTCCTAATACAGGGATTTGCTCTGTATCACAGCTCTTTATCTTCGATTTTTCAAGTCAATAATTGCTCAACTTGTCGAGATATAGCGATTCCGGTACTAAACTCACGGATGCAGCAATGTCGATTTCTATGGGTACCCTGGTTCCTGTGGCGTCTACTAGGATGACAATACCTCGCAAATCACTGTTAGATACCTTTGTGCTCATGATGACGTGAACCTCCAGAAACTCCTCATTCTGCTACTTCTCTTCAACGCTATGTAATGTCTGGCAATTTCTACTTCGAGCATTGCCAGTCGGTTTACTCTTCTGTAGGCACGCCTTCGCAAGATGCCCAGTTTTCTTGCAGTAGAAACATTCTGCCTTCATATATGGACAGCTTTGAGCAGGGTGTTGTCCCAGGCACCAATAGCACGACTTCAATGCACTATTACCATAGTCAGTTGCTGAGGCCTTAGGGCCCAACTACCTTTTACTTTAACCCTGTAGCCGATTCACCTCAGTTGTCTGACGACTGGAAATGGTGCAAAATTCTTGCGAGTATTGGTCGGCCATATCCATTCACATAGCTGTCTGACACGCTAAATGAAAAGTCAAGTTAGGGGTCATCAACAATTTCTTGAGATACGTTCATTTTTCAACCCACAAACAAAACAGTCACGCAAAGTTTGGTCCTGAAAGTTTCCAAAATGATAATGGATTGCTTTTTTAAAGCTACAATGTACTTAGTGGTATCCTTGTCATTTAATTGATCGCGCGTACCAAAACAGTAACTTTCAGCAATTTCCAAGACTGTAGTGCTGTTTTAACTTGGTTAAATCTTCTTCAGTAGCGTGTCCTTCGGTTTGGCGGGAACAAGCACATTCTTCAGGGTTTCATACACCTCGGGGCCTGCTTCAGTCAAGAAAATAGCCGGTTTCATTTCTAAAACCGATTTACATCATTAGGGACTTCGACGATACTATCGGTGTTGAAAAACATTTTTTAACGCTCCACATTCGCTCCGAAAGTCTCTCAGTCAGGATGGAACTCACCCAAGCGCCCTATTATTCCCATAGGCATGGCTATCTGGATTGTGGCAATGTTGACAATTCAGCCACGAGTGCTCGAAATTTACCTAGGAAACTTTTCTGCAAAACAAAGAACCTCTAACAGTCTCTCCGTCAGTTAGCAGGATTATCCTCCAAGAAAGATTTCAGCTAGGGAATCTGAAAATTGCACTCTCATCGCCAATCTGTGATTGGGACAAGGCTTATACACACACAATTGTACAACATGGCTTCTGAGTAATAACTGTGCAAAGTACTTGGTTTATTGTTATTACATCAGTAGTCCACTAGGTGGCTCTACAACACAATGAAGATGACACACCTTAGGCTGTCCCATCTACAACACTGAAAGTAGAAGGGCAATCATCAAATTTGCATGCTTGAACTTCAAAGCATAATTGTTACTCAAATTAAATTTTTCTGACAAAGAATAAAATCATAATAATTTCAATGATCAATACTATATTCAAATGTGGAGCTCTAATCAAACTGGCTACTAACCCAAATCACATGGCACAATTTTCCGATATAAGGAGAATTTAAAAAATTGTTGCCAGAGCTTCTGTTATTGACTCTATAATTTCTTTCAACAGCAAAGTTGCATATAACCAGGGCTCGGTATTTATACAGGTAGATCACCTTCAGATCCAATAGACTGTCTCTAATACTTCTCCTACAATAAATGTAAGACCGACTGGACTGTAGCTCCCTATGTTATCGCTGTCATTTTTTTTAAAAAGAGAGATCGGTGTAGTATATCCTTTGCTCCAATCCTCAAGTGTAATACTAGTTTCCAAGGAGTCACTAAAGGTGCCTGTTGGAACACGTCAAAGCTACTCGAAGATGCAATCTATAGGGATCCACGTCTTTGGCTTGTTTCACTGCCTTTCCACCTGACCCGCACTTTTTTATCAGTTACTTCTGTTTATCTTAGCACTGAATTTTTAGGGCAAGCTGGTGAGGCACTAACAGTGCAAGGCTGTCTGAGGTTTCCTCCATGAACACAAAGCAGAAAGGCTTGTTACAAATTTGGAGGGTGGACCCTACTATTTCACTTGACGAACCAGTATCCATGATTTCTCTGATGACCTGAAACGTTACCTCTGCTTCTCTCCACAGATGCTACCTGACCTACTGAGTGCTTCTGGCATTTTCTGTTCTTATTTAGATTTGCTTTTTGTTTGCATGATTTCTCTACTGAACAGAAGTCACTTGAATTCAACAAAGACCATTCACTTTGAGTTTTTCTACTGCGTCATACACATTTTTTTTAGTCATTTTTTCCGATCTTGCCTCTCGGTGGCACTCTTATAGGATTTATTAAGTGAGCAATTATCAGCTGTTGGGGGTCCCAGTTATAGTATCAATTGCACATCTACCACTAAAGGGAACTTCAGAAGCTCCAATTCCCCACAGTAAATTACACAACTTCAAAGTCTTCCCAGTCTTAGGATGCTGTAAACAATTCAACCACCCTGCCTGGATATTAAAAGTAGTTTTACATCTTTTTTATTAAACACTACATTTTTATTCTTCATTTTAATATGTTGTAGATAAATTTTTACCCTCTTTTTAATCCATTTTTACTCTGAAATCCATTCTCCAGGCCCAGCCTGCCTAAAGTAGCTCCCGAGAACAGAACTCCAAAGCTCTACCTGCTATCTTTTTAACCTCTCTCCATTTAACTCTTCAACTCTTAATTTATTGGTCAGTTTCCTATTAATTTTTAATACTTTAACCATTTAAGGAATCAATTTTCTCTCATAACCTCTCCACATATCAATTCGTTAAAATTTTCAATTTACATAAATATATATATTCATTTAAAGTTCAATACAAATTAAATACTATTCACATCCAATTTATTTAAAAATAGTTATTTTAACATTTTCCTCTGTTCCATTAGATTATTCGGCACTTAAATATTTTTCTATCTCACATTTTAATAATTTCCATTTTTAACCTGATTACATATTAACTATTTTATTTTTAATCAAAACTAAATGAGGTAAATCATAATCATGAGTTTATTTATTTTTTTGTCCAAATTACATCTTCCATTATTTATATCATTTCAAAATTTTGCTATTTAACAATACGTTAAGATTATGAGACAGCCGGATACCATCATGAACACAACAACACTACCAGGCAGGATACAGTTCAAATAGACAACGTCAACAACTCCACCAGGACATCAGCTAATCGTTAGTGACGGACTCTATCTTCTGACTCACTTTGGCAATGCCACAGCAGATCAACTCGTTTAAGTAATTGTCACATTGCTTTACAATTACAGTAGCAGTGCCACGCACAGTCTTACGGCATGGAAATTAAATAGTAATTTTTTCCTGAACAGGCCCATGACAAATGTAATTTTTTTCTGTGTCTACTACATCAGTCAGAGCTAAATAGCTGGACTATATTCACTTATAATATAACACTCAGGAAATAAATAGCTCAGTCAGTAGCTGTAATGAGAAAAGACTGGTTATGATGCCTTTGACAGGTACACACCCAAAAGGTCATAACCAGTCTGGTCTTTTTACAGATGGTGTCTGACCTGTTATGTATTTCTTGCATCTTGTGTTTTTGTTTCAGATTAATAGCATTTGCAATTTTCCTTTTTATTTTCATTTGAACATGCTCCAATGAGACCTTCAAGCTAACAGTCACTTCTTGAAAGATAGCTTATGGCCTTATGCAACATTATGTAGAGTATGAATAGTCATTCACACTTGCAATAGTCTTGATTAAAAAAAAAAGGCAAATGTATAAAATCATGTATACACTACCACAAGTACTGTACTATCAAATAGAATATTCTAGAGACGGCAGGGAAATATACATTTTATTTCCACCAAAATGACAGACTGCTTATTTCGAACTTCTTTGCCTGCAAGTTATGTTTTTTCCTTAGTCATGATAAAAGAAATGCTGCACTTGTCTCCTGGTGGTACTCCAAGAGTCTTGTGGTTTTACTGTCCTTATATCTTTGTTTCTTTTTCAAACATTATACAAAGAAATATCAAATTTTCATTCATTCATGAATTTCAAAAAGATAAAAGTGGCAAAAAACATACCATCTGGGAGCTCACGACAAGATAGTGCGTCATCCAAATCTCTAGCAGTGGCTGGATCAATCGTGAATATGCACTCTTTCCTATCGAAAAAAATGGCAGGTTTTATCTCATCTTGCAGAAACTGATAACTGACTAAAGGAAAGCAAACACAAGTTTCTGGTAAACTACACAGGAATTTGTTAGATGTTTAAAAACAAATAGTTTCTGTAAATTTTTCAAAAATTGTTCACAGAAATCCAGCTTTGTCAATCGCAACTTTGAAACTCGAAAAATGTTGAGGTAAAAAATAGTGTGTGATTGTGACCGTACAGATCCAACAAAGTATATGAAGCTTCAATGCACAAGCAATGCCACTTGCTAGAATATTAACTCTTCAAAGATAGATTTTAGCTATTTTATCTTGGTAACTACAATACTAGAGTTTTGGATTCTCAAATAGGGCATGACAATACTCACTCCCATTCCTGCTTGAAATTGATACTGACTTCCACTGGGGTGGGGAGCTGGAGATTAAATTGATCTCAGCTGGACTAATTAGGCAAGATAAAGGAAGAAAAGATAGCTTCCTAAAGATAGTTTCTTGACACTATCGTATCGAGGGACCGCCGATTTCCACGCCAAAAAGGAATGAGTTTGCAGCTGTTTCAATGAAGGACCTAATATTCCAGGTCCCGAACTACATGCTGAAGGGTGGAAGATGCCTGTGCGTGGATTTTTTTTCACGTGTGGTGGCCGTTGCACACCAGCTATCACACGAGCTTGACAGAGCTAGGTCTTGGTCCAGTGGCAAGAATTAACCAATTCGACTGGAGACCAACTTTGCTACATGGACCTAGTGCGCACGCATATCGCTGTGTGGGCTGGCCCGTGCTGCCCCTGGGCTCTTGTCTCTTCTGGGCCCCAAACTCACGCCTCTCCTGGGCCCCGATCACGTTGCACCACTCGCCGCTCCTGCACCCCAACCTCTCCACTCCTGCTGTACCTGCCCACGCTCCAATCAGCAACCTGGACCTTGGAGACGTCCAATCCAGTCGCCCTCTTCACGGCCGTCGCTCTCCAGCACACGCTATACCTTGAAGTGGTACGCTCCTTTGAAGGCCCTGACCTGCTGATGATCCTTTCAGGTTGGGCTGCCGGCATTCGGAGGCTTCGTTTAAAGGTAAGGGGTCATCATCCCTCAGCCAAGTTTCCGTCAGGGCCAGGATGTCAATCCTCTACTCCTCTGCCGGCCAATTCCTCTTCTCCCATTAATTTGTTTTTTTTTGCTCTGTGTCCTCATTGTTAAGCACCCCTTTGCGAATGGCACCAAATGCAAGTTGTTGTTTCTAGTCTGGATGCCTCAATGCCACACAACCTTCTACATTTACCCACTGAGCTAGTGAAGTACTATAATGATTAGTTTTAATCATAGAAAGCTGGTCTGGTTCAGAATGCAGGACATTACGGAAAATTATAAACATAGAATCTACAGTACAGAACTAGGTCATTCGGCCCAACTGATCTATGGCAGTGTTTATAGAGTCATAGTATGGTACAGCACAGGAGGCCTATCAACCCATCATGCCTGTGCCAACTCTTGGAAAGAGCTATCCAACTACGCCCACTTCCCTCCTCTTTCCCGATAGCTCTGCAATTTTTTCCATTCAAGTATTTATCCAATTCCCTTTGAAAATTACTACTTATTTCACTCATCATAGTAAGGCTCCATTATGAGATTTCTACCACATTCAACACTCAATTTTGACAAGTGCAGTACATAGCTTGTTAAACTTTACCCCCCTGTACAGCATGTCAACAGTTAACATAGCCAATTATAAGATTCATCTTTTAAAATTAAGTTAAGCTGATTTAATTAACAGAGCTTTTTCTACAACATTAGCAAACATCTATAAGAGTCACTTTTCTAGACAAAATATAGATTAGGTTTGGTTTTGATATATGGAAAATTGTTACTTTTTTAGAATGTTTTTAAATGATTAAATTTACCCACTGTTGTATTTTGTGCCTTTAAGTGTCTTGCTAGACAGATTTTATTACAAGGATTCAATCTGATTCAGAAGTCTAGACTTCAATTGGACATTTTATTACCTGAAAAGTTGAGAGTTTTCAACTCATCTGTTCATTCTGGGCATGTGCACCCCAGATTTGAAGTAAAGAGTGTTTATCTCATCCTGTTAAGATTTTAAAATTTCTTAGCCTTTTCCAAGACTATGAAACAAATTAGACTGAATTTTCAAGCTTTATTTCAGGCAAAAACTTGGCATAAAACTCAGTAACATAGTAAACAGTGAGGAATATAATAGCAGACTGCAGGGGACAGTGACAGACTGGCAAAATGGCAGATGACATTTAATGCAGAGAAGTGTGAAGTGATGCATTTTGGAACGAAAAAAGATGAGAAGCAATATAAACAATTTTAAAGTGAGTGCAGGAACAGAGAAATCTGGGGCTTCACATACATAAATATTTGAAGATGGCAGGAAAAGTTGATAAAATTGTTAAAAATAGCATATGGGATCCTTGGCTTTATAAATAGAGGCAAACAGTACAAAAGCAAGGAAGTTATGCTAAACCTTTACAAATCACTGTTTAGGCATCAGCTAGACTATTGTATCCAATTCTGGGCACCACACTTTAGGAAGGAAGTCATGGCCTTAGAGAGGGTGTAGAGATGGCGATGGCGGGTGGGTGGGTAGGAGCAATGCCAAGCGTGGGGTGGAGGGAGGGGAGCAGGATCCTCTAATTGTTTGGCCTTGGATTCAACAGAATGATTCCAAGGCTTCAAGGGTGAAAATATGCATAAACTTGGCTTGTATTCCCTTGAGCTTGGTGACCGAATGGAGATATTTAAAATGATTAAAGGACTTGATAGGGCAGATACAGAGAAACGATTTCCTTGTGGGGGAGTTAAGAACAAGGGAGCCCAATCTTAAAATTAGAGTTAGGTCTTTCAGGAGTAAAATCAGGAAGCACTTTTTCCACACAAAGGGCAGTGGAAATCTGGAAAATTCTCCCCCAAAAAGCTGTTGAGGCTAGTTTTATTGAAAATTTCAAAACTGATTGTTGATAGATTTTTTGTTAGGTAAGGTTATTAAAGGATTTGGAACCAAGGCGGGTAATTGGAGTTAAGATATAGATCACTCATGATCTAACTGAATGGCGGAAGAGGCTCAAGGGCTGCATGGCCTGCTCCTGTCAAGTACCTTTATCTTTGACTATTTCCAACACTTTTCAATTTCTGTATCAACCCATAATAATGTTATAGTTGCTGTTCCTTAGATGTTCCCTGACCTTTGTATTGCCCACATGCCCCATTTCCTAACCTAAAATTAAATTTAGCATGACCTCGTTCCTCATTGGGCAAAAAATAATGAATAGAAAGCAGTCATGATGGCAGAAACTCACCTTACCTATTACATTACTTTTACCTCAGTCTAGAGGTACACATTCACAAATCACTAAAAGTAGCAACATAGGTTAATAAGGACATAGGAAAGCAAGCCAAGCACTAGGGTTCATTTCTACAAGGATTGAACTGAAAAGCAAAGAAGTGATGTCAAACTTGTATAGAACCTTGTTAGATCACACGGAGTGCTGTGAACAATTCTGGTCATATTATAAAAAGGACACAGGCAAAAACAATTTACTAAAATATCAGAACTGAGAGGTTATACCTATTGGGAAAGATTAAAGGGTTTTTTCTCTGAGGGATGACCTAATACAAGTCTTTAAGATTATGAAGGGGTTTGGATAAGGTAGACGAAGAGAGGATAGCCACGATTTCTCCACACACGGTGGGATCGATGCGGCCAGGGTAGGTGGTATGTTGAAAGCCCGCTCCCGACTCGAATCTGCTATCTCTCTGGAATCTTCCCATGATTGGGCTTCTTAAGCCCGTCCTGCGAGCTTCCCGGCCAATTAAGAGGAAGCCGTTCTGATGACGTCAATTGATGACGTGTCATCAACTGTTTTCCTTAAAGGGACCATGCCCACAATGGTTTTGACAGTTCTTCTGACAGTGTCCTGCATCATTGAGGAGCTGCAAACACTGAGAAATACTGCACAGAGGTGCACGGCTGCACCCAGGCTCTCCCACGATTCCCTCCAGATGCTTATGGAGGGAGTCACAGCACGCAGGGAGGTCCTCTTCCCTTCCTCTGGGCGGAAGGGACCTCCCCAGGACACGAACGCAGCAGGGACGTCGTTAGTAGGACCAGGCTGCAGTGGCGCAAACCCTTCAATGATTTCCTTACCTCGCTCCTCGTTGAGCAAAAAACAATGAATAGAAAGCAAAGCCATAATTCAACCTCATCCTGTTGTGCCACTCATCACATCCCCATCAGTCTGCCTTCCCTACTCTACCCCTGCACATCCTTTCTCACACTAACTTACCTTACACCTGCACCCATCCCTCTCTCTCTCTATCTATCGACATTATCAGTCCCCCATTTCACGAGCCAGCCCTCACACTCACCCTCATCCTTGTCCAATCATGCCAACTAACAACACACAAAGGTAGGCAATTTGGGTCCTTTAGCCAATATTCATGTATAATTAATGTTGATGTATTGTCAAACATTGAAATCTTTACTTCCAGGACCTTGCGTTCTTGGACAGATTTGTGAGCACCTCTGGAAGTG
Source organism: Pristiophorus japonicus (assembly GCF_044704955.1). Lineage (NCBI taxonomy): Eukaryota > Metazoa > Chordata > Chondrichthyes > Pristiophoridae > Pristiophorus > Pristiophorus japonicus. Next base: position 181,897,590 of record NC_091982.1, on the reverse strand, counting down.
GCTTAGTGAGTTGTAGTGAATGGTGAGACATTAGGGTTCCCCCCACCACAATGGTGATGAGTGTGAAAGGAATGGGTTGGGCATTGCAGCGATGTTTTATGGAGCTGGTGTGGGGTGGTGCAAACCTGGCGCATCATGTGGTAGTCAGGGTGTGCAGCATGAAGTGAAGTAAAAGTGGCCATGGTGAGGCCATCACTGGCCTCCGGGGCAGCAGTGTGGTCGGGTCCTGTGTACTATGCAGCATCAAGTGATTGCGGAGAAGGTTGGTGTTGTTGGTAGTGATGCTGGTGTGTTTAGTGATGTTGGGGCTGATCGTGGTGGGATTCTGAGGACCAAGGTGAGATTTTTTCAAGGGCACCGATGCTGCTAGAATAGATAGCAGGTGAGGTTGAGATGACAGAAGTGATCGGTCAATGATGAGAGAGGTTGCTCAAAAAAGGTGACAGTGAATGGAGAATTCACTGCAAACACTTCCAAAGTGCATTAAGCTCACAAATCCTTTCCAAAACCTGAAGGCTTCAGCTTCTGACATTGGAAAGTGAACAGCAGTGAAATGGTAGCTTTTATACCACTTCTACAGCTGTAAACTTGCCAAAGCAATAGAAAGTCACTGAGAACCCACCACACTTACCTGGCATGAAACCCAAGGGATGACAAAGCCATCAAAAGGTTGGTAAAGTTGTAAGTGCCTGCGTTTAAGTCACTTAACTAGCATTTAAGTACTTGTTAATGATGTTAATTACCTGTCCCACTGCTTGCTGTCGGGTCTGCTATCCAAACGCTGATCTGACATCTGAGAAACTCACACCATGACGGGTTCAGAGCGGGATCCTGACCCGCTGTCAATTAAAGCCATTTTGACAGCGGGCCCACCTCCAAACCCGCACTCCCAGGCTGGGAAGATTCTGGTCCATGTTTTCACTTGTGGGTGAGACCAGAACTCGGGACCATAACCATAAGACAGTTACTAATAAATCCAATGGGGAATTCAGAAGAAAATTCTTTACCCAGAGAGTTGTTAGAATGTGGAACTCGCTACCACAAGGAGTAGTTAAGGCGAATAGCATAGATGGATTTAAGGCGAACCTAGATAAACACATGAGGGAGCAAGGAATCGAAGGATATGTTAATTGGGTTAGATGGATGGGAGGAGGTTCAATGGAGAATAAACACCGGCATAGACCTGTTGGGTTGAATGGCCGTGCTGTAAATACTTTGTAATACTTTATTTAACTGCGCATCTGCGCTCGCCTAAAGCTGCTGACCGATTTGCGCATTATTAATTGAGCGCCATCGGCCTCACCGTTATTTTTACAGTAAATTCTGGCCCATTGTGGGGGACTGTTGCACTGAACAAAAAGTTGTCATGTAGCAAGAAATTAGACAATTAAAGAAAATTGGGTACCACATATTACAACTAGTCAATCTCAGTGGTATTACACATAAGTCAAAACCTATTCAGTGTTGAAAATTTGTATCACTAAGTTCCCAAAGAATATGATGACACTAAACTCAAACACTGGATAACAATGACAACAAAAATATACTCGTAGCCTTTAGTCTGTCTTTAAAACATTTTGTCCATGCACGTCTGTTATGATATGCAGTAGAAGACGGCTTTGGAACGTCTATAATCAGGCATATGAACACATCCAGCTATTCCTGCAAAGGGCTTATCTGTCACTGCATTCAATTGAGATGAAAAGGAACACATTACCCAGAATTCCTGGCAGAAAACACATTCAAAGCTAAAATTTGAATGTGAAATTTGAAACAGCAATCAAAAGTCTTCAAGAAAATCTACAAAGTTTTAGATTTATATTTATTTTGGACATAATGCAAACAGTTTTACAAAATCAGAACTAGAATCAAATAATATCTCAACTTAATATTAAATGTTAAAACTAGTAAAAAAAAACAACAATCTTTTGCAAATTTAGGATAAGCAGTCCTATGACAATAACAAATACCCAAAAAGTGCTTTCCTTTGAAGTTTTAAAAAGTTCATGTTTTACGACCAGCATATATTGTTATAATTGAAACAAAAATAGTGCGTGGTATTCTGGGCCAAAAGTTTTTTGTAGTACTAAGTGAGGTTCACCAGGTTACAATGCAGATGCAATTCAGCTGTAATCTGATTAATATAGAATGACACTATTTAAAAACAGTGTTTTAAATTACATTTGTTTAAAAGAAAACATAATCTGTTTTGTTAGATGTACAATGTTTCCATGGCCACAGCATTACTGGAAACAAGGAATGACTGTTCTATAGCACCTGAGTTATGTATGTGGGCGTGCTGGCCTTCCAGTCCCAAATGTCACGATCCAAAAATCTTTTTAAAAACAATCATCATGGATTTAATTTTGAAAAGTTAACTAACTACTTTGGCAATGAAAAAAATAACTGTTCAAGGGGTTAAAACGATAAGATCAATTCTTTTAATTATTTCAAGAATACAGAAAAAATGAAAATGTTTCAGTGCCCTCCCTTTGCACAAAATATTAACAAATTATCTTTTTCTATCGTACCTTAGTTGTAACAAAAAGAAACGTGCACATTTAATACATCTATTCACTCAAAGCAAAAAAACAGCATTACTTTTAATGAACCATTAAAACATTGCTTGGTGCTGGAATTCCATATTTGCCTTAAAATGGAAAATGTTTCTATAATGGGAATACCAAACCATCCACATATGTCTTTAAATGTTGCAGATAAATGTATTGTGCATCCCTGTTAATTATGTAAATGCATTAACAAAGTGTTGTGCTAAATACAAATGGGCTTGAGATACAATCTGCAGAAACATCATACCTAAATGCTAATTTAAGGAAATGGATGGTTCAATTTACAGACGAAACCACAAGCTACTGTTGGATAACAAACTATGATTTGTATTTGAGAATAAGTCCAAGTACTGAAGTCAGACAAAACAATACCTTCTAACCTTTCCAGTTTCTTTTGAAAAAAGCTATTCTATGATTTTCTTTGTATTTTTCTTATAGAATATAGAAACACAGAAAATAGGTGCAGGAGTAGGCCATTCGGCCCTTCAAGCCTGCACCGCCATTCAATAAGATCATGGCTGATCATTCCTTCAGTACCCCTTTGCCGCTTTCTCTCCATACCCCTTGATTCCCTTAACCGTAATGGCCATATCTAACTCCCTCTTGAATATATCCAATGAACTGGCATCAACAACTCTCTGCAGCAGGGAATTTCACAGGTCAACAACTCTCTGAGTGAAGAAGTTTCTCCTCATCTCAGTCCTAAATGGCCTACCCCTTATCCTAAGACTATGTCCCCTGGTTCTGGACTTCCCCAACATCGAGAACATTCTTCCCGTATCTAACCTGTCCAGCCCCGTCAGAATCTTATATGTTACTATGAGATCCCCTCTCATCCTTCTAAACTCCAGTGAATAAAGGTCCAATTGATCCAGTCTCTCCTCATATGACAGCCCAGCCATTCCTGGTATCAGTCTGGTGAACCTTCGCTGCACTCCCTCAACAACAAGAACGTCCTTCCTCAGACTAGGAGACCAAAACTGAACACAATATTCCAGGTGAGGCCTCACTAAGGCCCTGTACAGCTGCAGTAAGACCTCCCTGCTCCTATATTCAAATCCCCTAGCTATGAAGGCCAACATACCATTTGCCTTTTTTACCGCCTGCTGTACCTGCATGCACACTTTCAGTGACTGATGAACCATGACACCCAGGACTCGTTGCACCTCCCCTTTTTCCAGTCTGCCGCCATTCAGATAATATTCTGCCTTCATGTTTTTGCCCCCAAAATGGATAACCTCACATTTATCCACATTATACTGCATCTGCCATGTATTTGCCCACTCACCTAATCTGTCCAAGTCACTCTGCAGCCTCTTAGCATCCTCCTCACAGCTTACACCGCCACCCAGTTTAGTGTCATCTGCAAACTTGGAGATATTACACTCTATTCCTTCATCCAAATCGTTAATGTATATTGTAAAGAGCTGGGGTTCCAGCACTGAGCACTGCCCTGCGGCACCCCACTAGTAACTGCCTGCCATTCTGAAAAGGACCCGTTTATCCCGACTCTCTGCTTCCTGTCTGCCAACCAGTTCCCTATCCATGTCAGTACATTACCCCCAGTACCATGCGCTTTGATTTTGTACACCAATCTCTTGTGCGGGACCTTGTCAAAAGCCTTTTGAAAGTCCAAATACACCACATCCACTGGTTCTCCCTTGTCCACTCTACCAGTTACATCCTCAAAAAATTCCAGAAGATTCGTCAAGCATGATTTCCCTTTCATAAATCCATGCTGACTCGGTCTGATCCTGTCACTGCTTTCCAAATGGGCTGCTATTTTATCCTTAATGATTGATTCCAACATTTTCCCCACTACTGATGTCAGGCTAACCGGTCTATAATTACCCACTTTCTCTCTCCCTCCTTTTTTAAAAAGTGGCATTACATTAGCTACCCCCCAGTCCATAGAAACTGATCCAGAGTCGATAGATTGTTGGAAAATGATCACCAATGCATCCACTATTTCTAGGGCCACTTCCTTAAGTACTCTGGGATGCAGACCATCAGGACCCGGGGATTTATCGACTCTAATCCCATCAATTTCCCTAACACAATTTCCTGCCTAATAAGGATATCCTTCAGTTCCTCATTCTCACTAGACCCACTGTCCCCTAGTACATTCGGAAGGTTATTTGTATCTTCCTTTGTGAAGACAGAACCGAAGTATTGGTTCAATTGGTCTGCCATTTCTTTGTTCCCCATTATAAATTCACCTGAATCCGACTGCAAGGGACCTACGTTTGTCTTTACTAATCTTTTCCTCTTCACATATTTATGGAAGCTTTTGCAGTCAGTTTTTATGTTCCCTGCAAGCTTCCTCTCGTACTCTATTTTCCCCTTCTTAATTAAACCCTTAGTCCTCCTCTGTTGAATTCTAAATTTCTCCCAGTCCTCAGGTTTGTTGTTTTTTCTAGCCAATTTATATGCCTCTTCCTTGGTTTTAACACTATCCTTAATTTCCCTTGTTAGCCATGGTTGAGCCACCTTCCCCGTTTTATTTTTACTCCAGACAGGGATGTACAATTGCTGAAGTTCATCCATGTGATCTTGAAATGTTTGCCATTGTTTATCCACTGGCAACCCTTTAAGTATCCTCTGCCAGTCTATTCTAGCCAATTCACACCTCATACCGTCGAAGTTACCTTTCCTTAAGTTCAGGACCCGAGTTTCCAAATTAACTTTGTCGCTCTCCATCTTAATAAGGAATTCTACCATATTATGGTCACTTTTCCCCAAAGGGCCTCGCACAACAAGATTGTTAATTAGTCCCTTCTCATTACACATCACCCAGTCTAGGATAGCTAGCTCCCTGGTTGGTTCCTCGACATATTGGTCCAGAAAACCATCCCTAATACACTCCAGGAAATCCTCCTCCACCGCATTGCTACCAGTTAGGTTAGCCCAATCTATATGTAGATTAAAGTCGCCCATGATTACTGCTGTACCTTTATTGCGCACATCCCTTATTTCTTGTTTGATGTTGTCCCCAACCTCACTACTACTATTTGGTGGTCTATACACAACTCCCACTAGCTTTTTCTGCCCTTTGGAATTCCGCAGCTCCACCCATACCGATTCCACATCATCCAGGCTAATGTCCTTCCTTACAATTGCATTAATTTCCTCTTTAACCAGCAACGCCACCCCGCCTCCTTTTCCTTTCTGTCTATCCTTCCTACATGCTGAATACCCTTGGATGTTGAGTTCCCAGCCTTGGTCACCCTGGAGCCATGTCTCCGTGATGCCGATCATATCGTATCCGTTAACTGCTATCTGCGCAGTTAATTCATCCACCTTATTCCGAATACTCCTCGCATTGAGGCACAGAGCCTTCAGGCTTATCTTTTTAACATACTTTGACACTTGTGAATCTTGCTGTAATGTGGCCCTTTTTTTTTTGCGTTGGGTTTCTCTGCCCTCCACTTTTACTGTTCTCCTTTCTATCTTTTGCTTCTGCCCCCCTCTATTTCCCTCTGTCTCCCTGCATAGGTTCCCATCCCCCTGCCATATTAGTTTAACTCCTCCCCAACAGCACTAGCAAACACTCCCCCGAGGACATTGGTTCCGATCCTGCCCAGGTGCAACCCGTCCGGTTTGTACTGGTCCCACCTCCCCCAGAACCGGTTCCAATGACCCAGGAATTTGAATCTCTCCCTTCTGCACCATTTCTCAAGCCACGTATTCATCTGAGCTATCCTGCGATTCCTACTCTGACTAGCGCGTGGCACTGGTAGCAATCCTACTTTTGAGGTCCTACTTTTTAATTTAACTCCTAGCTCCCTAAATTCATCTCCTAAGACCTCATCCCGTTTTTTACCTATATCATTGGTACCTATATGCATCACAACAACTGGCTGTTCACCCTCCCTTTTCAGAATGTCCTGCACCCGCTCCGAGACATCCTTGACCCTTGCACCAGGGAGGCAACATACCATCCTGGAGTCTCGGTTGCGGCCGCAGAAACGCCTATCTATTCCCCTTACAATTGAATCCCCTATCACTATCGCTCTCCCACTCTTTTTCCTGCCCTCCTGTGCTGCAGAGCCAGCCACGGTGCCATGAACTTGGCTGCTGCTGCTCTCCCCTGATGAGTCATCCCCCTCAACAGTACCCAAAGCAGTGTATCTGTTTTGCAGGGGGATGACAGCAGGGGACCCCTGCACTACCTTGCCTGCACTGCTCTTCCTGTTGGTCTTCCATTCCCTATCTGGCTGTGGCCCCATTACCTGTGGTAAGACCAACTCACTAAACGTGCTATTCACGTCATTCTCAGCATCGTGCATGCTCTAGAGTGAATCCACCCGCAGCTCCAGCTCCGCAACGCGGTCCGTCAGGAGCTGGAGGCGGACACACTTCCTGCACACGTAGTCGTCAGGGACACCGGAAGTGTTCCTGACTTCCCACATAGTACAGGAGGAGCATAACACGTGTCCGAGCACTCCTGCCATGACTTAACCCTTAGATACACTTAAATTGGCAACACCAATGCTAAAAGTTAATTACTGATATATATATAAGGACGGGAGAGTGGAGAGCACCAGTTCTAACTGTCGCAGGAGAGAGTGGAGAGCACCAATATGGTATCTATATTGGCAAATTTTCCCAAAATATCTTTGTGTCTGAAAGCCATTATACCAGCTGCTGATTGCAGTCCAATATCGTCAATTTCCAAATGACTGCTTACATGCATGTCTCGCACAACACTGAGATTACCATAGCAACAAGAAAACTATCCAAGTGTTGTAGTGAACAAAAGAAAATTCAGTGTCAGTATCATAATAGTACTCTCAAAATGTTTTATAACTTTTTTTTTTAGAAACTTGGGATTTATTTTAACTCTTTTTGCAGTGCAAAAATGCGATTAAAATGGTTTATAATTCCACTTTAAATTAAAGTAATGTGGATTTGAATAAAATATATCCAAAGTGGCTCTATTCAATTCAATATAAAATTCCCAATGTGCATAATTGCATTTTTCCATATGGCTTTCCTCCATGTTTGACGAGAGTTCAACCTCGAGACAAATAGGATACATTTGCATTTCCATGAGGCAAATCACATCGGATGATATTGCTTGAGAATTTACTTGAGAGATAAATTATCCATGTGATTTTCACTGGGGAAATGCAAACAATATTGTCTTTGTCTTCTATTCTTTTTCTGTCTTTACATAGCTTTCTCTTGTTTCTATGTTTCTCGCCCTCTCTCTCATCGCTCTTTTTGTAAGCCTTTCACAGTTCTTCTCTGTCTTTATATATGTCTCCCACTCTGTATGTCCCTCAAACTACCTTCTCTCTATATGTCTTCTACCTTTTCACCTCCCCAAAGACCTAGAGGCAGACAAAAGGTGTCAACCCTCTAATCACTATAGAAATTATCTCATCTACATGGGTACATAGCAGCAGCTCTTTTCTCAAGGAGTTCTAAAACTCCCTTCCAAAGAGTATGATCATCATAACACACTTCAGACAAATAACATACCAGGACATAACTCCATCATGATCAGTGGAAACAAGAAAATACAAGCACGAGCTTTCCTCAGCCAAGGAAATGAGAATGTGCCCAAAGCAAATGCAAAATATCAATGTTGCATATTTCTAAGACATGCAATAACCTTCCTCTATGGGATCACAATTCTGCCAGGTAGGTTTGCCAGAGTTTTCTTGGGGATTAACAAGAATAAAAATCCTCTCCTGGCGGTGAAGTACCTAATAAGAAATGAAATCTTTCTCTTTTGTTAACTTCTGCAGTGTACAGAATCCCTTCAACAAAAGCAATCACATTGTTGACATTTTGGGCAAAATCTTTTAAAATAAAGAACTTGCGTCTCCTCTATTCTTGCATCAACGGGTGTTACCTCTGACTAGACCAATCAAAGCAGAGGGAAGGTGGCATATTAAGGGAGATTTATGGAAACAGTGTCAGCCTCACACTTGTTTTGGGGCTTGGAGAGTCACGCTGCAGCATGGATATTTAAACTCACTTTAGACCTTCATTGTGAAAATATATCTTAATTAGCTAACGTTCCTCGAAGCTCTTGAATTTGGGAAGTATTAGCCAAGTGGCCTGTCCTCACAGTGTGTTAGTTTTGTCAATGGAAAAGCACATATATTTCAATGTTTTCCTCTGTGCATTATTTTAAGCAAATTCATCAGCATGTTTATGAATTCATTGGCCCCAAGTTTCCACATGCGGCAAAACAGGCGCCCCTCCGAGCTGGGCGCCCGTTTTTCGAGCCGAAAACGGCGCCTGAAAAAAAATGCGCTATTCTCGAGCGCTTTGCAGCTCGATGTCTGCTTGGCGCGGCACACAGGGGGCAGAGCCTACCACTCGCGCCGATTTTGTAAGTAGAAGGGGGCGGGTACAATTTAAATGAGTTTTTTTCGTGCCGGCAACCCTGCGCGTGCGCGTTGGAGCGTTCGCGCATGCGCAGTCTGAAGTAAACATTGGCACTCGGCCATTTTAAAAAATGCTGCAGAAAAAGTGAAAATTTGTTTATTGAACCCTTGCAAAGGCTTGCATTTTAATTTTCTTGATATTTCTGTGTGTGAGGGAGTGCATTCTGTAATTAAAGATAGACTGTGATAAACGGGACACATGCACTTGTTTGAGACTATTCAAATTCTTTGTAGCTGTTCAATTTTTAACATTTTTTAATAAAACCACATTGCCCTTCCATGATCAGCACTGAGGCTTCTTGCAGCTTTCTCCCTCCCTCCTCCTGCCGTCGGTCGGGCCCAACAGCAAACCGCTGCCTGAAAGGCCTGCCTGAAGCACTTTCACACAGGTAGGAACATGGTTTATTTAATCTTTTCTTTGCTTATAAATTTTTATTCAGGTTGGATTTATTTGTATAATATTTGTATAAGTATAACTAAGAATTTATTGTAGAATTTAATGACTTCCCTTCCCCCCCTCCCCCCCCACCTCGTTCCCGACGCCTAATTTGTAACCTGCGCCTGATTTTTTAATGTGTAGACAAGGTTTTTTCAAGCCTACAAAAATCTTCACTTGCTCCATTCTAAGTTAGTTTGGAGTACGTTTTCACTGTGGAAACTTTCAAATCAGGCGTCAGTGGCCGGACACGCCCCCTTTTGAAAAAAAAATTCTGTTCAAAAGTGAAACTGTTCTACCTGACTAGAACTGCAGAAAACTTAAATGTGGAGAATTCCGATTTCTAAGATACTCCGTTCTCCACCAGTTGCTCCTAAAAATCAGGAGCAAATCATGTGGAAACTTGGGGCCATTATAACTAATGCAGAAGTAATTTTCAGGGAGAGAGTCTTCCTGAACCTATGGCTGATGAATAATTAAATCGTGATGGAGATGTACTCATTTTTGATTGAGACAGCATCCTTTTCTGGATGCAAAATTTCAAATCTGGGCCTGACAAAATAACAACTGGAATTAAAGTATTGTACTGAAAGTTTTATACAATAGATATATTATTTCTTTTGTGAACCTTGGCCGTATTTACCAGTATGTGAACTACGTCTATTCCACAAATGAACAGACATTGTACATATTCCTCACATTGCATGCTTTGAAGAGTTCCAGCACATTTTTCTAAAATTGTTTCTGGTGTTCAGCGTTTAATTAAGTGTTATTCCAATGATCAAAATCAGAGATATTTAGAAATGCACTACAGTAATAATTTGACACACAACACACAAAAACTTATTAAAAGAACTTGCACTTATAAGGCATCCCAGCACATCCGCAACGGTATTTCTTCTCAAATGAACTTTTCTTTTTTTTTTAGACTGTCATCAAGTATGTAAGCAAATGCAGCAGAAGTTTTGCCCACGAAGATCCCACAAACAACTAATGAGATTAAAGACTAGCTAAACTGCTTATGGTAGTATTGGTTGAGGTTATAATGTTCAACAAGACACTGAGAAAATTCCCTGCTCTTCTCAAAACAGTGTCATAGGATCCTTAACATCCGGGATTCTCAACCAGGAGTCCGCAGCTCCTTAGGAGTCCACCAGTTGGTTTGTCCCATCAATATACAGGGAAGACTACCGATTATGGCGTAAACATCAGTAGCCTCCTCTGTATAGTGAGACGAGTGGAATAGTTTCAGCGATACAAAAACTGCGTGTGTAGCCAATTCAGGTTCTTCCTGTTGGAAACCATTTGAACGCTTAGACAAGTCCCTTTGCTTGTCACTGACTTTTACAGCAGTATTTATCTCTAAGATTTTGTTTGATCCAGTCCTATTCGCTTCCACATTCATGAACCACTCACCACTTTTAACCATTAAATAAAATAGTGGGACTTGTAACTTCTCTTCCGGGGGATTAAAACCGGAGTTGGGGGCGGGGAAATCTGCAAGTTAGCTCGGCATTGCGTGGGCCGAGGTAGCGAGAGCCTTCCTTTCAACCGTTTATTTCCCCCTCGTGCGGAGCCGCCTTGTGTCGTTTGGAAGCCGCTCACACGTTTGAAAAGAAGACCATTCTTTCCTGATTAAACTGGTGCTTGAGACGGGGAAGGGGCTCAGTCAACGGAGAGAGAGCATGCACCACATGGCCTTGGGAGTTACTTTATTCATTCACGGGATGTGGGTGTCGCTGGCAAGGCCGGCATTTATTGCCCATCTAAATTGCTCTTAAAAGAGGGGGGGAGGGGCAGGGAGTGGTGGGGGACAAGAACAGAGAAAGAGGGGTGGAGAGAAAGAGGGGTGGAAAGAAAGAGACTTTCCAGTCTCTGGGCTTGCGGCAGGGCTGTAATAATCGGGATTTGTTGCAACTCTCTCCTTTAACGTCTTCAGTCTGAGTTAATAAAGTAGCTGAAGACGTTATCACAATTTTCCTCGTACCTTAGACTTGGAGCTTTATATTCATGGCCATGTGCGTCTCTGACAGACGGATAGGCCGAGTCTGTGCATTCGTGTCCTTTGAGATACCCCTGGCTACTTGTGAAAAGGTTGATGAGGAGGAAAGAGATGGGCTGCCTTTATCACTGAAGGACTTATGACAATGATATCAAGTGGGTAAAGTCTCTGAAGGCCCTGTTTATTTCTCCATTTCTCTCATTTGCCATCCGACACAGCCATTACTGGTGCTGTTAATTCAAGTCTCTGGCTTTCACCGCCATGTTGGGGTTTGGTATCGAAATAAGAGGAAATTTCTGTTTCCAAAATGGAGGATGTGGACCTGGAATTTGAGTGTAGTCTGACCGAGTGTGCACCGAAATGAGCCTGTAGTGAGCACTGCATTTGTTGCTCCTGGTTCATTTCCTGTTAAGAAAATGGTTGATGGGGTGGAACAGACTTTAGATAGCAAATGGGCACATAATGTAAATTTAGCATAAAAACAGAAAACGCTGGGAATAATCAGCAGGTCAGGCAGCATCTGTGGAGAAAGAAACAGAGTTAACGTTTCAGGTCGATGACCTTTCGTTAGACCTAAAACATTAACTGTGTTTCTCTCCCCACAGATGCTGCCTGACCTGCTGAGTATTTCCAGCATTTTCTGTTTTTATTTCAGATTTCCAGCATCTGCAGTATTTTGCATATGTAAATTTAGGACTTAATAAATTCCTCTCAATGGAAGATGTAATAGAGCTGCTAATAACTCATTTTTAAACTGAAAAAATACTTGTGTTGTGTTACAGGGGTTCCGCGGAAGTTTTATTATACAGGAGGGCGGCCTCGGTAACAAAAAGATTGAGAACCCCTGCTTTATATCCACTAAAAAGACAAAAGGGTCCTTAGTTTAACAATTTGTATTGGAGACTGTTCAGAGAAGGCTCACTAGGTTGATTCCAGAAATGAGGGGGTTGACTTATGAATTTAGCTCGAGTAGGTTGGGTCTATATTCACTGGAGTTCAGAAGAATGAGAGGTGATCTTATCGAAACATATAAGATAATGGACTCAAGTTTCAGCCTGAGTTGCTCCTATTTTTTTGGAGCAACTAGTTTAGAATGGAGCATCTTAGAAATTGCAATTCTCGGCATTTAGTTTGCTCCAGTGAGTTAGAATAGTTTCATTTTAGAACAGATCTTTTTTTCAAAAGGGGGCGTGTCCAGTCACTTCCGCCTATTTTGCAACTTTAGGCAACGAAAACTTACTCCAAACTAACTTAGAATGCAGTAAGTGTAGATTTTTGTACGCTCAGAAAAATCAGGTGCAGAGAACGAGAGTTGGGGGGGGCAGGGGCGGGGGGAGAAGGGGGGGTTTACAAACATTAAACACTTCACTTTTACAAATAAAGAGCCATCATCAATAATAAATGATAAATAAATCAATAAATCAACCCAAAAAAATTAATAAATTTTTTTTTTTTAAATTGCTTAAATCACTCACTAAATAAAACATTATTTCTACTCACCTACTGCAGCACCGAGGAGAAGAGAGGGGAGGGGGGAGAAGAGAGGGGAGGGGGAGGGGGGGGGAGAGAAGAGTGCAGGGGAGAGAAGATGAACGGGGGGGAGGGGGAAGATGAACGGGGAGGAGGGGGGAGGGGGAAGATGAACGGGGAGGAAGGGGAAGATGAACGGGGAGGAGGGGGGGAGGGGGAAGATGAACGGGGAGGAAGGGGAAGATGAACGGGAAGGAGGGGGGGAGGGGGAAGATGAACGGGGAGGAAGGGGAAGATGAACGGGGAGGAGGGGGGGAGGGGGAAGATGAACGGGGGGGGGAAGGGCGAAGATGAACGGGGGGAAGGAGGGGAGGGCGAAGATGAACGGGGGGAAGGAGGGGAGGGGGAAGATGAACGGGGGGAAGGAGGGGAGGGGGAAGATGAACGGTGGGGTGGAGGGCGAAGATGGACGGGGGGAAGGGGGGAGGGGGAAGATGAACGGGGGGGAGGGGGAAGATGAACCGTGGGGGGGGGAGGGGGATGATGAACAGGGGGAGGGAGGGGAGGGGGAAGATGAACGGGGGGAGGGGGGGAGATGAACGGGGGGGGGGGGATGAACGGGGGGGGGGGATGAACGGGGGGGAGGATGGAGGGGGGGGAGGATGGAGGGGGGGGAGGGGGAAGATGAACGGGGGGAGGGGGAAGATGAACGGGGGGGAAGATGAATGGGGGGAGGGGGAAGATGAACGGGGGGAGGGGAGGCGGAAGATGACCGGGGGGAGGGGAGGGGGAAGATGACCGGGGGGGGGGGGGGGGGGGGGGGGAAGATGGGAAGATGAACGGGGAGGAGTGGGAAGATGAACGGGGGGTGGGGGGGGGGGGAGATGAACGGGGAGGAGGGGTAAGATGATGAACGGGAGGGGGGGAAAGCGAAGATGATGAATGGGTGGGGGGGAAGAGAGATGATGATGAACACGAGGGGGGGGGGGGTGCCGTGAGATGATGAACGGGGAAGGGGGAGAAGATAATGAACGGGGGAAAGCTGAGCGGGCCCCGCCGAGGACTTCGGGTGGGACCCGCCCCCAGCGAGAGGCCAGGCGGGTGGGCCCCACTGCCAATGAAGAAGCCGCGCCGCGCCGAGGACTTCGGGCGGGGCCCGCACGCAACAGATGTTGGGCTGTCGCCGCCGCTAATGCTTCAGGCGGGGCACGCTCCCAGCGAGAGGCCGGGCGGGTGGGCCCTGCCGCCAACGAAGAAGCCGGGCCGCGCCGAGGACTTCGGGTGGGACCTGCACGCAGCAGATGCCGGGCCACCGTTGACGACGGCACTTCGGGTGGGGCCTGCCCCCAGCAAGAGGCCGGGCAGGCGGGTCCCGTCAACGACGAGGTAAGCGGTGTCAGGCCACTCGGCCAGGGATAGGGACGATGTCCCTTCGGCCTGGGATAGGGTCGTCGCCCGGAGACAGGACGCGCTGGGATGGCCGGGAGCTACTGTGCGCATACGCGCAGCTGCCGGCACTGTTTTTGGCGCAGGACTGTAGCTCCGCCCCCAGCAGCTCCTGCTGCGCAGCGCCGAGCTGGAAATGGGCCTACAGCTATTGGAGAATCGCAAGGTAAGTATTCGGCGCAATTTTTGTTCTACAAATTAGGTGGGCCTCTCCGATGTGCGCCGTTCTAGCGGGAGTCCGAAACTTGAGCCCAATGAGGGGGCTCGACAAGATGGATGCAGAGATTACATTTCCACTCATCGGAGAAACTAAAACTAGGGGGCATAGTCTCAGAATAAGGGGCTGCCCATTTAAAACTGAGATGAGAAGGAATTTCTTCTCTCAGAGGGTTCTCAATCTGTGGAATTCTCTGCCCCAGAGAGCTGTGGAGGCTGGGTCATTGAATAAATTTAAGGCGGAGATAGACAGATTTTTGAGCGATAAGGGAATAAAGGGTTATGGGGAGCGGGCAGGGAAATGGAGCTGAGTCCCTGATCAGATCAGCCATGATCTTATTAAGTGACGGAGCAGGCTCGAGAGGTCAAATGGCTTACTCCTGCTCCTATTTCTTGTGTTCTTGACCTGTTTCCCTTGGCAGAGGGGTCAACAACCAGGGGGCATAGATTTAAGGTAATTGGGGGGAGGTTTAGAGGAGATATGAGGGGGAATTTCTTCACCCAGAAGGTGATGGGAGTCTGGAACGCACTTCCCTGTCCGCTCCCCATAACTCTTTATTCTCTTATTGTTCAAAAATCTGTCTCTGCCTTAAATATATTCAATGACCCAGCCTCCACAGCTCTCTGGGGCAGAGAATTCCACAGATTTACAACCCTCATCTCAGTTTTAAATGGGCAGCCCCTTATTCTGAGACTATGCCCCCTAGTTTTAGTTTCTTATATTAGTGGAAATGTAATCTCTGCATCCATCTTGTCGAGCCCCCTCATTATCTTATATGGTAGAGCCAGGAACCCTCACCACAATTAAAAGATTCTTGGATGTGCACTTAAACTGCCGTAACCTACAGGTCTATGGATCAAGAGCTGGAAAGTGGGATTAGGCTGTATATCTCTTGGTCTGCTGGCGCAGACACAATGGGCCGAAATAGCCTCCTTCCGTGCTGTAAATTTCTATGATTCTATCATTTCTAACTCATCTGAAAGAAGGCTCTTACAAGTCAGTTCCGTACTAAAGCATCAGCCTAGATTATTTTCTCAAGTTCTGGCATGGGGCTTGAACACAATAAAATGTTTAGTTAAAAAACAAAACATATGTGGTTATAAAAACTTATTTGAAGTACTTGTTTTTGGAGGTTGAAGCCTTATTGGGTCAGGTAAAAATGAAACCAACCGAACCAAGCTAACACGTAACACCCATACAAACACCTATAAAATTACTGTCTTTAGGACTAGAGGTCAATCCCATACCCATAAATTGGGCAGTAATGCTGTAAAATTATTACTCAACACAATAAAATGTTTAGTTAAAAAACAAAACATATATGGTTATAAAAACTTACTTGAAGTACTTGTTTTTGGAGGTTGAAGCCTTATTCATTGGATGCCTGCTGGCTGTGAAATACATTCTTTGCTTGCTTCAAATTTAACCCTCAGCATCCAGGATTTAGATTCCACTAACAGCTACAATCTTACAGTATTACCCTCCACCACTGCCTGCTCACCCTGCCCCTCACCCCCTGCAATAAACCACTTCTAAGGATGGCCAAATCTCTAGTTTAAGTTTCAATCTTCAAAAAGATGCATAAATGAAAGCCTATTGTACAGGTCAACTAAATACAGCACTACAATTTGCTTTTATTTTTTAACAGATACTTACCGTAAATCTTTACGTTTTCTAAACTCTTCATTTGGGATGGTCCATGGTAGAAATTTTGGTAGACATTCCAGAACCTCATCAGAGAAGTCTGAGAAATCCACATCATACTCTATAAGGATGCCCTCAGTTTCAGGTTCAATTTCACCAGCCTGTCCTAGACTTTTGGTCAAATGCCTGTTTACAAATAAACACAAAACAAGCAAATTTGTATAGTGCATTCCACTTCGACATTGCCTTTATTACTTCCCATTTGTTTCAAAGGTCTCAATCCTTTAACAGAATTGCCATAATGCTTTGCCAAGCTGGTTAAGCACCGTGGTTAAGGATTAAATCTCAGCTAACACTGCATTAACTTCCTCGCACCATTAGACTTATTAATTCCGCATTCGCACCACTGACTCAACATCAAATTGCATTTATACACCGCTTTTAACATAGGAAAGCATCTCAAGGCATTCCGCAGGAGGGTAATCAAACAATAATTGGCATTAAGCTGAATGCAGAGCTATTAGGAGGCGTAACTGAAAGCATGGTCAAAGTTGTAGGTTTTAAGGAGAGTCTTAACAACAACAATTTGCATTTATATAGCACTTTTAATGTAGTGAAACATCCCAAGGCGCTTCACAGGAGCATTACGAGATAAGCCGCATAAGGAGAAATTAGGGCATGTGACCAAAAGCTTGATCAAAGAGGTAGGTTTTAAGGAGCGTCTTGAAGAAGGAAAGAGAGGTAGAGAGGCGGAGAGGTTTAGGCAGGGAATTCCAGAGCTTAGGGCCTAGACAACAGAAGGCACAGCCACCAATGGTTATAGTGATTATAATCAGGGATGCTCAAGAAGGCAGAATTAGAGGAACTCAGCCATCTCAGGGGGTTGTGGGGCTGGAGGAGATTACAGAGATAGAGAGGGGACAAGGTCTTGGAGGGATTTGAAAACAAGGATGAGAATTTTGAAATCAAGGCGTTGCTCAGCCAGGAGCCAATGTAGGTCAGCGAGCACAGGGGTGATGGGTGAGCAGGACTTGGTGTGAGTTAGAACAAGGGCAGCCGAGTTTTGGATCACCTCTAGTTTACGTAGGGTAGAATGTGGGAGGCCAGCCAGGAGTGCGTTGGAATAGTCAAGTCTAGAGGTAACAAAGGCACGGATGGGGGCTTCAGCAGTGGATGAGCCGAGGCAAGAGCGGAGACAAATTATGTTACGGAGATGGAAATAGACGATCTTAGTTATGCTGCGGATATGTGGCCGAAAGCTAATTTCAGGGTCAAATATGACACAAGGTTGCGATCAGTCTAGTTCAGCCTCAGACAGAAGTTGGGGAGAAGGATGGAGTCAGTGTCTAGGGAACGGAGTTTGTGGTTGGGACCGAAAACAATGGCTTCGGTCTTCCCAATAATTGGAGAATATTTCTGCTCATCCAGAACTGGATGTCGATGTCGAACAAGCAGTCTGATAGTTTAGAGACTGAGGTCGGGTCAAGAGAAGTGGTGGTGAGGTAGAGCTGGGTGTCATCAGCTTACATGTGGAAACTGACGCTGTGTTTTCGGATGGTGTCACCAAGGGGCAACATGTAGATGAGAAATAGGAGGGGGCCTAGGATAGATCCTTGGGGGACACCAGAGGTAACAAGAAACAGTGGTCGGGGAGGACGATGGAATCGGTGGTGGGAATCAAAAGTCAATAGCTTTAGTCTTCCTGTTCTCAATGTTTAATTGGAGGTAATTGCGGTTCATCCAGAACTGCATTTTGGACAATCAAGCTGACAACACAGTGGCGGGGTTGATTGAGATGGTGGTGAGGTAGAGCTGTACATGTTAGTGTACATGTACATGTGGAACCAGTCTCTGGATGATGTCACCCTCACCTTCTCAAGGGCAATTAGGGATGGACAATAAATGCTGGCCTTGCCAGTGACACCCACATCCTGTGAACGAATAAAACAAAACTAAAGGGCAGCATGTAGCTAAGAATTAGGAGGTGTCCAAGATTAAATACTTGGGGGACTCCAGAGGGCATGGTGGGAATAGAAGCCACAACTGGATTGGTAAGAGTGGAACCAAGTGAGAGCAGTCCCAATGAGCTGGATAGTGGAGGAGAGGCTTTGCAGAATGAAAAGGAGAAGAAAACAGAAAGAATGTGAAAAATAAACAACAGAAAAGCCAGAGACAAAACAAACAGAAAGGCACACACAGACAACCAACTACTAAAATAAAATTGGTAACTGAAACCATTTTCACAAACTTTCAATAAGCAATGCTCGGGAAATACCCACAAGTGAAATTAAATATGTTTTAACCTATTATTCTGCACTCCATGCATACAAATTAGCAGTTAAACCTTTCTAAATGTAAAAATGTTTAGATATTTCAAAATGAAACTTCCATACAACTATCACTTATAAGTAACAAAACATAACTACCACACTGTCAATGAGTGTGGCAATAACCATGCATCAGTCCAACCTGGTCTTAGTCACTGTACCACACCACTAAGCTCTAAAAGAGCACAGCACAGATACATAGCGATAGTACTGACCCAATTCCTCTATTGTAAATGGAGAAGCTACTTTTCAATGACAATCTTAGACCACAGGTATGTTTAGCAGTCAAACTTGAAACACATGAGAGTTTCTGCACACAAATTTTGAGTTGATAAATTGCATTTGTACAGCACACCACACTGGAAGGATGTCTCAGATGCTTTGCAATATAAAAAAAAACATGGAGACGAAGCAGGAGGAAGGAACAGGCTTATGTAGTTAAGGGATGGAGCAAATACAGGTGAAAAAGAAAAACTCTTTGCAAGAGAGTTCAATGAGCGAATCATACATTTAACCATTAAAATTAGCAAAAAATGGTTTTGTGGCATTTAAATAGTACAAATGTGTTCAATCCAATTTGCAAGTGAAGTAGGCCTAATTCACTTAGATGTTCATTACAGCTTATTACTGGCATATTTTATGAATATCCTGAGCTGGATTTTCTAATTTAACATGGATTTTATCGATGCATTATCTCATCATAGTCCACCTGTTAAAAATCTCAGACGTTCTGACGCAGAACTGATTCACACAAGAATTTAAAAGTTGCAAACAGAATCTATTACTTTTTAAACTTGTTAAACTCCCATTCTAGTGTTGAAATATTTTAACTCAAAATTCCCAGTACACCCTAACATAGTGGACAACAAAAGCAACTAATGTAACAACAAAGAAATTAAAAAAAATAAGATGAGAATTTAAATGAGAACAAAATGTATTACTGGTTTTATTTTGGAGACCATACAATCACAAGACTGAACAAAGGAAAGCATCATGACACACTCGCAACAAAGAAAGGAGACTGATGAACATTGCAGCACTGTTAGGTAGGCACCAGTGAATTAGTGAACTGACAAAGGATGGGCCTCAAGTACCAGTGAATTAAATGGGTGGAGCAGCAGACTCCAGTGAATTAAATGGAGAAGTGGGCAGCATGAATTAATAAATTCATAGACCAGTGGACACACCAAGAAACTAATACTGTTTGTGGGAGTTCGCTGTGTGCAAAATGGCTGCTGCATTTCCCACATTACAATAGTGGCAACATTCCAAAAGCGCTTCATTGTCTGTAAAGCGCTTTGAGTCATCCGTGAGGTGGCAGGGACCAGCACAATATAAATTCAAGTCTTTCTTTCTTTTTATTAATAGAGCAGTGGACATGTCAACAAATCAATAAACTAATGGAACAGTGAACATAAATTTATACAGAGGCGGGGGTCAGAGGACATAGGATTGCAAAGCCTAAGATGTCGTTAAATCAGAGCTTGCTGGTCATAATGTGGGAGGAGGGGGGCATAAGACTCAGGTACTAGGCTTGTGATCAGCCACTATGGAAAGCAAACAGGACAGGTAAGCTAATTAGACGCAAGTCATATTTTGACCAGAGGAAGCAAAACAGGGTGGGTAGGATTTGGGTAGACCTCAGCCCTAATTCAGGTAGCTGGAAATTGTAGGGGTTAGACCTGCAAATGGCAAGGAACTCCTCAGTAATCTGTTCATCAGGTGGAAAACCCCAAAACACTACTTTAAACCCAATAAACAGAAAATTCCAAAACAATAATAAAAAAAAGGTGAGAAAAAAATCTCACCATGAGAAAGTGTGCCACATACATCACAGCACCACCAGTGGCGAGAGCCGACAACTGTATTGTGACAAAATTGCCATTATAACGTTTACATAGGCAGGTTGCATTGTAAATGTTGACATTAAAGCATTAAACAAATATCATGACAATGGGAAGTACGCTTTATGGACTATAAGTGCATACCGTATGCAAGACTTTATTATACATGGATGGATGTAAGCTATCATGCACCCTGTTTGTATTTGGGATTATTCAGCAGTTCCCATTGTAGTTGCTATTTATAATGCATGAAGAATGAAAAGATCCCATTTCACTGAATTGACTATGGCAACATAAAAAACTTGAGCTACACAAAACACCTTTTAGTATATTGAATAATACAAATGCTTTAAAACACTATGGGTTGGAATTTCCATTAATACCAGCACCACCTAAATCTTAGCGGTATTCCGGCGGTTGTGTCTTTAGAACTGCCGGAATACTGTAAAAATCCGAATCCACAAGTTTCACCTATTTTATTTCAGCGGTGGCAATAGTGGGCGGGCGCGTTACTCCTCTGGCAGCGATGGTATTTTTCCTTTAGTAAGGCTGGTGCCTACCTAGCAATGGGCGTCTGCGCATGCACAGTTTTCCCCGCAATTTCTGGGGGTCAAAGTTCAACCTGCACATGTGCAAAGGAGAGGCAACATAGAAGAGAGAGAGAAGTTTGGAGAGAGACAGAGAGACACAGAGGAGGCATTTTGACCAGCAAGATACAAAAATATAAAATAAAGTATAATAATAAATATATAAATCAAAATATATTTTATAAATTATTTATATATATAAACATAATATATATATAATGCAAGAAGAAGAGATGAAGGTGGAGAGAGAGCTAGGTGGAAGGAGGCCACACGCTTCTCAGAGGAGGCACAAATAGCACTAGTTCATGAGGTCGAGGTTAACCCAGGGTGAGTGCGTAAAACCTGCCCCTCTTGAATATCAACGAATCTGGCGAGAGATTGCAAAAGCGGTGTCATCTGCTGCACCCGTCATGCGGGGAGCAAACCATAAGAACATAAGAAATAAGAGCAGGAGTAGGCCATATGGCCCCTCGAGCCTGCTTCGCCATTCAATACGATCATAGCTGATCCGATCATGGACTCAGGTCCACTTCCCTGCCCATTCCCCATAACCCCTTATTCCTTTATCGGTTAAGAAACTGTCTATCTCTGTCTTAAATTTATTCAATGACCCAGCTTCCACAGCTCTCTGAGGCAGCAAATTCCACAGATTAACAACTCTCTGAGAAGAAATTCCACCTCATCACTATTTTAAATGAGCGGCCCCTTATTCTAAGATCAGACACTCTAGTTCTAGTCTCTTCCATCAGTGGAAACATCCTCTCTGCATCCACCTTGTTAAGCCCCCTCATAATCTTATACGTTTCGATAAGAATGCCTCTCATTCTTCTGCATTCCAATGAGTAGAGGCCTCAACCTACTCAACCTTTCATAAGTCAAACCCCTCATCTCCAAAATCAACCTAGTGAACCTTCTCTGAACTGCCTCCAAAGCAAGTATATCCTTTCGTAAATATGGAAATCAAAACTATGCGCAGTATTCCAGGTGTGGCCTCACCAATACCCTGCGTAACTGTAGCAAGACTTCCCTGATTGTATACTCCATCCCCTTTGCAATAAAGGCCAAGATTCCATTGGCCTTCCTGATCACTTGCTGTACCTGTATACTATCCTTTTGTGTTTCATGCACCAGGACCCCCAGGTCCCACTGTACTGCAGCACTTTGCAATTTTTCTCCATTTAAATAATAACTTGCTCTTCGATTTTTTTCTGCCAAAGTGCATGACCTCACACTTTCCAACATTATACTCCATCTGCCAAATTTTTGCCCACTCACTTAGCCTGTCTATGTCCTTTTGCAGGTTTTTTGTGTCCTCCTCACAGATTGCTTTTCCTCCCATCTTTGTATCGTTAGCAAACTTGGCTACGTTACACCCGGTCCCTTCATCCAAGTCGTTAATATAGATTGCCAGTGCTGCAAGCGGTGGAACGATATCATTGGGTTGACGAGAGGAAGTAATAACTTGTATCATGCACTGACTAATTACTCTTAATGTAGATCTGCCACATTTTATGATGTTGTAAAGCTTGGTGTCATGCATTATTTCCCATCAATCTCATTGCGCTAGCCTTCTGCATTTAGATGTGTTCATCATGCATCACTTGTGTCCTAATGGTACATAAATGGTCCATCATGGAGGAAAGGATTGGGGATCGTTAATTGGGGATGTCTATCTATGTGTTCCGTAATAGTAGCTGTGAAATTAGTTTACACATAGCTTTTGTCACGTTTGCAGAAAAAATTAGCCAGCAATAGGGCCGAGCTCTGCAAGACGGGCAGAGGTCCACCGAAGGTGGTTCAACTGACGGACCCGGAGGAGCACACTGCAGCTCTGACGGGCACGCATGATCGTTCGGCCACACGTGTTGGTGGTGAACCGGTGCTTGTGGAGGGCAAGTCCTGCATAATCCCCGGGCTGTGCTGCAGTCATGTAATTCAATGTTATGTCAATAGAATGTAATGCAATGCTAAGACCACAACATGTTGTTAGTTCTGACATGAACCATAACTTTTGGATGATCACACTTTGCCACTTGGAAAGCAACATATTGTTTGGGACTTCAAGTTTTTGTTATGTCATACAGTTTCTGTCTACTCTGTTTATGATAGTTTCATGTAATGATTCTCGGTAATACGGTGTTGCTCCTCTACATAAGCCTGCGCAACGTGAGTGTACTCGTGTCACCTCTGACCCCTCCCCTCTGCTGCTGCTAACCACTATTATGTTTTACAGTTGCAGAGGAGGAGGAGCAGCAGCAGCCATCTGCACCAATCGTCCCTCCCATGAGAGCTGCAGAAGAGGACCTATCCGAGGAGGAGGTGGTGGTAGAGGAGGACATACATCACGTCGACACTCCTCAAACTTTTGTGGCAGTGGTGGTGAAGGAGGATGGGGGGATGGGGTGGGACTTTGAAGGGTCCTCTCTACCTACAGCCCCGGTTCCTCATCCGAATCCAATTTGCCTGGATTCCGATCCGAGGTAGCGGGACCAAGCGGCATGCAGCAACGCACACCGAGGGTTCCGACCCCCATGCTGAATCCGCGGCGGCTGATCCAGCAAGGCGGGAGCACTACACGACAGGCAGATGCTAACCTGGACATGGTGGGATTGTCTAGGCAAGCATCGACGTGGGTCGATAGCTCCTCCAGGCCATTGGTGGATTGTCCGACAACATCGCCACATTGTCAGCCCGTCAATTGGAGGACATGGCGGAGCTGATTGCGGCAGTGAGCAAGAACAATGAGTCAGTCAATGCCATGCGGTAACTGATGGTCTCGGGATATGGCACTGCACCCCGAGGTGGCATACAACCAATGGCGACAGCACGTGATTGTCTGGAGAAAGTAATTTCTTCCAACTTTGAAGATGGGTCCTCAACACTGCCAGCTTCAGAGCCCCCACACATAGCGCTGCAATCTCGCCCCCCCCCCCCCCCCAGCAGCTGCGCTCGAGGTGCTCTGCTGCACCATGTCCTGGTCCCAACATGGGCAGGGCCAGGGGTATTAATAACGGGAGGAGAAGGGCAGGGCCAAGGGTCGGGTGGGGGGGTTTGGGGAGGAAAGGTGTTGGGAAAGGTGGCCGCAGGCAGAATCCTTGAAGGGTGTGGGGTGGGGGGAGTGTTGTTGTACAGGTTGTTGTTGTTGTTGTTAATGTTGGGTTTGTTATGCATCAGATTTAATTGAAAAATAATTTTATTTAAAATCTTAAACTTGTTAAATTTCAAAATGTATAAAAAATTATTATTCAACTGAACCATTCTGGTGCAATTATTTTGGAAAATGAGGGGTAACAATCATTGATTGTAAGGGTTACATACATGGCCATACAAGGGTGAAACGTAACTCTCAACGTTCAAGCAAAGCGTTCATTTATGAGCTGCTGACTTATCAGTTTTTCAGTCGCTAAAGTTTGGGGGGAGGGCGGGGAGAGGGGGTGGCCAGGCTCCTCAACCTTGCCCTCCTCGATGTCCCTGTCTTCCTCTTCCTCCACCCCTCTCTCCTGAGGTGGTCCGGCAGTCCCATCTGGAAATTCCTGTCCCCACTGGACGGCGAAGTTGTGCAACATGCAACACACAACAAACTTAGCTACCTGTTCAGGATGGTATTGCAGGCTACCTCCGAGTGGTCCAGACATCGGAAGCGTTGCTTCAGCACTCCAATTGTCTTTTCGACGATTTTGCATGTGGTTATATGGCTTCCATTGTAGCGCTTCTCAGCTTCTGTCTTGAGTCTTCCGCAGGGGTGTCATGAGCCAGCTGGCACGGCCGTATCCTTTATCCCCCAGCATCCAGCAGTGACCTTGCGGCTGACTCTTAAACAGGTCCAAGACAGTGCTCTCATGCAAGATGTATGCATCATGGATTCTCCCTGGAAAATTGGCATTCACTGCCATGATTATTTGCTTGTGGTCGACAACGAGCTGCACATTAAGGGAGCAGAATCACTTTCAATTTCGGTACACCTCCGCTTCCTCTAAAGGTGCTCGCAAGGCGAGGTGCGTAGTCTGTTGCACCTTGGACCTTGGGGAAGTTTGCTATTCACGAAAAACCCAATGCCCTCTCACTCTGTGCCTCCCTGGTCATTGGAAAGTTAATAAAGTCCAAGCTGCGTGCGTAAAGCGCATCGGTTACCTGGCGAACGCAGCGATGTGTGGCGCACTGAGAGATTCCACATCTGTCACCAGTTGATGCCTGAAATGAACCGGATGCATAGAAAGAAAGTGCCGCAGTCACCTTCACCTCTGACGGTGTTGGTAGGTTGCATGTCTGCCTTAATGAGCTGGCATATCTCAGTGATTACCTCTTTTCGGAAGCGCAGCATTCTAATGCACTGCGTATCGTTGAGGTGCAGGTACGAGCGATGCTCCCTGTAATTTCGTTGAGGGTAAGGTCTCCTCCACCTCAAGAGTCTGCGTCCTATTTCATTGGGTACATAATGCACTTCAACAAACCTTCTTCCAGCTCTATTCTACATCATGTAAGTAGTTAGCAATATTGGCACTGAAAGTACAGGCCCCATTTCTTTTTAAGTACTCAACAATTTTCAGATGTCCACAAATTTTCTTTGAATTAAAATCAATGCTCTCATAATCTTCTATATATTCAAAATCCCTTCGAAACTACTTCAGAAATCACTCACAAATCAATTTTAGGCTGCTGGCAACTTCACACAGCCTTTTCCTAAAGAATGATCAATTTTCCAAAATGGTGTCATAATGCCGAGATAAGGTCAGGTAAGTAATGTGAAATGTGGGTGATACGTTTCTCCAGTGGTAACGGGTGGTAAAAATGGGTGTTTAGCTAAATTTTGTGCTGCAGTGAATTTTGGGTGGTGTTTGGGCGGTAGATGTAGGCGGGCGGTTTCGTTCAATGCCAGCAGTAATTGGCTGCCGAAATTACCGCTGGTGATATTCGAGCGGCAGACATGCAGTAACGGGCGGAAGTTTGCACATTTGGCATTTGCAGCGGTAAACGGGCAGAAAGGAATAGAAATTCCAGCCCTTTGTACCATGCATTGAAAATAGTGAAAAAGTTTAACTTTTTCTGCTGATTAACTCAAGAAAATCAGTTTGCCGTTACTAATAAAGAACAAGTACTAATGGAGAGCAAACATTTGCTCTATGTTTATCATAACAGGAATATATCTCAGATTCTATCTTTCTGCAAAATTAAGTTATTTTCCTGAAATGGAAAGTAATTTGATTTTAATTTGGTGGACATTAAATAGGCAAAAATGTATTTGAATTCTACTGCTAAAGAAGCATATTTCAGGCACTATAATGGAAAATGATGTTTATTGTGCAATACTCTATTAATTGTTAGTATTTCACTTCAACTATTGAACGGTGACATAGTGGTAATGTTACTGGACTTGCAATCCAGAGGCCTGGACTAATGATCCAGAGACAAGAGTTCAAATCCCACCATGGCAGCTTGGAGATTTAAATTCAGTTAAGTAAATCTAGAATAAAAAGCTAGTATCCGTAATGGTGACCATGTAACTAACGGATTGTCGTAACAACCCATCTGGTTCACTAATGTTCTTTATGTGACTCCAGACCCACAGCCATGTATTGACTCTTAATTGCCCTAGCAAGCCACTCAGTTGCAACAAGCCGCTCACTATGGGAATACCTTCACCGCACAGACTGCAGCAGTTCAAGAAGGCAATTCCCCACCACCTTCTCAAGGGCAATTAGGGATGGGCAATAAATGCTGGCCTAGCCAGCGACGTCCACAACCCAGGAACTAATTTTTTTTTTAAACTTTGCACATTTTAACAACCAAATTGTTCCTACCCATCTGCAAAATTGCTGTCATCCCTCCAGTCCACGATGCAGCATATAAACAGAATGTTCACATAATCTCCAGGCCTAGCCATGAAGTCTTCTGGACACTCTTCTATTGGCACCAAGATTCTAGGTACTCTGTGATCAACCGGTGAAAACACGACAAACTCCTTGTAAAGTTCACTGTTTTTATCAGTTAATGGTTTGATGAATCCTGTCACAGCTCTGGAATGTTTCTTCTCCACAATGTAAACAATCTATATTTATGGGAAGAACATCAGTGTTATCTCGTTAGTCTTCAACCATTTTCAC
Organism: Pristiophorus japonicus; assembly: GCF_044704955.1. NCBI lineage: Eukaryota > Metazoa > Chordata > Chondrichthyes > Pristiophoridae > Pristiophorus > Pristiophorus japonicus. The sequence goes on along the minus strand of NC_091982.1, from coordinate 181,870,542 downwards.
AGTTACAAGAAAATCCTCAAAAAAGCATCTTTTAGCAAGCATTCAACATTTCTCATGAATCTAAACAAATTGCTTACTTTTTAAACTGTAGTAGTTGCTCAAAATCCCCCCCCCCCCCCCACCCCCCCGTCACACACACACTTCAAAGGGATTGAAGTGTAGTCACTGTTGAAAGTATAGAGATTAATGACCAGATAATCTGCTTTAGTGATATTGGTTGAGTGATAAATATGGGCCAGGACACCGGTGAACTTATCTTTGAATATAGTGCCATGGGATCTTTCGCCTCCACCTGAGGGCGCAAGATATCTTGATATTGCCATGTACAATTTTTGCTAATGTAGTTTAAACTCAGCATCCCATATCCTTGTGTCAATTGAGATTTGAGACAATCAATGAAAAATTCACTATCAATATGGCTACACAGCCAGGAACCCAGAGTGTTTGAGGCACTTGTCCAACCAGCGGTGGTCTGATTCCATCTACTCTGTGCCATCCTTTCATACTTTTAAAGACTGACATCATATTGTCCTATAATCTGTGTGGTTCTGACAACAACAAAAATATTCAACGTCTTTCTTCATATTTGCATTTCCTCATACCAGGCATATCTTATTGAAGCTGTGCTGTACCTTCTCAAAAGCCTCAATATCCTATAGTGTGGAGCCGAAAACTGCACACTGCAGGGTATAACATATTTAGAAAAGATAGAGAGGGTAAAAGGCGAGGTGGAGTAGCTGTACATATTCGGGATAACATAATGGCAGAAGAAAAAAGTGACACAGCAAGACAAAAATAGAATCCATATGGATAGAAATAAAAAATAATAAAGGATCAATCACACTAATAGGTGTAGCCTACAGACCACCTAATGGTGGAAAGGAGATGGAGGAAGAAATGTGCAGACAAATTAGGGAAATTAGTTTTAAAAAATTGAATAATAATCATAGGGGATTTCAACTACCCCGGTCTTAATAGGTAAAGGGGATAAGGGAATGGAGTTCCTACAATATGTACATGACTCCTTTCTAACCCATTATGTGAAAAGTCCACCAAGGGAGGATTCGCTATTGGATCTAGTAATGGGGAATAAACCAGAGCAGATAAGAGAAGTAAAAGTAGGGGAACATCTAGGCAATAGTGACCATGCTATAATACGCTTTAAGATGATAATTGACAAGGACATAAGTATGACGAAAACCAGGGTAATAGATTGGCGAAAAGCTGATTTTGAGGGGCTGACAATAGAACTTAGGAAAATAAAATGGGCAACAATATTGGCAAACAACGATGTAGAACAGCAATGGGAAACATTTAAAATGGTGTTCAACAGAGTGCAGGAACAATATATTCCACTCAAAGAACAAACTAAACACTAATGAGACTCCATGGATGAATAAAGCCATAAGGGAACAATTGGGGGTTAGGAAAGAGGCATATATTAAGTACATGGACAAGCAGGGGTGTGCATGATAAGGAAGAATACGAAAAGATGAGGAGAGAAGTCAAAAAAACAATTAGGAACGCAAAGAGGAACTATGAAATTTAATTACCAAGGAACATCAAACAAAATAGTAAAATATCTTACAGGCACATCAATAAAAAAGGACGTTGGGATGGGAATAGGGCCATCAAGGGATAGACAGGATAAAACCACAGGTAACGATAGAGAGATGGCAGAAACATTAATTAATTATTTTGCTTCAGTATTTAGCAGGGAGATAAAACAGATGGACTTGACATTGGATGATGAAAGTAGTAATGAGATAAGTGCATGTAAAATAAAGAGGGTATATTTTAAATAAACGAATCAAACTCAAAGAGGATAAAAACCCTGGTCCGGATGGATTGCATCTACACATTTTAAAAGTATCTAGGGAAGAGATAGCAGAGACAATACTACACATATTTAGTAATTTGTTAGAAAAAGGTGCAGCGCCAGGGGACTGGTGGATAGCTAACGTAATACCTATATTTAAGAAAGGAGATTGAACATGTCCAGGGAATTATAGACAAGTCAGCTTACATTGGTGGTAGGAAAAATAATGGAATCCCTACAAAAGTAGAAAATAGAACAACATCTAGTAACCAAAAATATAATAGTCAGCATGGATTTCAAAAGGGAAATTCTTGCTTGACCAGCCTCATTGAATTTTTTGAAGAGGTAACAGAGATAGGAGACAATGGTAATGTAGTAGATGTAATGTAGATTTTCAGAAGGCCTTCAATAAGATACCTCATAATAGACTGATGAACAAGGTCAGAAAATGCAGTCGGGGTCAAGTAGCAAGACAGAAAGCAGAGAGTAGGAGTAAAAGGTAGCTATTCATAGTGGCAGAAGGTGGGTAGTGGTGTTCCACAAAGATCAGTGCTGGGACCACTGCCGTTCACAATTTATATTAATGATTTAAAACTTTGGAATCAAAAATGCAATTTCTAAATTTGCAGATGACACCAAATTTGGGGGGGGGCGGGGGGGGGGAAGAGAGAGATAGTCAATACTGAGGAGGACTGCAATAAATTACAGGAGGACATTAATAAACATGCAGAATGGGCATATAATTGGCAAATGAAGTTCAACACTGATAAATGTAAGATATGACATTTTGGTAGGAAGAATAAAGAGGTCACTTATTACTTGGAGGATGCGAGTCTAGGTGGGATAGAAGAACAAAGGGATCTTGGAGTACAAATACACAAATCACCAAAAGTTGCGACACAGGTTAGCAAGGCCATTAGAAAAGCAAACCAAGCACCAGGGTTTATTTCTAGAGGTATAGGGCCCAAGTTCCTCCCCCCACCCCCCGCCCCCATAAAAACGATGAACCTCTGTGAGGTGTGCCGACTTTCCAGACTAAAATGGGTGTGGAAAATTCTCCCCACTCCTCAGGGCGTCTTTGGCCTCGGCGTAATGCAGCACATCCAGTGGGGGCGGAGCCAGGTCCCGGCGCTGAAAACAGTGCTGGGACCTCTGCACATGCGCGCTAGAGTGTGCATGCATGTGCAGTAGCTCCTCGCAGCCCGAATCTCTGCGACACTCTTCAGGCTGTGTGGAAGGGGCCCGAAGCCGCCGCCCGTAGCCCTGGCCAAATGGGCTCCCTCATCGGCGGCTCGTTGCTTTCCCTAAGGTCGGACTTCTATTATTTATTTGTTATTTATTGATTGATTGATTGATTATTACTTTGGTCTTGGTGCTTTAGGTGCAAGGTTCTTTCTATTTTTTATTTGTTAATTAATTGCTTATTACTTTTTGTGCTTTGTAAGTCTTGGTGTTAGGTGCAGATCCTCTCAGCTTCTTTGTATTTTTTTATTTGTTATTGAATGCTTATTTTTGTGCTTTGTTTAGTGCTTTAAATGTATTTATGCTTCTTTAATGTTGTTGTGAAGGTGGTTAGTGCTTTGCAAGGTCCTCTCACTTCCCTTCACCCCCCCACCACACCGCACCCCCATCTCTGGCTATGCGCTGATTTCTTAGCTTACCGCAAGGTTTTTCTGTGCGGACACGTGGCCATATACGCTGGCCTAAGTTAGTTTGGAGTAACTTTTAGCTGTCTAAACTTGCTTAAATGGCCAAAACAGGCGTAAGTGGCTGGTAACGCTCCCTCTTGAACAAAAAACTAAACTTAAAAAAAACCTAACTAACTCACTTATACTGGAGCAAATTAAATGGGCAGAATTGCACTTTTTAAGATACTCCAAAAAAAATCTAGTTGCTCCAAAAAAAACGGAGCAACTCCTGGGGAAACTTGGGGCCCATAGAAAGGAAAAGTAAGGAAGTTATGCTGAACCTGTATCGAACCTTAGACTACTGTGTTCAGTTCTGGTCGCCATATTATAAAAAGGATGTAGAGGTACTGGAAAGGGTGCAGAGAAGATTTACACGGATGATACCAGAAATGCGAGGGTATATACATCAGGAAAGGAAAGGCTGGGTCTTTTCTCTTGAAAAAAGGCTGAAGGGTGATCTAATAGAGGTCTTTAAAATTATGAAAGGTTTTGATAGAGTAGATATAGAAAGAATGTTTCCACTTGTGGGGAAGAGCATAACTAGAGACCATCAGTACAAGATAGTCACCAAGAAATCGAATAGGGAATACAGAAGAAACTTGGAACTCGCTACCACAGGGAGTGGTTGAAGCAAATAGTACAGATGCATTTAAGGGGAGGCTGGACAAGAATATGAGGGAGACAGGAATAGAGGGTTATGCTGATTGTTTTAGAGGAGAAAAGAGGGGAGGAGGCTCCAGTGGAGCATAAACGCCGGCATGGACTGGTGTGGCCAAATGGCCTGTTTCTGTGCCGTATATCCTATGTTAGGATCCTCAGATGTATCTCATCAGAAGTGTCACTTTTCTTCCTTTAACCCAACTAATGTTCCTTTTACCCATCCAAATATTGCTCATTTCGCTCTCATCCACTTCAGGCCTTGCTGCACGAGGACACGTGAGCCAAAGCATTCCGGAATTGGCTATAGGAATGCATTGCAGAAATTCAGGCTAGAGGTAATAAGGGTGTCAATTAAAGTTTTGGTGGTACAGAAAGAGAGGCAAAGGCTAAGATGGTACAGAAAAAGAGGTAAAGGCCAAGGCAACGTTTTAAATGTGAAAGATAGGTGCTGTAGTGACAAATAAGATATGGGAACGGAAATCACATCATGGTTCTGTACCTCTGGGTTCTGCCCGAGGTAGCAGTTAGGGAGGTTGATGCAATCAAAGCCAGAGGTACGTAGATCTTTATGGGAGCCAAAGAGGATGGATTTTCTTTTTCTAGCATTGAGTTGGAAAACATTAGGGCTCATCTAGATCTCAGGTCGATCCCAGCCTTTGCAATGATGTAACCAAAATACAGCATACAGTGATGGAGAAGCAGGTCAGCTTGGAACCATGCAGTACACTTCAGTTAACCATGTTGGTACAAAAGGAGAATCAATTTGAAACGATTTAGTGTTGACAATGTGACAGGTACAAATGGAACCATGAAAGAGCAGTGCTATGGAAGTGCACTGTGAAGATGTAAGAATATAAAAAATAGGAGTGGGCAGCCATTTGGCCCCTCGAGCCTGCTCTGCCTTTTAATGTGATCATGGCTGATCTTCAACACCACTTGCCTGCACTATCCCCATAGCCCTTGATTCCCTCAATATCCAAAAATCTATCGATCTCTGTCTTGAATATACTCAACAACTGAGCTTCCACAGCTCCCTGGGGTAGCAATTTCCAAAGATTCACAAACCTCTGAGTGAAGAAATTTGTCCTCAACTCAGTCCTAAATTGGCTGACCCCTTATTCTGAGACTGCCACCCCTGGTTCTGGACTCCCCAGCCAGAGGAATCATCCTCCCTGCATCTACCCTGTCAAACCCTGTAAGAATGTTGTATGTTTCAATGAGATCATCTTTCATTCTTCTGAACTCTAGAGAATATAAAGAATGAATGACTTGGAATTATATAGTGCCTTTCACGACCACCGGACGTCTCAAAGCGCTTTACAACCAATGAAGTGCTTTTGAAGTGTAGTCACTGTTGTAATGTGGGAAACGCAGTAAGCCAACTTGCGCACAGCAAGCTCCCACAAACAGCCATGTGATAATGACCAGATCGTCTGTTTTTGTTATGTTGATTGAAGGATAAATATTGGCCAGGACACTGGGGCTAACCCCCCTGCTCTTCTTCGAAATAGTGTCGGAGAGATCTTTTACGTCTCATCTGAAAGACGGCACCTCCGACAGTGCAGCACTCCCTCAGTATGCCACTCCGACAGTGCGGCGCTCCGTCGGTACTGGCCCGCCAACAGTGCATATAGGCCGAGTCTACTCAATCTGTCCTCATAGGACAATCCTCCCATCCCAGAAATCAGTCTGGTGAATCTTCATTGCACTCCCTCTATGAAAAGTATATCCTTCCTTCGGTAAGGAGACTGTGTGGTCTCACCAGGGCTCTATATAATTGCAGTAAGACATCTTTACTCTTATACTGAAATCCCTCTTGTAATAAAGGCAAACATACCTTTCTTAATTGCTTGCTGAACCTGCATTTTTCAATGATTCGTGTACAAGGACACCGAGGTCCCTCTGAACACAACATTTCCCAATCTTTCACCATTTAAAAAATACTCTGCTTTTCTATTTTTCCTACCAAAGTGGATAACTTCACATTTCTCCACATTATATTCCATTTGCCCACTCACTTAGCCAGTTTTTATCCCCTTGAAGCCTTTGCATCCTTCTCACAACTTGCATTCCCACCTAGCTATATATCATCAGCAAACTTGGATATACAGGTGCAGCGTTCAAAATCCGGAATTCCAGAATCCAGAATGTTCCGGAATCCAGACCAATTGGTGGCAGGGTCGTCCGGAATCCATAAAATGTTCCGGAATCCGGACCCTGACGACCTCGAGATGCCGCCTCTGCCCGATCTCAGGCCTCACCTCGCCACACCACCCCTCGCCGTTGCCCGACCTCAGGCCTCACCTCACCGCCGCTGCCCAACCTTGGGGCCTCCTTGCTGGCCCACCCAAACACCTACTTCGTGACGGGGCCCCGCCCGACCAGCTCCTCTTCGACGAGGACCCGCCCGAATACCTCTACGGCGGCGGGGCCCTGCCTGAACAAGTTCACGCCGTGGGGCCCCGCCCGACGACCTCATCGCCCGGCGAGCACCATCCCCGACGATCTCATCTCCTCATCTCCCAGTGAGCACTCTCTCTCCCCCCCCACCCATCCCCACCCACCTTCTGACATTTCGAAATCCGGAAATACTCAAACCTGGGCTCGGGTGTTTTCAGATTCGTGACGTCAGAAAGACGTTCCAAAGTCCAGCAAAACGCAAAATCCGGAACGGCCTCGGTCCTGGATTCGGGGTGCTGCACCTGTATTACATTTGGTCCCCTCAGCCAAATCATTGATATATATTGTGAATAGCTGAGGCCCAAGCACCTTTCCTTGCAGTACTCCACGAGTTACAACCTGCCAACCCGAAAATGACCCATTATCTATTCTGCTAGTTACAACCTCAAAAAACTCCAATAGATTTGTCAAACATGATTTCCTTTTTATAAATCCGTGTTGACTCTGCCCAATCTTATTTATTCTTTCCTAAGTGGCTTGTTGACTACGACTGATGTCAGGCTAACTGGTCTGTAGTTCCCCATTTTCTCTCTCCCTCCTTTCTTGAATAGTGGGATTACATTTCCAATCTATGCGAACCGTTCCAGAATCTATGGAATTTTGGAAGACGACAACCAAAGCAGCTACTATTTCTGTAGCCACCTCTTTCAAATCCCTAGGATGTAGGTCATCAGGTCCAGGGGATTTATCAGCTTTCAGTCCCATTAACTTCTTCAGTATCCTTTTTTTACTAATACTAATTTCTTTCAGTTCCTCATTCTTGCTAGACTCTTGGTTCTCCACTATTTCTGGCAAGTTTTTTGCATTTTCTTCCGTGAAGACGGACACTAAGTATTTGCTTAATTTCTCTGCCATTTCCTTATTGTATCCCCATCCCCGTTATAATTTCTTCTGCCTCAGCCTGTAAGGGACCCACATTTACTTTTGCTCACCTTTTCCTTTTTGCATACCTATAGAAGCTTTTACAGTCTGTTTTTATGTCTCTTGCTAGTTTACTCTCATTTCCCTTTCGTTATCAATTTCTTGGTCCTCCTTTGCTGAGTTCTAAAATCCTCCCAATCCTCAGGCTTACTACTCTTTTTGGCAACATTATAAGCCTCTCCCTTTGATCTAATACTATTTTTAACTTCTCTTGTTAGCCATGGTTGGACCACTTTTCCTGCGGGGTTTTTGTGCCTTAAAGGAATGTATATATTTGTTGTAAGTTATGTATTAATTCTTTAAATGCTATCCATTGGTTGTCGACCATCATACCTTTTAATGTAGTTTCCCAATCTATCTTAAGCCAATGCACCCCTTATACCTACTTGGTTTGCTGTTTAGAATTAAGACTCTAGTTTCGGATGCAATTAAATCATTTTCAAACTCAATATAAAATTCTATCACATTATGGTCACTCTTCCCTAAAGACCCCTTTACCACAAGCTTATTAATTAACCTTATCTCATTGCTCAATACTAGATCTAAAATAGCCTGTTCCCCAGTTAGTTCCTCAACATACTGATCTAGAAAACTATCTACATTCCATGAATTCGCCCTTTACACTATTGCTGCACATTTGGTTTGCCCAGTCTATATGTAGATTAAAGTCCCCCATGATTACTATATTACCCTTATTACATACATTTCTAATTTCCTGATTTATGCTCTGCCCTACATTACAACTATTGTTTGGGGATCTATAAACAATTTCCACCAATGTTTTCTTAGCTCCCATCCAAACTGATTCTACTTCTTGATTTTCGGAGCTAAGATCCTTTCTTTCTTCTGTCTTTATCCCATCCTTCCACAAGTTAAGTATCCTTGAATATTTAGTTCCCAACCTTGGTCACTTTGCAACCACATCTCCGTAATGGCCATTAGGCTATTAAATTCTATCTGCGCTATTAATTTATCTATTTTTTGTGAATGCTTCGTGCATTTAGATATCATGCCTTTAGCTTTGACTTATTTCTATTCTTCCCTGATGTCCTTAGTCACTGATGCCTTATTACCTTTGTTACTCTTTCCGTCTCTTCCTGACCCACTCTGGTAATTTTTACCCAAAATTCTACTCTGCTCTAGAGACTTGACATTCTCGTGCTGCTTTTAAATTTACTCTTTCTTGAATCCTCCCACTACCCCTTCATTAGTTTAAAACTCTGTCTACTGCCCTAATTATTCAGTTCACCAGGACACTGGTCCCAGCCATGTTTAAGTGGAGCCTGTCCCAATGAAACAGCTCCCTCTTTCCCCAGTACTGGTGCCAGTGCCCCTTGAGCTGAAATCCGTTCCTCCCACCCAACTGTTTGAGCCATGCATTTAAATCTCTAATCTGTTTGTCCCTATGCCAGTTTGCACATAGCTCAGGTAACAATCCAGAGCTTATTACCTTTGAGGTTCTGCTTTTTAATTTGGATCCTAGCTCCTCAAACTCCCTCAGCAGAACCTCAGTCCTGGTTCTACCTATGTCATTGGTTCCTACGTGGGCCACAACAACTGGACCCTCCACTTCCCACACCAAGTTCTTCTCCAGCCATGAGGAGATATCCTTAACCCTGGTAGGTAACACAACCTCTGGAACTCCCTGTCACAGCTGACAAGATACCAAAGAAGGAGAGAGTGGTCAACAGTGTTAAAGGCAGTGGAGAGGTAAAAGAGGGTAAGAAGAGGCAACAAAACACAATTGCGGTCAATGTTTAATCTTTAACCAGCATAGTCTCGGTGTTGTGGGTGGGGCAGAAGTCTAACTGGAGAGTGTCAAACAGTGAACGATGGTGTACATTTGCAAGGCAATAACATGTTTCAAAACTGCAGCAAGAAAGGCAAGGTTGAAGATAAAGCAGTAGCTGAGGGTGGAACAGTTATAATGTGTTTCATTGGGGGGGTGGGGTAAGGTCAATAGTTTTGAACAACAATTTGCATTTATGTAGTGCCTTTAACATAGTAAAATGGCCCAGGATGCAAGATATACGTTACTACTTTATATATAAAAAATAAATAAATAAATATATATAATCTGTGAACAAGAGGGAGCAGAATTATGAAAGCATGTTTGGATTGGGGTGGGGGAGAAAGAAGTGAAATAAGGAATAAATAACTCATTTTCCACAATTAAACAAAATCCCATGAAATATAGGTAACAGTATCATCTAGCAGTACTGATATGCAGAGTGAAACACATCAAAATCTACCAAAACTGGCTGCAAAACTGTTTTTACTTCAGTATTATTAAAATTGGAAATATAAAAAGACATAAAGAGAATTTTTTTTTAGCCCAAAATAAAGAAAGACTGAAGAATGAGGAAAAAAAGAACACCCGTTTCTTGAACAGCATATTATATTTTCAAGAACTCTGGTGTTCACTACAGGTTACTGCAACGTCAGATCATTACCCAGGTGTAGGTGAATGAAACGAATACATGGGGAAAAATATTTTGATGTATATTTACCTTGCCAGTTTTTTGAAGAAACCTATCTGGATGATTTCTTGAATCATTCACTACCAAACTGCAAGGATTGCCCTGTCTTGAAGTTCGCATTCTGGTGCCACTATTACCAGCAGGCTGTAATCCACGAGAACCAGTAGCTGCAAAATCAATTTTTAAATCACAATTACATATCCTGTAAATAAGAAATGTTCCACTTTTTTTCTGTTCTGAAATAAAACTAGACCATAGAACAGTTTGTGTTAAGTTCCAAATACAAATATGAGACAAATCTTCTAATTGTAAGTGAAGTCATAAATTAATGAGTAAAGACAATATTGCAGCCGCTGAAATTGTAATCTGCGAATCATGCAACTTTCAAAAAGTAGTCAATTGTATGGCTCTTCCACCCTGCAAAAGTGAAGAAATGATAGTTAAGTTTGTGCATGGCTCCCACACGCTCCCTCCACTCAATCGTTAGCACAGAAAGTCAAAACCAAGAGAGCAACTTATGGGTCTGTATAGCAAAACAACCAAGTATGGAATGCATACACTGAGGAACACTAACAAATGATTCTTTCTAAGTTGTTCGAAATTAGAGATACCTAAAAATATATGGTTACGTGAATGAAATTGTGCCGCAAATAATACTGTGTTTCGATGATTGTATTAGAGCTCAAGATATAAGTGTCTTCAGACTAGCATTAGATTAGCTAGATAGATGCTTAAAATTGGCCTATGGTTTTAATTGACTGCAGATGTTATATCATTCTGCACCGTGGCAGTCACATATGACCTTGCTTCCCAGGCTAGCTGTTTGCTGGTTGTGTACTCGGATGGTTGTTGACTGTATCATTGATTTGGCAAACCAAGGCCCAACGCTTATGTTTCTGCTAATAACCAAATTATAATGCTAAGTTAGGATTTTGACTTTATTTAACAAAACTGCTTTAAAATGTGTAAGCTACCCAGTGTGAGAGAATAGAATAGAGGATATTTTTTGGAATTTAATGATTCATTCCGTAGTACAATAGTATGATAATTGAATGCAGTGTGCGGCAGCCCGGCCCGGAAATCGGTGCGGTCCCGGCCTGCAAGACCATCAGCAGGCCTGGGGCCATTGGAGAGAGCAGCGTGCGGCGGCATACCACTGCAGGGAGCAGTGCGTGCTGCTGCGGGGGGCTACGAAGCCAGGTCACTGATTGCAGTGCGGGCAGGCACAGCAGGAGGGGCAAAGGAGCGGCAAGAGTTTGTAGGTGGAAGTGACCGGGGCCCAGGAGAGGTGTGGGTTTGGGGCCCAGGAGAGGCGAGGGCCCAGGGGCATCACGGGTCAGCCCACACTGCCATATGTGTGCGTGCTAGATCGTGCAGCAAAGCTGGTCTCCAGTTGTCTTGGGTAATCCTTGACACTGGACCAAGACCTAGCTCTGTCAAGCCCGTGTGGTGGCTGGTGTGCAACGGCCATCACACATTAAAAATATTCACGCACAAGCATCTTCCACCCTTCAAGATGTAGTTTGGGATCTGGAATATTAGGTCCTTCATTGAAACACCTGTGAATTCATCCCTTTTTAGCATGGAAGCAAGTCACCCTTGCTTCGAGGGACTGCCTATGATGAACTGAATGAGATAGTTTGCACAGATAAGCTGCATGGACATAAATAAATGATAACAAGCAGCTACTAACAATTTGAAGGCCAAGAATGGTATATGTCTGACTCCAAAGTGTTCTCAGCATATTCTACCCCAGGTCCACCCCTACAGAAAAGAGTATAAAAGATCTGAAAAGCTTCCAGAGCAGGCAGTGGAGTGGACAGCTTTTGAGAGTGGATCTATGCTGACTTGGGTCTAACACTCTTCAAGAGAGAGAGAGAGAGAGAGAGAGAAGAGCTGTTTGTGCGATCATGGCTGGTACTCACTACTTGTCATGGTCGTATGTTTTTGCTGTACAACTAATATGTTATATTCTGTCTTAAACTCCAATTAAACACAATATACCCAAGTTTTATCTGTCTCATACGACACTGTGATAACATAATTAGCTTTTGGGTCTTGTCAACTTGCATGACAAAGACAGCTAATTTCATCAATCCCAAGTGAGGGAAAAAGGGAAGACGATTTTTCAGATGGCTAAACAAAAAAGAGCACAGTGAATTGTCGCTGCACAAGCAATTGGAAGTTTTGAACAGTTTGAAAGAATTGTGGATTCAAAAGCTAGTCACACAGAAGCATGACATATATGAATCTCAAGTTTCTAAGGCTAACGAGCTTGCCAAAGAACTCGGCATGGAAAGCTTTGAAGCATCAAATTGATTCCTGTGCCACTGAGAATGTGAGGCACAACGTTTACAAAAAGCTGTGTGGTGAAAAGGTGACAGCGACAAGCCCGCGATGGATATGTGGACTGATGAAGTGTTGTTGGGTTTGTTAACAGAATCCCCACCGCAACCACCGCCTCCACACCCCCACCCCCCACCACCCCCCACCCCCGTGCATTTTCAATTGCAGCGAGACCAGACTTTTCCATTGCACCCTGCTTGATCAAACCTATGCAAACAAAGGGCAGAAGGTGAGTGGTGGCAAAATGAGAAAAGAACACCTTACATTGTTGTGCGCTAACCAAATTGGGCTTGGACAAGATGAAATCTCTCATGATTGGGAAAAACAAGAACCTGTGTTGACGTTCCTACTCCGAAGTCTCAGCCTCTGTGAAAAGCCTGTTTGTAATTGGTATTCAGATGAGGAGGAGTAACAACTACAATTGTACCTGAAATTCGAAGGATGCCATAGTCGAAGCATGGAGTGTGTGGAGAATCATCTGACTTATGTATGACTTAGACTGTAACAGTAATAAAGACTTTGTTTTTCTAAATGATTTCAAAACAAGCTGAGGCATGAACTTTAGAACCTTTGCTGAAGTAATATCTGAATAAACAATTTTCCAAGTGCTATTTTACTTCAGAGAGACAGGCACAGATGATTACAGACACTGCTTTTTTGCTGCTTATACTGGATGTTTAACAAAAACTATGATTCACCAAGAAATATTTATGCAGCTGTGGTATTTACATCCCTCTTCCACTTCCATGCCCACACCAAAGAATCCCCCACCAACCTGACTTAACAGAAGGTAACTCTAATTCAGTGTAAACAATGCTCTGGAAGTTCTGCCAATTATGTTAAACAGAGGATCTCAGCATGCAAATTTATCACACTTTCAGCAGAACATATCAGCATCATGCTGTTTCCTGCACCAAATTTAATGGAAATGATTAGCATAAATTTTGTATTGATAAAACAAATCACAACTGGAGAGATAGGCACTGTACTTGTGAAGAAGCCACTACTGATGAAGTTTGTAACAGTAAAAGTAAAAATAGGCCGACAATTACAGTTACCAGTGAGGGGAAAAAAGCAAAATCAAAAGATTGCGGAAAAAAATTTCAAATCCTTTCAGTCACTATCTTCAGTTCTTCCATAAGTTGAGCACTTACTAGTGGAAATAAAGTTAGTAACATAATGGAAAATTATAAAATTTACAAGAAAACTTAGCTATACAATTTCATTTTCTATGTTTTAGAAATGTCCCCAGCATGTTTTCTATTGCAGGCCTGTGCTTATTGAAAGGCCTGAGACTTGGATTATCGCAAATTCCCAGACCCATAAAAACATGTTCCAGGTTCAGGCTTCTGTTGCCTGAAATTAACTGCACCCATCAGAGAGAATGATAGAGAAAGAGAGGATAGAGAGACAATGACTGCACTCCATTGCTTGCTCTATCGTAATAGACTGCTCACGATAGACAGCATGAGTGTGTGGTCAAGAATGATCGAGTACTCATGGCAAACTGAGAGCATGACCGAGAGCGCAATAGAGAGCTAGAGCACAATCGAGAGCATGTATGAAAGAGAGATGAATAGATAGAAAACGTAGCCAGAGTTTGAGAGAAAGGGTAACAGGAAAAAGTGTAGCAATTATTTTTTTCCACAAGCAATGGGAGATCAGATGTAATGTAATATATTATCTGTTACATGGTATAATGTTTCTGCAACTATAAGATAGTGCCTCTTTTGAGAATTCACATAGAATCATAGGCCCCAAGTTTCCACACGCGGCGAAAAAGGCGCACCTCAGAGCTGGGCGCCTGTTTTTCGCGCCGAAAACGGCGCCGGAAAAAAACTGCGGTATTCTCGAGCTCCTTGAAGCTCGATGTCTGCTTGGCGCGGCGCACAGGGGCGGAGCCTACCACTCGCGCCGATTTTGTAAGTAGGAGGGGGCGGGTACAATTGAAATGAGGCTTCTTGGTGCCGGCAACCCTGCGCGTGCGCGTTGGAGCGTTCGCGCACGCGCAGTCTGAAGTAAACATTGGCACTCGGCCATTTTTAAAAGTACTGCAGAAAAAGTGAAGATTTGTTTCTTGGACCCCTGCAAAGGCTTGTATTTTAATTTTCTTGATATTTCTGTGTGTGAGGGAGTGCTTTTAGCAGCACTGCTGAATAAATCACCTGCTGAAATCAGTGAGTTCAGCTTTTCACTGCTAAACTTGCAGAACCGGTGCCTGCAAATTAAGGACTGTGTGTTTGGAGAAATAAAAGTGCCAATTCAACTTTGCAATGGATCAACGTCCACCAAGAACAAAGAATTTCTTGCATGAGGAAGCAAACCATTGCATAATATGTGGTGCACCCATTCTGCAAATTTAAATATAAAACTATCGATGTGGCTGCTTCTCCCTGTCCAAATGGCCTCAGTCCCCCTCACAGCTCGAAGGCTGCTGCTGTATCTTTGGCTGCCGGCCAGCCACTGACGCCGCCCCTAAAGCGTGGCCGGGTGGCCTCAAGAATCTTAATGAGCTGCGTGTGTCCTGCGTTAATTCTTCGGCTGCCGACCAGCCACTGACGCCACTGCAATCCCATGGCCGAATGGCCTCAAGTCCGTCTTCGTGGGGAATGAAGGCCTGCCTCAAGCACTGCAGCTTAGCTCGAAGGCTGCTTGCTGTCTGTCTGCCGTCGAGACACTGACGCCACACCCCTGCCTCAAGCACTGCAGCTCAGCTCGAAGACTGCTTGCTGCCTGTCTGCCGTCGAGACACTGACGCCACACCGCTGCCTGAAAGGCCTGCCTGAAGCACTTTCACACAGGTAGGAACATGGTTTATTTAATCTTTTCTTTGCTTATAAATTTTTATTCAGGTTGGATTTATTTGTATAATATTTGTATAAGTATAACTAAGGATTGATTGTAGAATTTAATGACTTCCCTTCCCCCCCCCCTCGTTCCCGACGCCTAATTTATACCCTGCGCCTGATTTTTTAAAGTGTAGACAAGGTTTTTTCAAGCGTACAAAAATCTGTACTTACTCCATTCTAAGTTAGTTTGGAGTACGTTTTCACTGTGGAAACTTTCAAATCAGGCATCAGTGGCCGGACATGCCCCCTTTTGAAAAATAAATTCTGTTCCAAAGTGAAACTGTTCTACCTGACTCGAACTGCAGAAAATTAAATGTGGAGAATTCCGATTTCTAAGATACTCCGTTCTACACCAGTTGCTCCTAAAAGTCAGGAGCAAATCATGTGGAAACTTGGGGCCATAGAATGGTTACAGCACAGAAGGAGGCCATTCAGCCTGTCGAATTCGAGCCGGCTATATGCAAGAGCACTTCAGCTGGTCCCACTCTTCCCCCTTTCCCCGTAGCCCAGAAAACAGCAGGTTGCATTAATACCCTAAATCTTCTGTTTGCATTTTTTAAAATCCTAAATCTTTAATCAGCCAATTTCTGTTGTTCCACGATCCTTGTATGAAAGGTTTCAACGCATTAGTCATTGATGAACCAAGAACTGAAAATCACCGAAGCAACAGTACACCGACAGCAAAAGCAACCATCCTGAATTTACAATCCAATCTTAAAATTAATCACAACGTAAAATGTTTTCCATGCTGGTAATGATACAAGGGGTTCAGGTTTTGCACAGGGACAAGATATGAGAAGAAGAAAGCATGATAAAAAGCATGTTCAGAAAGGATGGGTGAAATAATCTAATAAATGAAATCAACAGCATAAGATTACTGAAAGTTTAATGTATACATTACAAATAATTTGATGTTAACTTAATGTGCCGAAAATTCCGGCCTCATCGAAATGCGCATGAACCCGGTGCAGCCTCGCAAAAGGCGGTTTTCGTTTTTTCTGATCGGTCAAGATTTCTCTTCACAGATCCTCCACATCTTCGGGAGAAGGATATTCGTGCGGGAGAGATTGGGCTACTTGCCCAACTCATGCTCAGTAAATGTCCTTCAAACTCTTACACCTGGTAAAAGTAGGTGTATAGCTTACTTTTACCAGTGTAAGCGTTTTAAAACATATAATAATTAATTTAAATCATACATCTTTATGTTAAAAACCCTGTCCGTTAAGGCAAGTTTATTTTAAACACATTTAAATAATTCCCAAAAATATTTTTTTTCTAAAACATTTAATTAACTTTAATTTCAATTAATTTTAAATATGTGAGGTGTTTTTTTTATTTATTATGTTGTGTTTCTTGTTTTCGGGGGTTATTCTCATTGATAGTAGAGGGAACTTATAAAAACAGAGTACTCATTATCAATGAGAATACTGCAGTGATTGGTGGTCCAGGCCCACATGACTCCAGCACTTTTGTACGTACGGGGAAGTCATCTTTCCATACACTACGCATGGAATGAAGGCCTCCAACCGGAACTAACGCCGCCTCCGGGACCACCAGGTATTTTCGTAAAAAAACTTTGGGTCGGAAGCGTTCATCCGAAGGAAGCCTCCGACCGCAATTTTCCCCTCATTATATTGTAAACGTTTATCAAAGACACTGATAAAAAGATGAAAGTACAAATTTGAAATTACAAAACTGTGTGGTGTAGAATTACATCCCAATTTTAACTGCAATGACGAGTGTAGATTCTGATTTAGTGACCCAAATAATTAAATTGTGTATGGATTTTGCATTATATTATTCTGCAACCTGGTAAACCCTTGATGGAAATAGTTTATTGACAAGCCATTTAGCTTCTTATACTAATTTATATACAACTTTCAATTCTCAAGCTTCAAAGTGGAGGCGATGATTAGGTGGACATTTACAAAAGCCATTGGTTCTTTCCAGCCACTCTTCCTGCTTAACCAGACTGACTGATAAACTCTGGCACCAACAGTCAAACAAGTCTTCTGTGATAACTAAATCAAAGCAGCCAGCAAAAAAAATATCATTTACATTAGAAGCAAACTGCTGGTACTTACATAGAAACATAGAAAATAGGTGCAGGAGCAGGCCATTCGGCCCTTCGAGCCTGCACTGCCATTCAATATGATCATGGCTGATCATGCAACTTCAGTACACCACTCCCGCCTTCTCTCCATAGTCCCTGATCCCCTTAGCTGTAAGGGCCACATCTAACTCGATCGTGAATATATTCAACGAAGTGGACTGAACAACTTTCTGTGGTAAAGAATTCCACAGGTTCACCACTCCCTGCGTGAAAAAGTTTCTCATCATCTCGGTCCTATATGGCTTACCCCTTATCCTTAGACTAACCCTAACCCTAACCCCTGGTTCTGGACTTCCCCAACTTCGGGAACATTCTTCCTGCATCTAACCTGTCCAGTCCCGTCATAATTTTATATGTTTCTATGAGATCCCCTCTCATTCTTCTAAATTCCAGTGAGTATAAGCCTAGCCGATCCAGTCTTTCTTCATATGTCAGTCCTGCCATCCCGGGAATTAGTCTGGTGAACCTTCGCTGCACTCCCTCAATAGCAAGAACGTCCTTCCTCAGATTAGGAGGCCAAAACTGCACACAATACTCAAGGTGTGGTCTCACCAAGGCCCTGTACAACTGCTCCTATACGCAAATCCTCTCGCTATGAAGGCCAGCATGCCATTTGCTTCCTTTACTGCCTGTTGTACTTGCACGCCTACCTTTAGTGACTGATGTACCATGACACCCAGGTCTCGTTGCACCTCCCCTTTTACTAATCTGTCACATAGAAACATAGAAAATAGGTGCAGGAGTAGGCCATTTGGCCCGTCGAGCCTGCACCACCATTCAATAAGATCATTCACATAATAATCTGCCTTCCTGTTTTTGCCACCAAAGTGGATAACCTCACATTTATCTACATTATACTGCACCTGCCATGCATTTGCCCATTCACCTAACCTGTCCAAGTTGCTCTGCAGCCTCTTAGCATCATCCTCATAGCTCACACTGCCACCCAGCTTAGTGTCATCTGCAAACTTGGAGATATTACACTCAATTCCTTCGTCTAAATCTTTAATGTATATTGTAAATAGCTGGGGTCCCAGCACTGAACCTTGCGGTACCCCACTAGTCACTGCCTGCCATTCTGAAAAGGACCCGTTTATTCCCACTCTTTGCTTCCTGTCTGCCAACCAGTTCTCTATCCACGTCAATACGTTACCCCCAATACCATGTGCCTTAATTTTGCACACTAATCTCTTGTATGGGACCTTGGCGAAAGCCTTTTGAAAGTCCAAATACACCACATCCACTGGTTCTCCCTTATCCACTTTACCAGTTAAATCCTCAAAAAATTCTAGAAGATTTGTTAAGCACGATTTCCCTTTCATAAATCCATGCTGACTTGGACCTATCATGTCACCTCTTTCCAAATGCGCTGATATGACATCCTTAATAATTGATTCCATCATTTTACCCACTACCGATGTCAGGCTGACCGGTCTATAATTCCCTGTTTTCTCTCTCCCTCCTTTTTTTAAAAGTGGGGTTACATTGGCTACCCTGCACTCCATAGGAACTGATCCAGAGTCTATGGAATGTTGGAAAATGACTGTCAATGCATCTGCTATTTCCAAGGCTACCTCCTTAAGTACTCTGGGATACAGTCCATCAGGCCCTGGGGATTTATCGGCCTTCAATCCCATCAATTTCCCCAACACAATTTTCCCAACACAATTTTCCGACCAATAAGGATTTCCCTCAGTTCCTCCTTCTTACTAGACCCTCTGACCCCTTTTATAAAGGTTGTTTGTGTCCTCCTTAGTCCTCCTCGCATTGAGACTCAGAGCCTTCAGGCTTGTTTTTTTAACACTCTTTGTCCTTTTAGAACTGTGAAGCCTGGGTAATTCTATGTTATGACCTTGTCAAAAACAAAGCAACATGTAACTAATGTTTGAATATAGGAAGTAATCAACAGCATACACCTTAAATTAAAATTGCAGGTTTTCTCAACATATTATAAAGCATGTCTAAGGTAAATTAAATTAGCTTTAAGGAAAAAATGAAGAAATCTTTTCAGGATTTGTTCGACATTATAATGAGCAAAAGGATATGATAGTTCAGTGACCTAATTCAACTTCCACACATTTTTCAATTGATTAGGAATTTGTTCCATTCTATAAATGGAACATTAACACAAAGAATTTGAAAGTCATGTCAGAGCCATGGAATAATATATAGATTATAGATTTGAGTAGTTCAATTTTCAAAAGATTTGCTTTTTCACCTGGGACCAAAGTTAAAATGAACAATACTTTTTAATTAATCTACTATGAATCTCAAGGCCATTGAAATCCACAGTAAGTATGTCAGGATGTGTACATTGCAGATACTGCCAGTTAATTAGTATTTAAAATTGCTATTACTATGTGAATTAGTTAACAATTTCCATGCAAGAGGTAGCCACAAATCCATTTAAAACAGACTTGCATATATGACATCTACTATTTAAAAGCAATGATTAAATATTTCAAAATGTTAAACTATGTTATACAAACATTACTGTCCAATACCACTTAATGGAATGCAAAGGAAAACAAAAGAGGAGCAAACAAGAGAAGATGCAAAACTCAAGTCAAGATCATAAAATATTGTTAAATTGGATTAGACAGATTAAAGGAAAATTCTAGTGCAGTAATACACCTGTTTCCTTCATGATAATGTAGCAGTCATTTCTTATAATTCTTTAAACTACAATTTTAATACACCTGAAATGATAAAGCGGGACACAACAGTTTACAGCCATCAACATCCATGAAGTACAATGGTAGCCAACTTCAAATTACAGAATCCTTAAAGACTTCTTTGGTGCAGTAGAATAGGAATATATTTGCTACATCTTGAATTTTCTTTAAAAAAAGGCTGTGAGGACAACTTTAATGCAACTATGGGCCCAAGTTTCCACATGATTTGCGCCTAATTTTTAGGAGCAACTGTTGGAGAACGGACTATCTTAGAAATCGCAATTCTCCACATTTTTTTTTCTGCAGTTCAAGTCAGGTAGAACAGTTCTACTTTGGAACAGAATTTTTTCTTCAAAAGGGGGCGTGTCCGGCCACTGACGCCTGATTTCAAAGTTTGCACAGTGAAAACGTACTCCAAACTAAAGTAGAATGGAGCAAGTGAAGATTTTTGTAGAACTGAAAAAACCTGTTCTACACATTAAAAAATCAGGCGCAGGTTACAAATTAGGCGTCCAGAACGAGGTGGGGGGGGAGGGGGGGGGGAGGGAACTCATTAAATTCTACAATAAATCCTTATTTATACTTCTACAAATATTATACAAATAAATCCAACCTGAATAAACATTTATAAGCAAAGAAAAGATTAAATAAACCATCTTCCTACCTGTGTGAAAGTGCTTCAGCCAGGGAGAATTCTGCAGCCGTTCGTGCCGCTGAGCGGGAGGGGGGGGGGGGGGCGGAAGAGAAAGCCGTTCGTGCCTCTGAGCGGGGGGAGGGGGGGGGGGAAAGCCGTTCGTGCCGCTGAGCGGGAGGGAGGGGGAGGAGAAAGCGGTTTGTTGTTGTGGAGGGGAGGGAGGGGAAGGAGACAGCGGTTTGTTGCCGCGGAGGGGAGGGAGGGGAAGGAGACAGTGAGAAGGGTAGCCTCAGTGCTGATGTGCTGATGGCAATGTGATTTTATTAAAAAATGTTCAAAAATTAAACAGCTACAAAGAACTACAAAAATGGACGAGTGCCAATGTTTTTTTTCACACTGAGCATGCGCGAACGCTCCAACGCGCACGCGCAGCGTTGCCGGCAGGAAAAAAACTAATTTAAATAGTATCCGCCCCCTCCCACTTACAAAATCGGCGCGAGTGTAGGCTCCGCCCCCCCGGGCGCCGCGCCAAACAGACAAGGAGCTGCAAAGCGCTCGAGAATAGCGCGTTTTTTTTCTGGCGCCGTTTTAGGCGCGAAAAACGGGCGCCCAGCTCGGAGGGGCGCCAGTTTTTTATCCTGTGGAAACTTGGGCCCATAGTTTCTATCTTGAAAATTGTTCTAAAACTTCCAAGCAACCTTATTTTTTAAAAAAAGAAAATCTTGTTGGGAGCTGAAACAATAAGGAAATACAGGAGGGTTCAGTTACAGTGACACTTGCCATAATCTGCAGATGGACTCTGTAAGTGGTCTCCTTACTTCAGAGGACCAATGCCAGAACAAACAGTAGTTAAAAAATGTGAACATTACAGCTTTTTAAAATTCATTTACAGCATGTAGGCGTCGCTGGCAAGGCCAGTATTTATTGCCCATCCCTAAATGCCCTTGAGAAGGTGGTGGTAAGCCACCTTCTTGAACTGCTGTAGTCTGTGTGGTGAAGGTACTCGCACAGTGCTGACTTTGTCGTAGTGGTTTTGTACAAGCGGAGTAGTACAAACACAGGGCAGTTAAGAGTCAACCACATTGCTGTGAGTTTGGAGTCACATATAGGCCACTGGGTAAGGATGGCAGATTTCCTTCCCTAAAGGACATTAGTGAACCAGATGGGCTTTTACGACAATCTGGTAGTTTCATTACTGATACTAGCCTTTTAATTACATATTTTATTTTTCAATTAACTGAATTATAATTCCCCAGCTGCTGTGGTGGGATTTGAACTCACGTTTCCGGATTATTCAGGCCTCTGGATTACTAGTTCAGTAACATAACCTATCGTACCACTTACAGCTGCTATGTAAAATTAGTTAGATTATTATTCATCCATCATATTTATTTCAAATAATGCTGTTCCTAGTAGAACAATAAATTATTTTTTATAATGAGAGTGAGAGAGGGGGAGAGGGAAGCAAACAGAGCGCAAGAGCTGGCGGGGGTGGGGGGGGGCACAGGGGGGAGACACGGATATGCAAGGCACCGTGCAAAGCGGAGAAATACAACAACAAAACATATGAGTTCATGCCAGTTTTATTTATGGAAAAAAAAGGAATGGAAGAATCTCACGTTTGTCCTTGGAGTTCCATTATAAATATTGATGGAGCTGTTCAACCTCTATTTTAAAAGGTGCAAATATGCGTTTGTTGGTGCCCACTTCTGTTAGCATTTGTCATCACTGCCAACCCATGTGTCAATTTGATTATTCATGTACAAGATTACTTCTTTTCGCCCCACAAAAAAAACCTGAAAAGCTCACTCCAATCTTGTGACAGAGATATTGACTGATCTCTTTTTCACAACCATCATCGTCATCTTAGGCAGTCCCTCAGAGTCAAGGATGACATGCTTCCACATTAAAAATGAGTTCTCAGATGACTGATAAGTCCGATGCGGGAACTACAGTCTCTGTCGCAGGTTGGACAGACAGTGGTTGAAAGGACGTTGATTGAAGTGCCGGTTTGTTGAAGTGCTTGGGTTGTCACACGCTCCTTCCGCTTGGTCTCCGCTTGCTCTCGGCGAAGAGACTCAAGGTATTCCATGCCTTCCCGGATTATTCTCTTCCACTTTGAGCGATCTTGCACCAGGGATTCCCAGGTGTCGGTGAGGATGTTGAACTTCTTCAAGGAGGCCTCGAAGGTGTCCTTGAAGTGTTTCCTCTGCCCACCTGTGGCTCATTTGCCCGTGTCGGAGCTCCAAGTAGAGCACTTGCTTTGGGAGTCTCGTATCAGGCATATGGACGATGTGGCCTGTCCATCAGAGCTGATCATGCATTGTCAATGCTGTTCACAACCATCACATAATGGAAAACTGGGTCGGGCTCAAAGGGTAAGATTTAGTATGTCTTTTGTTGAGGCATCTTCGACACACCACTGAGCAAGACATACCAGCAGTGAATGCCTGGGAAAATCACTGAGAAGAGCCCTCCCATTAAGATGCTTGCCATCAGAGCACATGTCCTACGTCATCTCCGAATGCCACACAGCAGAAAAGGCTGGACACATCCTCAGAGTGACAGTTCCTTTTTCACCTATTAAGCACCTTAGAAAGCACCTGGACTTCATGGGTTTGCATAACTGTCGACTACTTTTGAAAATAACTGAACAAATAATAGTAAGTTGGTTCCTCCCTCAAACTTTGCAGACAATTTACAAAACTTAAAGCATTTGTATTGAGTTGAGCTCGGGACAAGATTCTGGCTGTAGCTAGTCATCTTAAAGTCCTTAGCACTAGTAAACTCCTTAGTGACTGAATTAAAGCAATCTATTTAAAGCTGAGAAAAAGACAGAATTGCTTCATTTTGACATAACCTTCTACTGTTAATTATTTTTCCTGAGGTAATCTTTCCTATTTTCAAAATCCTCTACACATTGATAAAGACTAACAAGTAGGAAGCATGTCTTTGCAGGAACAAGAACTGCAATTGCCACAGTATATCTAGCAAAATGTACATCATCCATGGCTGCTGAATTCAAATAATAATGTTTGATGAAGGCAAGAGAATTTCTCTACAATACTGCCTTGGAGATAGGAATGGGCCTATTCTAGGATACCGAGACAACCATAGGATAAGTGAAATCTCTATTCACGGCGCAAGACAATTTCCTGCTTTAAAGGTGAAGACAGTGGAGCACACATTACATTTGGATTTGAAAATGCTGAGGTCTTTGGGTCCATAGTTAAATAAATAGAACTTGGCAAAAAAGAGTTCTTACAGTCTGTATATCAAGCCAAAGCCCTGTGTATATTGTGCCAACTCTAAATTATGACAGGAAAGATAAAAGGAGGGGAAAAAAATCCCGATTCAAATAAAAATGAGAAACTACTTTCAGCAGGAAAACCTGTGGTTGTCAGAGAACAGCTCAAATTATTAAGCCAAATGATCCAAGAATGGTCAATCTCAATTACTGTGCAAGCTAAAATGGGGAAATCCAGCCTACCGTGAGCATAACCTCAAATCATAGAAATATAGAAATAGAAAATAGGTGCAAGAGTAGGCCATTCGACCCTTCGAGTCTGCACCATCATTCAATAAGATCATGGCTGATCATTCCCTCAGTAACCCTTTCCTGCTTTCTCTCCATACCCCTTGATCCCCTTAGCCGTAAGGGCCATATCAAACTCCCTCTTGAATATATCCAATGAACTGGCATCATCAACAACTCTCTACGGCAGGGAATTCCACAGGTTAACAACTCTGAGTGATGAATTTTCTCCTCATCTCGGTCCTAAATGGCCTACCCCTTATCCAAAGACTGTGTCCCCTGGTTCTGGACTTCACCAACATCGGGAACGTTCTCCCCGTATCTAACCTGTCCCGGCCCGTCAGAATTTTATATGTTTCTATGAGATCACCTTTCATCCTTCTAAACTCCAATGTATAAAGGCCCAGTTGATCCAGTCTCTCCTCATACATCAGTCCAGCCATCCCGGGAATCAGTCTGGTGAACCTTTGCTGCACTCCCTCAATAGCAAGAACGTCCTTCCTCAGATTAGGAGACAAAAACTGAACACAAAATTTTCCAGGTGAGGCCTCACCAAGGCCCTGTACAACTGCAGTAAGACCTCCCTGCTCCTATACTCAAATCCCCTCGCTATGAAGGCCAACAGACCATTTGCCTTCTTCACTGCTGTACCTGTATGCCAACTTTCAATGACTGATAAACCATGACACGCACCTCCCCTTTTCCTAATCTGCCGCCATTCAGATAATATTCTGTTTTTGCGTTTTTGCCCCCAAAGTGGATAACCTCACATTTATCCACATTATACTGCATCTGCCATGCATTTGTCCACTCACCTAACCTGTCCAAGTCACCCTGCAGCCTCTTAGCGTCACTCTCACAGCTCACACCGCGACCCAGTTTAGTGTAATCTGCAAACTTGGAGATATTACACTCAATTCCTTCATCTAAATCATTGATGTATATTGTAAAAAGCTGGGATCCCAGCACTGAGCCCTGCGGCACTCCATTAGTCACTGCCTGCCATTCTGAAAAGGACCCGTTTATTCCGACTCTCTGCTTCCTGTCTGCCAACCAGTTCTCTATCCACGTCAGTATATTACTCCCAATACCATGTGCTTTGATTTTGCACACCAATCTCTTGTGTGGGACCTTGTTAAAAGCCTTTTGAAAGTCCAAATACAGCACATCCACTGGTTCTCCCTTGTCCATTCTACTAGTTACATCCTCAAAAAATTCCAGAAGATTTGTCAAGGATGATTTCCCCTTCATAAATCCATGCTGACTTGGACTGATCCTGTCACTGCTTTCCAAATGCGCTGCTATTTCATCTTTAATGACTGATTCCAACATTTTCCCCACTACAGATGTCAGGCTAACCGGTCTATAATTACCCGCTTTCTCGCTCCCTCCCTTTTTAAAAAGTGGTGTTACATTAGCTACCCTCCAGTCCATAGAACTGATCCAGAGTCGATAGACTGTTGGAAAATAATCACCAATACATCCACTATTTCTAGGGCCACTTCCTTAAGTACTCTGGGATACAGACCATCAAATCCCGGGGATTTATCGGCCTTCAATCCCATCAATTTCCCGCCTAATAAGGATATCCTTCAGTTCCTCCTTCTCACTAGACCCTCGGTCCCCTAGTACTTCCGGAAGGTTATTTGTGTCTTCCTTCGTGAAGACAGAACCAAAGTACTTGCTCAATTGATCTGCCATTTCTTTGTTCCCCATTATAAATTCTCCTGAATCCAACTGCAAAGGAACCTACGTTTGTCTTCATTAATCTTTTTCTCTTCACATATCTATAGAAGCTTTTGCAGTCAGTTTTTATGTTCCCGGCAAGCTTCTTCTTGTACTCTATTTTCCCTCTCTCAATTAAACCCTTTGTCTCCTCTGCTG
The DNA here is from genome assembly GCF_044704955.1 of Pristiophorus japonicus. Classification (NCBI taxonomy): domain Eukaryota; kingdom Metazoa; phylum Chordata; class Chondrichthyes; family Pristiophoridae; genus Pristiophorus; species Pristiophorus japonicus. Next base: position 181,844,478 of record NC_091982.1, on the reverse strand, counting down.
AATTCTAAATTTCTCCCAGTCCTCAGGTTTGCTGCTTTTTCTGGCCAATTTATGTGCCTCTTCCTTGGATTTAACATTATCCTTAATTTCCCTTGTTAGCCACGGTTGAGCCACCTTCCCCGTTTTATTTTTACTCCAGACAGGGATGTACAATTGCTGAAGTTCATCCATGTGATCTTTAAATGTTTGCCATTGCCTATCCACCGTCAACCCTTTAAGTGTCATTTGCCAGTCTATTCTAGCCAATTCACGCCTCAAACCATCGAAGTTACCTTTCCTTAAGTTCAGGACTCTAGTTTCTGAATTAGCTGTGTCACTCTCCATCTTAATAAAGAATTCTACCATATTATGGTCACTCTTCCCCATGGGGCCTCGCACAACAAGATTGCTAATTAGTCCTTTCTCATTACACATCACCCAGTCTAGGATGGCCAGCTCCCTCGTTGGTTCCTCGACATATTGGTCGAGAAAACCATCCCTAATGCATTCCAGGAAATCCTCCTCCACCGCATTGCTACCAGTCACAACAAATTCTTCATATAGTCCTTTAAAATGTACGAGAAAAGCAATGTTAGGACAGGAAACAACAACTTGTATTCATATAGCGCCTTTAACGCAGTAAAACATCCCAAAGCGCATCACAGGAGCATTATACAGCAAAACAAATTGACACCTAGGAAGAAATTAAACAATGACCAAAAGCTTGGTCAAAGAGGTAGGTTTTAATGAGTGTCTTAAAGGAGGAAAAGAGAGGTAGAGAGGCGGAGAGATTTGGGGATGGAACTGCAGAGCTTAGGGCCTAGTCAGCTGAAAGCACAGCCACCAATGGTTGAGCGAGTATAATCAGGGATGCTCAGGAGGGCAGAATTAGAGGAGCGCGGATATCTCAGGGGGTTGTGGGACTGAATGAGATTACAGAGATAGGGGAGGGGCGAGGTCATAGAGGGATTTGAAAATAAGGATGAGAATTTTGAAATCGAGACGTTGCTTAACCGGAAACCAATGTCGGTCAGCGAGCACAGGGGCGATGGGTAAGCGGGACTTGGTGCGAGTTAGGGCAGCCGAGTTTTGGATCACCTCAAATTTACGTAGGGTAGAATGTGGGAAGCCAGCCAGGAGTTGTAGTAGTCAAGTCTAGAGGTAACAAAGGCATGGAGAGATTGTGGGATAATGTAAAGCTTAGTCAGAGAGATGAATTTTGAGGAGGTTTTAAGAGAGAGTTAGAGGTTTGGACAGGAAATTTCAAAGATTAGGACCCAGGCAACTGAAGGTCCCACCACTATTGGGGAGGCGAAGGGCGAGGATGCACAAGAGACTTGTCAGAGCAGCAGACAGTTCGGGGGAAGGGGAATATATATGGTTAGAGAAGATCATGTAGATAGGGTGGCCTCGAGGCCGCAGATAAATTTAAACACATAGGGCTAGAATCTCCACTTTTGTGGTTATTGCCCAAAAATGGGCGCTATTTCCGGCGTGGGCGTTAAAAAGGGTTTTCAGATTGCCGGCTTCTCGCCCATTCTCAAAGCACCTAGTCTCCACTTTTGAAAATGGGCGTTACCGCGAGTGATATAAAATGGGCGGTAGCGTTAAATATTTTTGACCTTCTGCCGCAAAGTATGGCCGTCCTTAGCAACGGCATGGCAACGCTCGATTCCCGTGATTTGGGAGGGCAAGGGTCATCATGACATGCGCAGAAGAGAAGACAGAGCGAGAGGAAGCTCAGAGGGACTGAAGGCGTGTCTGGGTGTGGTGTGGCTGCATTGGGAGGAAGGAGGGAGACTTTAGAGCTTCACAGCAAGTAGGCAAACAAAAATTAGCTGTTACCAGCCACATAGTTGCCCGAATTTGGCCTATAATGCAGAGAGAGGAGGTATTACAGCACGTTGTGGAGACTGATGCTAGAGAGAGCAGCGAAATGGGAGAGGAGCACATTGGAGGGTGCAAAAGAACCAGGAGGTTCTCGGACGAGGCAAATGCCTCCCTCCTGCAGCAGGTCGAGTTACGCTGGGGTGATTTGACACAGTGAGGGTGTGGGAAGCCCACCCCAAAGGCATACCAAAGATATGGACTGAGGTAGCAGAGGTGGTCTCGTCGGCGACCAACGAGGTGCATGAGGGCAACCAATGCCACAAACGATGGAACGACCTTGTGGAATCCGCAAGAGTAAGTATTACATTGATTTACATGTACTTATGTATTTATATAATTTGATTTGTAACAGTCATGAGTGACTATCATCAGATGTCTTTCACTTTTACCGGGAATGTTTTACTCAAAGCCTGCGGTCACGGTGTACGTCTTTAGGTAAAGAATGATAATTTTCATAATAATCACGATTACATCTGTCAGTTGTGTGTTGTCTCAGTGCCTGTGACAGTACCTAGCAATGATCTCATGCCATGTCGTCCTGTCGCCTTTTACAGAAGAAGCTATCGATGATGAGGTCCGTGCAGAGGCGAACAGGTGGTGGGGGGGGGGGGCCACTAGTCCCCAGCGACATCACTGACATGGAGGAGCGCGTGCTCGCACTCGTGGGGAAGCACCCCCGGACACATCTGCAGACCCTGAAGTGATGCCACGTGAGTAAAGCTTGCATGATGTAAAGTCAGTAGATGCTACACCTACTCATATATGATAGATAATTTCTAAAATTGTCACAGAAATAATGATGGCCTAATGAAAATCATTGCAATGCAAATGTGTTGATGGTCATGAAATGTGATGTCTGCAATGATTTTGAGCGCAGTGGTGCTTTTGTCGTGCATATGCTGTGTGTAGTGCTGGACTCACCTTGTGACCCTAGCACCCCCTTCTCCTCTAATAACCTCATTTGTATTTTTCAGCTCAGCCAGCAGCACGTCCCAAAGCAAGACCACAGAGGCCAGAAGGTGGGGGTTCAGGGCAGGAGTCGGCGGACAATCCTACATCTGGTGCTGAGGAGCTCCGATTCTCGACCGTCAATCCGCTGGGTCTGTTCTCGACGGATGATAGCGCGGACTTCGAGGAACCTGCATCGCCACACTCCAGAAGCCATTCCATCCCAAGGCCATCTAGTAGTCCTCCGGTCATTCCTGCCTCCACTCTGGAGGTACCGGCCCAAAGCACCTCGCCACAGAGCACCCCATTTGTCCCCAGGACGGCGCCGACCCCACGGAGGTCCCGTGGATGCAGCAGATCTATTCCACGAGCGCCACATAACAACGGAGAGATGGTACAGTTGTTCAGAAAAACTGTAGACATTGGTAACCAGTTCATCGAAGCATTGGGGGGCATATCCCGACATCTGTCCACCATGACCAAGTACATTCCGCGGATGGCGGAGACCCTGGATGCGACAGCCAGGAACACTGCTGCCACAGGCCTCCCAGTGGTCCCCGAGCATGGCACTCCACCCTTAGGTTCTGCACCACCACTGCGAACGACAGATGAGAGCAAGGACCAAGATTCTGCTTCTGCATCTGAGAATGTTGCCCCTTCGGCACCCCCCGCTCCCGTCCAACGACCGTATCTACCTTCACTCCCTCCAATGAGGCACCGCCTGAGGAGCTCCTCGGCCAGGCGCTGTGGAGCGAGATGGGGAAGGGGCAGAGGTATGGAGAAGGGGGAAGGAAAGTGAGATGCATGTCCGCAGGTGATGGCTGTGTTATATCTCCATCTGGGTGCATGCAATTTGTTGCAATGTCTGGAGGCTGGGGACCATACTCCTGCTTTGCCTTTGTATTCTGTGTTGCTGGACATGTTGAACATGTGATTTATGTCAATGGTGGAAAAAGTGGAGCGTGGGCGGGGGTTGGGTGTTCTTGCCTGTGATACTTATGATTTCAGACCAATGTTGGTATAAAATGTTTGTTATTGAACATAACCTTGTTGCGCATTGTCTCAGATAGCTAGACCATTACACACTGGTGATTTCTTAACATGAAAGGGTTAAATACAACTGAACATCAATCAACATAAACTTTAACTGGCACCAAAGTGATGAGCACCATTGATGCTGCTCACACACAGCAGTGTGTCAGCATTGTCACTCACATCAATGCTCTTTCAGGCAAATCGTTCGGATAGCAGCTCCTCACGCAAGAGTGGGATTTAACAAATGCCAGCCACACCGCTGGCGTTCATTCAGAACAGTTCCACTTTTTGTGGGCGTTTTTTTGGGCCAGTGATATTCTGGGCAATGTGCGTGCGAGGTGGTGAAATTGATGCTGGGCGATCTCATGGCCGCTAGTTTCGGTAAATAGGCTCTTTACAACCAAAAAAAGTGGGCGGGCGGTATTATTGAATCTCGGCGTTAAATCAGTGCAGAAATTAACGCTGGACGCTATTATGGGCATTGATTTCGCCCCAAAAAAGTGGGCGGGTGGTCATATTTTTTTCCAGCGTTAAGCACATGGGGAAAGTAACGCTTGATGATAAGTTTCCTAAAAATGGGCGTCAGTTTCCATTTTGTGGCTAAATGGGCGATATCTGGGCGTTATGCGTCATTTCAGCGGTAAAGTGGGTGTTAAGTGGGCGTTAAGCATACAAAAAAAGTGGAGGTTCGAGTTCATAGTAACAGTTTCAGGCAGGAGAAGATATTCAGTCCATCAAGCCCACCTATCTACAATGATCCCCTGGTGCATTTCTAACAACCTTGAATTTGATTTGTTGACAAGAACCTGACTAGTTCTTTATTGAAACACATTATGATTTCTTGTTCCAACACCAGTGCCAGTAATCTGTTTCACATACTTACCACTCTTAGTAAAAAGGTTCCTTCTAGATTTCTGATTTTCTTTTGTTGTCCTTAATTTGTAATTATGGCCCCCTCGTTCTTAAATTCTGCATATGGCAGAAAAGCATATGGATCTAATTTGTCCAAACTTTTCATGATTTTAAACACCTCTGTCTTATCCTCTCTGAGCGTCTGGTTTTTACCTATCCAGTCATATACAGAGAATCACCTGCAATGGGTTCTCTTTCCGCTCTCGCACCGTTATCTCTGGTCTCCCTCAAGGATCTATCCTTGGTCCACTCCTATTTCTTACCTACATGCTGCCCCTTGGCGACATCATCCGAAAACACAGTGTCAGTTCCCACATGTACATTGACAACATCCAGCTCTACCTCACTTGCACCTCTCTCGATGCCCCCACTATCTTTAAATTGTCACACCGCTTGTTGAATATCCAGTACCGGATGAGCAGAAATTTCCTCCAACTAAACATTGGAAAGACTGAAGCCATCATCTTTGGTCCCCACCTCAAACTCCTTTCCCTAGCCACGGAATCAAATCTCTCCCTGGCAACTGTCTGAGGCTGAACCAGACTGTTTGCAACCTTGCTGTCGTATTTGGCCCCGAAATGTACTGCCGACCACATATCCGCGCCAGTACAACGACCGCCTATTTCCATCTCCGGAACATAGAAACTAATAGAAATTTGCAGCACAGAAGGAGGCCATTTCGGCCCATCGTGTCCGCACCGGCTGACAAAGAGCCACACGGCCCTCATTCAGCAACCCTGAAGGTTACATATAAACCTATGAACAATGAACAATGGCGGAAAGGTAGAGAGCATCCAGCCCAACCAGTCCGCCCCACACAACTGCGATACCCCATGTATCGCAACATTTTACACTCCATCCCACCTGGAGACATGCGATCTCCTGGGAGACAAAAAAAAAAGATATAAACCAGGCCAATTGGGGGGAAAAATCTGGGAAAATTCCTCTCCGACCCATCCAGGCAATCGAATCTAGTCCAGGAGATCACTCTGGCCGTATTAGATTCCATGATCTACTTACTATCATGTCTGCGCCAGCCAAGAGATTATCCAGTGTAATCCCACTTACCAGCTCTAGGTCCATAACTCAGCAGGTTACCACACTTCAAGTGCCCAGCCAAGCACTTTTACAAAACATCCATCAACCATTACCCTTTGCTTCCTACCCCTAAGCCAGTTTTGGATCCAACTTATCACTTTGCTCTGTATCCCATGGGCTTTTACCTTCGTGACCAGTCTGCCATGTGGAACCTTATCAAAAGCTTTGCTAAAGTCCATATACACTACATCGTACGCACTACCCTCATCAACCCTCCTGGTTACCTCCTCGAAAAATTCAATCAGGTTAGTCAAACACGATCTTCCCTTAACAAATCCGTGCTGACTGTCCTGATTAATCCTTGCCTTCAGGATGTTTTCCAATAATTTTCCCCACCACTGAGGTTAGGCTGACAGGCCTATAATTACTCAGCCTATCCTTTTCCCTCTTCTTAAACAAGCGTACCACATTAGCAGTCCTCCAGTCTCCCGGCACCATGCCTGAACCCAAAGAAGATTGGAAAATGATGGTCAAAGCCTCTGCTATTTCCTCTCTCGCTTCGCTCAACAGCCTGGGATGCATTTCAGCCAGGCCTGGGGACTTATCTACTTTCAAAGCTGCCAAACCTCCAAGACCTCCTCTCTCACTATTTTGCCCAGAATTTCACACTCCTCCTCGATAGCAGTATCTACATTGCCCCTTTCCTTTGTGAAAACAGATACAAAGTATTCATTAAGAAGCATATCCACATCTTCCGCCTACACACACAGATTACCCCCATGGTCTCTTATAGGCCCTACCCTTTCTTTAGTTATCCTCTTGCTCTTAATATATTTATAGAATATCTTTGGGTTTTCCTTGATTTTACTTGCCAAGAATTTTTCATGCCCTCTCTTAGCATTCCTAATATCCTTTTTAATTTCACCTCTGAACTTCCTATATTCCTCCAGAGATTCTACAGTATTTAGCCGTCGGTATAAATCATAAGCTTCCCTTTTTTTCTTTATCCTCCCCTATAAGTCCCTAGACATCCGGGGGGGGGGCTCTAGAATTGTTATTCCCACCCTTTTTTCTTTAAGGGCACATGTTTGACCTGAGCCCTCCGGATCTCCTCCTTGAATGCCTCCCACTGTTCTGACACTGTTCTGGCCCTCAAGTAGCTGTTTCCAGGCCATTGTGGCCAAGTCACTCCTCAACTTAGCAAAGTTAGCTTTTCCCCAATTTGGGACTTTTATTCCTGGTCTATCCTTGTCCTTATCCATAATTACCTTGAATCTGACTGAATTATGGTCACTGGCACCCAAGTTCTCTCCCACTGATACCCCTTCCATCTGCCCAGCTTCATTCCCCAAAACTAAGTCCAGAACCGCCCCCTCACGTGTTGGGCTTGTTACATACTGACTAAAAAAGTTCTCTTGAATGCATTTTAGGAATTTCGCATTCTCTATACCCTTCACACTATATTTGTCCTAATCAATATTAGGATAGTTGAAATTCCCTACTATTACTGCCCTATAGATTTTGGACTTCACAGAAATTTACCTACATATTTGCTTTTCTATCTCCCTCCTACTGTTTGGGGGTCTATAATACACGCCCAGCAGTGTAATCGCCCTTTCTTATTTTTCAGTTCGACCTATATGGCCTCATTTGATGATCCCTCTAACATATCATCCTTCCTCACAGCTGTAATAGTTTCTTTTATCAATACCGCGATCCCCGCCCCCCCCACCCACTTTTAACCACCCTCTCTGTCCTGTCGAAATATCCTGTAACCAGGAATATTGAGCTGCCAAACCTGCCCCTCTTTCAACCATGTCTCTGCAATGGCTATAATGTCATACTCCCAAGTGTCTACCTGTGCTCTCAGCTCATCCGCCTTATTCGTTATACTCCTTGCATTGAAGTATATACCATTTAGCACAGGAAGACCTCCTTGATTACTACTTACGAACCCTCGTTTCCTCTGTCTTGCAAATTCACTTTCTACATTCTTGCTTTGCAATTTCTGCTTTACTTCCTTCCCTACTGAAATTGTTCTCAGGCTCCCATCCCCCTGCCAAGCTAGTTTAAACTCTCTCCAACAGCACTAGCAAAACTCCCCGCAAGGAGATTGGTCCCGGCGCTGTTGAGGTGCAACCCGACATCGTTTGACTCTGACTCTGCCTCAGCTCATCTGCTGCTGAAACCTTTAAGACACTCCTTAAAACCTACCATTTTGACCAAACTTTTGGGGCTGGAAATTGCTCTTCGCCCTGATTGGGGGCGGTAACCTTGTGGAGCCAGGACTTCCAGCGCCCGGTCCGGAGGTCCTGTCCCGGACACGGAAACGGAATTGGGTTGTGAGCCCCTATAAGCTCCGGCACTCCGCTTCCTTGGAGGGGCGTTCCCAGGGCGGCAATGTAGCGCTGAGTCTGGGGAGGGCCATAGTGCTCACTTAAGGCCCTTGGTGGCCGCCACTGGGCCACCAGGGAGGCGATTGACTGGGCCAACAGCCCGGTACCCAAAACGGACGCCTAGCTGTACAATGGTGGCCCGTTCGACACAAAGGCCACTATTGTCGGACCGTTGCAAGAGTCGTCCGACAAATAAAAATGGCGGCTCGGGGCACTAAAGGCCACCCCCTTTAAGGGGCGCCTGGCAGCGGATGTCCACCAGCTTCGCAACCCGTGAAGCTGGCATTCCCCCATGGGGCATCTCCAGTTGCATGCCCCCCCAGAGGCATAGAAACATAGAAAATAGGTGTAGGAGTAGTTCCATTCGGCCCTTCGAGCCGACACCACCATTCAATAAAATCATGGCTGATCGTTCACCTCAGTACCCCTTTCCTGCTTTCTCTCCATACACCTTGATCCCTTTAGCCGTAAGGGCCATATCTAACTCCCTCTTGAATATATCCAATGCACTGGCATCAACAACTCTCTGCAGTAGGGAATTCTACAGGTTAACAACTCTCTGAGTGAAGAAGTTTCTCCTGATCTCAGTCCTAAATGGCCTACCCCTTATCCTTAGACTGTGACCCCTGGTCAATGAACTCTTCCTCAAGGCACTATCAGGGTTATAAAAAGGGGCAATTTTGGCCCCTTGGTGTTCTGTCCGAATATCTCCTTCTGTAGCTTGGTGTCAAATCCTGATGGGTAACGTTCCTGTGAAGCACCTTGGGATGTTTTACTACGTTAAAGGCACTATATAAATACATGTTGTTGATTGTTCATTTTTTAAGAGAAAAGACCTAGGGTAGTCAATCTTTCCTCATACGTGACTCTCATTTTTTTGGATCAACAATGCAGCCCCTTGATGTACCACCACCAATAAAGGATTTTAAACGTAAGGCATTGGGGGAGATGGAGCCAACGTAGGTCAATTTGAGTTATGGACTGTGAGTCTTGGACAAGTTGGAGTTTGAGGGATGGGAAACCAGTAATTAGAATATTGGAATAAAAGCAGAAAATGCTGGAAGACCAGCAGGTCAGGCAGCATCTGTGGAGAGAGAAACAGTTAATGTTTCAGGTCGATGACCTTTCCTCAGAACTCCACAACTGGACATTGGAATATTCAGATCGGGTACTGCCCCCAGATTATCAAAATCAACGACGAGGCCTTGGACAACGCAGACCATTTCCCATATCTCAGGAACCTACCGTCAACAAGGGCAGACGTCGATGATGTCAAACAACGCCTTCAGTGTGCCAGTGCAGCCTTCGGTCGCCTGAGGAAGAGTGTTTGAAGACCAGGATCTCAAACCTGGCACCAAGCTCATGGTCTATAGAGCAGTAGTGATCCCCACCCTCCTATATGCTTCAGAGACATGGACCATGTACAGCAGGCACCTCAAAGCACTGGAGAAGTACCAACGCTGCCTCCGCAAGATCCTGCAAATCCATTGGCAGGATAGGTGCACCATTAGTGTTCTCACTCAGGCTAACATCCCCAGCATCGAAGCATTGACCACACTCGATCAGCTTCCGATGGATGGGCCAAAACATCCGCTTGCCCGATAGGAGACTCCCAAAACAAGCGCTCTACTCGGAACTCCGACACGGCAAGCAAACCCCAGGTGGGCAGAGGAAACGCTTCAAGGACATCCTCAAAGCCTCCTTGAAGGACACCTGGGAATCCCTGGCCCAAGACCGCTCAAAGTAGAGGAGATGCATCTGGGAAGGCCAAACACCTCGAGTCTCTTCGCTGGGAGCAAGCCGAAGTCAAGCGCAAACAGCGGAAGGAACGCACGACAACCCAAGCACCCCACCCACCTGTCCATTCTACCACCATCTGCCTCACCTGTGACAGAGATTGTCGGTCCCGCATTGGACTCATCAAGTCACCTGAGAACTCATTTTTAGTGCGGAAGCAAGTCATCCTCGACTCCGAGGGACTGCCTATGATGATGATTCAGGTTTGGAGGTTGAAAGCACGTATTGTTAATTGTATTTAAGTGCTGTATGGCAATTGAGTGTTAATTGTACGCATATGGTGGACATTAATTTGAGACACTCTTGCTCTCATATATATATATATATAGGGGAGTAGGCTGGGGAAGGATTGCTAGCTTATCCTGGGGTGCACAGCATGTAATAGTGTCTCTGTGAATAAAGGCTTATAAGCAAGTAAAGACTGAGCTCTAGTACTCTGTCCTTCACCACCTGGCTATCTGTTTTTTTACATGTATGAGGGTTTCAACAGGAAAGAGGCTGAAGAGGGGCAGATGTGGAAATAGAGAGTGATGGAAAGGATATGGTATCTGAAATTTGTTTGTAAATGAGCAGATATTCTGGAGAGAATTAGGGAATTGGACAATTATACATCTGCCAGCAGGGTGATGATAGGGTGGATGATTGGGAAGAAAAGGACATTGCAGAGTTTATCCTCCAAGGAGTGTACAGAGTGAATTGCTTGACGAGAGTGGAGGATGAGACAGCTGAGGTTGTTACTCAAAGAAAAACAGCAACAATGAACCCAGTGAAGAATAAGGGAAAATTGCAAATGCTGAAAATACAAGATAAAAACAGAAAATGCTGGAAATACACAGAAGCACAGTCTGTCAAGATCACAAGATCAGACAAGAAGGCCACTCAGTATATATTAGTTCATGCATCCTGAAAGATCCTACAGACTTCCCCAATGGGGGAAGAGGACAAAGTGTTGCTGGGCAATAAGGACTACACCACCAGTGTGGTGATCTTAGCAGGACAAATGATGGAATTTATAGTCTGTGGAAGGTTTCACCACCATAAATCATGAACCTTCAGTTTCACATTAGATTCATCCACAGTGAGGTTATTCATGAGGGTGTGAACATTCTGGAAGACAATACAGAGCAAGGCAGTGATAGTTACTCTGCCAGCAGGTTAGGGGGGGGAGGAAGAGAAAGAGGTGAGTGGGATGGGGAGGAAGTCGGAAGTTAACCCCCGAAGAGCAGCTTAGGCGAGATGGTTGCTGAGAGCAGTGGTGAGACAGTTGGAGTTACTATTCTGAGAGTCAACAAATGCCATGGTGTTTAGCAGAGGATACCGAGGGAGATTCAGAGGGAGGATATGCTCTGATTCACAAGGGTCGCAAGCATCAGAGTAGAAAATAGGCTGAGGAACAGTAGCAAGTGAGAAAAATAATCAAGGGAGACATGGTATTGGAGGAGAGGTGAATGGGACATGGCCAAAAAGGAGAGGAAAGAGGAGGGGAGGGCATGGAATGGAAAAAATAAGAAAAATGGGAGGTTAGGGTCTCAGGTCCAGGCTGGCAGCCAAAATGCATAGTCAAATGGACACCAGAGGGAATCTTAAGTAATTATCACTCATCTCGTTTGCTCATTTAGGATTTGGCTATTGCAATTTGACTACTATACTTATCTGCATAACAGTAACCACACTTCATATAGTAATTCAATGGAGGTCAAGTACATTAGGATATGAAAAAGCACTATAGAAACGCAAACAAATTGTTTAAAATCTACTCCTATGCTTTTTCCAGCTCCTTTTATCATGCTTCTGCATACTCATAATTCTAGTGTATCCTTTCAGCTTTATTCCTGCAAGACAGCTACTAGTTGTTTGTCCTCTTTTTGTTGCTGATTATTTTCTTAATCCATTTAGAGTTACACTTGCCAATTCTGGGTATGCATTTATCCTGCATTCCCATCTTTATATATATTTTTAATTATTCATTTGTCCTCTGCAGAAGGGTTGAATAACTGTTCCTATCAATTTATTTAAGTCTTAAATTTCTTCAAAGTTGTTCCTCGTATCCACTTTGCACTTCATGCCCTTCAATTTCAAGGTTTTGTTTTCCTTTTTTTGCCTGTACCTTCATGCAGCATTCCTGAACTATTTCACCCACTTTTCTTCTTTTAATATACTTTTCACTGCCTGACTGAGATGGTTTGTGTACATCATACAGTACTTTATCGCATCTTTGCAGATTTTTGAAACACCTGTTCCCAGACCATCAGATCCAAAGAATGCTTCTCTGTAACAGAGAAAGCACATTTTATGCTCGACTACTTGACTTTTAAGTGTTATTCTCTTCTCCTTTCCCAGTCTCTTCCCCCGCTCAAAAAAAATCCCTCCTCCCTTTGTGCATTGCCAGCATTTTCTATTTACTATATTTGATTTATGGAAGGAATTATGCCTCAAATTGCCTACTACCCCAATCTCATAAACTTAATATTTTGACTGATTATACAAGTAATAAATGCTATTGTGTTATTGGTTGAAATGTGGAAGGAGCTCCGGCGACCAAATTCCACAGGGACCAAATTGCAAGATAGATAAATTAATATATCAAGAATTCTGCATTAACTGTCAGTTCAATGCACACTAGTCGGTAAAATAAACTTGTTGCAGATACCATCCCTGTCAAGGATGTTAGCTCTCACCATTAAAAGCAACCTAAGTATACAGGAGTTACTCATAACTTTTTGTAAGAGTTTGGTTTCTAAAAAGATTCAGATATTGATATTTTTAAAGTTTCTCATGTGACAAGCAATGGTCCACAAAGATTAGAAAAAAAAACAGTATGTTAAACAAAATAAGTCAATAAAATGCATCACAGAAGTTCATAACAAAAATATGCTTTCATGCATTATTACATATTTATCAATTACAATAGTCTAGGCAAGATTATATTCTACATCCAAAACTTCATTCTTAAAATTTGTCAGATATTCAAAGATAAATCACCACTTAAATGGTTATACTTTCTCCAACATTTATTTGGTATACCAAGATAACACAAAACTGAATGATAACTTTTGATTATTTACCCACTGAAGTGAAACAAGTTCCAGGCCCAAATTATAAAGACCTTTTAAGTTCCAGAAACATATTATATCATTAACTGTTTAAGATACTGTACTAATCTTACCTTTTTCTGAAGCACTGAAGTTTATCTTGCTAACACTTCCACCAATTGCATTTTTCTGCAATTCACTGGTTCCATTATCATTCTCATCTTGGCTGTCATCATATTGCTCCTCAATAATTACATCAGGACTGGGCCCAAGTACTTTAACTCTATCCTGAGCTGGAAGGTCCGCAAAGTTAACATTATTAACTTCACCAGGCACATCTGATTGAGCAAGTGCATTAGTTTCCAAGCCATTTTCTTCTGGTACGATAACCTACAGAAAAACAAAGAGGATCATTGAAATACTGCACTTTATCACTAGAGATCAAATAATATTCTACTTGCATTGGTTAAGATCTAAAATAGAACAAACTTGACAAAAGTACTATTTAGTAGACAATCAAGAAACAAAATCAAATCATTCAAAATTCTGTGTAAAACAACTGCCATTAAATAATCAAAAGCAGTTCAAATAGAAAATAACTCCACGCAAGTCATTTTTAAGTATTTCTTATGTTCTTTTGTTTTGGAGGTGCTGTCAAAGAATCCTTGGCGAGATGCTGTAGTGCATCCTGCAGATAGTACACACTGTAGCTACTGTGCACTGGTGGTGGAAGGAATGAATGCTTAAGATGGTGGATGGGCTGATCAGGTGGACTGCTTTGTCCTGGATGGTGTTGAGAGATTCTTGAGTGTTGTGGCAGCTGCACCCATCCAGGCAAGTGGAGAGTGTTCCGTTGCACTCCTGACTTGTGCCTTGTGGGCGGTGGGGTCAGTGACCTGCTCTTGTAGCCACGACATGTATGTGGCTGTTCCAGTTGAGTTTCTGGTCAATGGCAATTCCGAGGATGCTAATGGTGGGGGATTTGGCGATGGTTACGCCATTGAATATCATGAGAAGTTGATCAGACTCTCTCGTGTTGGAGATGATCATTGCCTGGCACTTGTGTGGTGCAAATATTACTGACCACTTATCACCCCAAGCCTGGATGCTGTCCAGGTCTTGCTCCATGCGGGTATGAACTGTTTTATTATCTGAGAAATTGCGAATGGAGCTGAACATTGTTCAAATATCAGCAAACAGTTCCACTTCTGACCTTATGATGGAGGGAAGATTATTGATGAAGCAGCTGGGCCTAGCACGCTGCCCTGAAGAAATCCTGTAGCAATATCCTGCACTAGTTGTCTGTATTTTCAAACAGCAACTTACATTTATAAAATACCTTTAACATAGGAAAACATCCTAAGCGTAGTTAGACAAAAACATTCAGAGTCAAAGAAAAAGCTATTCAGAGATTTAGTCAAAGGGGTAGGTTTTAATGAGGATCCTAGAGGAGAGAGGTTTATTGAGGGAATTCTACAACTCAGGGCCTAGACAGCTGAACACATAGACACCAATGGTAGGCGGAGGGAGTGGGGATACGCAAAGCCAGATTGATAGTTCTAGAAAGGTTATAGGGCAGGAGAATGTTACATAGATAGGGAGGGCGCAAAGACATGGAGGGATTTGAAAACTCGGATGCAAATTTTAAATTTATGGGGCTGGTGAACCGGAAGCCAATGTACGTCAGTAAGCACAGGGGTGATGGGTGAGTGAGACATGGTGAGGGTTAGGATATGGGCAGCAGAGTTTTGGATGAGCTCAAGTTTAAGGTGGGTGGAAGATGGGTGGTCGCCAGGAGCACATTGGAATAGTCGAGTCTGGAGGTAACAAAAGCATGAATGAGGACTTCAGCAGCAGATGAACTGAGGCAGGGACGAAGACAGGCGGAGAGACTATGGAGTCAGAAGCTCAGCTCAGGATCAAATAGGACAGTCTGGTTAAACTCGAGACAGTGCCTGGGGAAAAGGATGGAATCAGCGGCATGGATACAGAGCTTGTGGCGGGGCCGAAAGACATTGGGCTAGATTTTACACTTTTTTTGCATGCATAACGCCCGCTTAACCGCTGAAATGATGTATAATGCCCAGCTATCGCCCATTTAGCGACAAAATGGAAACTGCCGTCCATTTTTTGGATACTTATCGCCAAGCGTAACTTTCGCCATGTGTGTAACGCTGGGAAAAAATCTGAATGCCTGCCCACTTTTTTTGGGCGGAATCATCAGAATGGGCAAAACCAACGGCCATAATTATCACTCAGTGTTACTTTCCG
Organism: Pristiophorus japonicus; assembly: GCF_044704955.1. Classification (NCBI taxonomy): domain Eukaryota; kingdom Metazoa; phylum Chordata; class Chondrichthyes; family Pristiophoridae; genus Pristiophorus; species Pristiophorus japonicus. The sequence goes on along the minus strand of NC_091982.1, from coordinate 181,829,180 downwards.
CACGTAATTAACGCCGAGATGGAATAATACCGACCGGCCACTTTATTTTGTTGTAAACATCACATTTGCCGAAACTAATGCCCAGGAGATCGCCCAGCGTCACTTTCACCACCTCACACATATCTCGCCCACAATATCGCTCGCTCAAAAAAACGCCGGGAAAAAGTGGAACTAACCGGAACTACTCTCAGCGGTATGGACGCCATATTCTAAATTACAAGTCGCATAATTTAAAAGGCTGCTTTGCTTCAACCTCGGAGGAGTTCGGATGTACTCTGGAGATCTTTGGAGGTGATGTGAACATCTGAACAAACATCTTTATTATACTGTTAGCGATTGGAATTTAATAGGTGTCTTCGACGGGACATTCATTCTTTGTGACCAATCGGTGGAAAACAGATAGCTATTGGAATGGGGCCTGTCCTTTCTCACCCTCTCTTGATGACCAATTACATGCTTCAGACTCGAGATGGCAGAAGGTATGCTCCACAGCATTATGTGCCCAATGTAAGACATGCCAGACTGATGAGGAGGACCAGACGTTACACCCCCGCAAGTACAGGGAGAAGCAGTCTTACCTCAACTTGCCCGACACGACCTGCCTTCGGAGACTGCGCTTCCACAAAGAGGTTATCACTGAGGTATGCCAGCTCATAAGGGGAGATCTGCAGCCTGCCAGCACCATCAGGAACGGGCTGTCTGTCGAGGTCAAAGTAACCGCGGCACTGTCGTTCTACGCATCGGGTTCTTTTCAGGCCTCAGCTGGCGACATTTGGGGTATGTCTCAGCATGTCACAAATTGCTGAATTAGATAGATCACTGAAGCCCTGTACGCACGCAGCATGGACTTTATCAGCTTCCCTATGACCAGGAAGGCTCAGACTGAGTGGGCTCTAGGATTCTACCGAATTGCTAACTTCCCCAAGGTGCAGGGAGCAATAGACTGTACGCACATCGTGATGCGGGCACCTTTTCAGGATGCAGAGGTTTCCAGGAACCGCAAGGGATTACACTCCCTGAATTTGAAATTCATTGTCGACCACCAGCAAATTATTATGGCAGTGAATGCCAAATTTCCAGGCAGCATCCATGTTGCTCACATCCTGCGTGAGAGCACGGTATCTGATTTGTTTAACAATCAGCCACAAGGTCAATGCTGGATGCTTGGTGACAAAGGATATGGCCTCGCCACCTGGCTGATGACCCCCCCTGCATGACATCCACACTGAAGCCGAAAGGCGATACGAGAGCCACAGAGCCGCTTGCAATATCGTGGAGAAAACCATTGGAGTGCTTAAGCAGTGCTTTAGATGCCTGGACCACTCAGGAGGCGAGCTCCAATACCACCCTGAGCAGGTAGTTTAATTTGTGGTGGTGTGCTCCATGCTGCACAACTTGGCTATTAGGAGGGGACAAGAATTGCCAGAAGAGTCTGACAGTCCACCTCAGCAGAGAGAGGACGAGGAGGTGGACGCTGACATCGGGCCAGACAATCAGGCTGAAGCTGAAGCCATGCCCCCGTCCCCCTATAGACTGCATGAAAGGGCCCGTGGTGGCTACATAGCTGCAAGCCTCCTATGTCAGGAGCTCATAAATGAGTGCTTTGCTTGAAAGAACGTTGGTGGCATTTACAAGGCTGACACACTGCTGGGTGTTCAGATCATACATCAATGATGGGCATCACCTTGGTGACAGTTCAAGTTTAAGCTGATTGAAGTTAAGTGTAATTATACCCTTTGATGTTAAGGAATCACCAGTGTGTAACGGTGCAGCTATCTGAGCCAATGCGCAAGAAAGTTTTGTTAAATAAAAAACATTAAACCGAACATTTGTCTGAAATCATAAGTATTTCTGTAAAAACCAACCCTCTCCTCCCGCCCCCACCTCCCCCTCCCCACCTCTACCCCTTCCCCTCCTGACTCCAAGCCAGCTGGCCCAGGAGCTCCTGAGGCAATGCTTTATTGGTGGCCGGGGGGGGGGGTGGGGGGATGACGGCCGAACCGCTGCTTGGACGGATACGGGAGAGGACGGTCCCGAGGTGGGAATGTGCTCCGAGCCAGAAGTATGATGTTGCTCCTGGCTCTCGGGTGTCATTGGCAATGGGGGTGCGGCACCTTGGGGTGCTGTGCCGTGCTCCGGGACCACTGGGAATGGGTGACAACCCGGCGATGTGAAAACCCATTTTTACCACCCATGTCGGAAATAACGCCCATTTTTGGGCGATCTGCACAAAAGTGTAAAATCTAGCCCAATAAGCTTTGGTCTTTACAATTTTTCATTGGAAGTATTTGCTGCTCATCCAAACTGAATGCCAGACAAACAGGCTGACAATGTAGAGAGGTCGAGAGAGCTAGTGGTGAGGTAGAGCTGGGTCCTTAGCGTGCACGTAAAACCGGACATCGTGTCTTGGGATGATGTCGCCGAGGGGCAGCACGTAGATGAGAAATAGAAGGGGGCCTAAGATAGAATGTTAGGGAATCCAGAGATCTGGTGAATTGCTTGATTAAAGCAGAGTGCATTCAATACTGCTAAGGAGCAGATCTGTGATCCAGAATGCAAAACACCAGCTTAAAAAGGATAAAACTGGAATAATGTTGATTGTTCATTTACTTAAACATCATATTTTACAAGATTGGGAACCTAATACAAATGTACATTAAAAAATGCTTTCACAATCAGTTTCACTACAAACTTCATTGCACTGAATAAATGTTGAAATCTTGGCTTTTTATTTTGGATCTCATTTCTAGCTGATTCAGCACTGTATCAATGATTCCTCTACAAAAACTACCAAGCACTGCATCTTATTTATTTGCCACAATTTTTGTTGCAAAGTGAATCCGGATAATGCTAGTATTTCATGGAATTTTGTGATAATAGTATTTTGTTTTCAGTCGAAAGTGGTTTTAAAGATGCAGGGTTGCACAGCATCATACTGGTAGGAAACATGGCTGTTTCCCTGATCATAAATTTCACCCAATGTAAAAGTTCAGGGGAAAGATGGTTAGCCTTTCGATGGCAAAGCATACTCAGTTGATAGCGAATTGCACTTAACTTACATTCCTTCTTTATTGTGTGATTCGTGTACAAAGTCTAATGTAATAAAATAAAATCCACAAAAAAAATTGAAAAAAAGTCTATATAAATAAAATTACAAAATTATTCAATAAGCCCAGTTTCAAAAAAATCAAAAGTGGTTTATTTATTAAAGGTGATAAACTGGTGCTCATGTACCTGAGCCAATACAACATAAAAATTATTTTCTTGCAACAGCTAGGAGAGAGCAGCATTAAAAGTTATCCAAACAGACATTTCTCCTTCAAGAGAAAATCAGTGCCAATGACTCCTGAACACAAGCCATTATTCCTATTAGTATGAAGTTCCAGTACCTTAATGAAGCCCAGAGTACATGCATTTTTAGCACATTTTACAAGCTCAGCAAAGAAACGAAGCAAAACACTGTTGAGAAAGTTTAGATTTAAGCCAAGAAAAGCAATTCAACTTTCCACAGTTCGCTTTAGCTTCTGGCAATAGTTCTTTCCTGTAAAAGCTAGATTTGAAACCTGTCATATTAAATAACAATTTATGGAAGTTCTCAAGGGTATTCATACTAGTGGGAACTTCCTTTTGGTGGTCTGTTCTAAACTACAGTAGCAATTATTTATTTATTTATTGGGAGAGGCAGATAATTTCATTTGATAGAATTGGATTCTTACAAACTTTTTTTCGTACATTTGGTGTGAACAATTTATCTAGTCGTATTTTGATAACCACAGCTATTTTGCCAAGTCATTGTGTGCTTGTATATGGACTTGTACATGCAATGGGGACAAACTGTTGTACAACATGATCTTTTCAATAAAGCAAGCATTTTTTGGGATGCAAACTGAACTAATTATAGTATTCATTGCTGATGTGAATTTTTGTCACAAATGTACTTCAAAATTTTTTCTGCCCTTCCTGCACAGTTGGAGATTTTTTTTTAATATTTGTTTTCTGCACCCTTATAGAAATGGGCTATTTGGTCCAAAAGTAGCTAGACAGCCATTCAGCTGACTAGGCCTAGAAATCTATTGGTTCCGCTGCAGAGGACTCAGCTGCTGACTTAGAGGGCATAGGCCACTGAAGAAGATGCATGGACATACACAGGGAAATGCTTGGGGTACTGGGTGGCCTGCCAGAGAGCTTACGTACAAAGTCAGGAGTCCAGCTCCAACTTGTTTCAAGGCTTAGCACAGAACATGGAGACCATTCTGTCCAACATGGACTGAGTGGTCAGCCCCGTAATGATGGAGCATCTTATGCTGCTGCCCTGGAAGCTCTGACGGCTACTATGGCAGCTCATACAATTGGCATGGAAGTTCAAATGGCTGCCATCATGGCTTTGGTGGCCAATGCTGAAAGGGATGTCCAGGTTGTCACATCACTCCTGCACTCTGATGCTGATGCGCCACTCCATGAAAATGGCATTGGATCCCTGGAAGAGGCACCAATAGTCAGGATGTCTGCTTCCCCCACCAGCCACTCTGCCAGTGTCCTTGCCGGTGCCACTCAGCCAGCCAGCCCAGATTGCTGCAGCCCATGCTGAGATGCTGCAATCCGTAGCTGGGCCCTCTAGGCCCATAGCCACTTGAGGTGATCCTCCAACGTCATCTGAAGTGTACTCAATGCAAACTCAGCAGCCTTCCACCTCCCATTTGGATTTGGTTTTGGTATTTCTCTTAGTTGTGAAGTGAGAGCAAGACCAGTAAGTTGAGTGAAGGAAAGCAATCAGATGGTGATTATAAGAAAAGTGGTAAGGAATGTGGGTGGATGGGAAATGGGAAGGCTCACTTAGTAGAAACGCTCCTTGATAAGGTTCTCTCAGAGCTTGAGCAGATAGGGACTTTGGTGATCACTGCCTCCCCTCTTCCTGCCCAGGTGATGGTAAGGACTGGCTCCTCATGATGGAGAAATTGTGAAGCATGCAGCAGACGGTGATAAATCTGGATAGCTGCTCAGAGGTGCACTGGAAAGCTCCTCCGGAACAGTGCTGCTCGAGTACATAGATTATTTGGTCAATTATGTTTCTTGAGGCAACATGACTCTCGCTGTCAACGTGCTCTGCAGCAGTGTGCGGGTTCCTGAATCATCTCCGGAGGGGATATCCCTTTTCGCCTAATAGCCAGGCTGTAACTTAGCGGCCTCTTTGAATGAAAGGTGGGAGAAAGAAATAGCACAGGATGAGAGAGTCATGACCACTGCCAGGATAGCAATCACAGACCTGCATGATATGCTGCTTGTGGTCGCAAACGAGTTGTACGTACATTGAGAGAGTGGAATCCTTTTCGATCAATGATGATGCCAGGCTGGTAATAAGCAAGCACGCAAGATAATGTGCATGTAGCCAATGACACCTTGTACCATGGGGATGCCTGCCATGCATACAAATCCGAGTGCTCTCTCGTCCAGTTTTGCTCTGTCAATAGGGAAGGAGATGTAGGTGTTTTTCCTGGTGTCGAGAGCCGCGGTGACTTCCCTGATACATCGGTGTATTTGCAAACTCAGATGTTGCTAATGTCACCTGTTGCAGCCTAAAAGGAGCCCCTGGCATAAAGGTTGAGGCCGATAGTGCCATTAACAGCCAGTGCTGTCCGTGCCCTAGTTTGAATCTTAGTTTTGGCTGCAACAGATGACATAGCTCGGAGACATCCTCCTTCGTGAAGCGAAAGCCCTTAAAGACCCTCTGTGGATAGGGCCTCCTGTTCAGTGCTCTCCTTTTTCTCACGCCTCCGGCAACTTATCCTGCTCTGTGGTATCTTCCTTGCTGATCCCCCTTGTCCTCTATTACCAAATGCAGCCCTATCAAACCACCCATATCTGCAGCCAGACTACTTGTGAGGCAAAGGGCAACAACAGTGCAAGCAACAAAACTTCTCTCTGTGCAGACAAAACTTTCCAGAGTGATAGACCATGGCAAAAAACACCTAGAAGTCAAGCAGTAGCCAGAAATGCTAAACTAGCAACTAATCTGCAGGTAAGATGTCATTTAATGGCGCTGGCAAGGGGAGTGTGCAAGGCCTCCCGCCTACCATAATGGGGACTTGGTAACATAGAAAATAGGTGCAGGAGTAGGCCATTCGGCCATTCGGCCCTTCGAGCCTGCACCGCTATTCAATAAGATCATGGCTGATCATTCCCTCAGTACCCCTTTCCTGCTTTCTCTCCATACCCCTTGACCCCCTTAGCCGTAAGGGCCATATCTAACTCCCTCTTGAATATATCCAATGGACTGGCATCAACAACTCTCTGCAGCAGGGAATTCCATAGGTTAACAACTCAGTGAAGAAGTTCCTCCTCATCTCAGTCCTAAATGGTTTACCCCTTATCCTAAGACTATGGCCCCTGGTTCTGGACTTCCCCAACATCGGGAACATTCTTCCCGCATCTAACCTGTCCAGTCAGAATCTTATACGTTTCTATGAGATCCCCTCTCATCCTTCTAAACTCCAGTGAATAAAGGCCCAGTTGATCCAGTCTCTCCTCATATAACAGCCCAGCCATCCCTCGAATCAGTCTGGTGAACCTTCGTTGAACTCCCTCAACAGCAAGAACGTCCTTCCTCAGATTAGGAGACCAAAACTGATCACAATATTCCAGGTGAGGCCTCACTAAGGCCCTGTACAACTGCAAGCTGCTTAGCGCCCAAAAAGACAGGTGCTATACAGCCAATTGTAATTAGCTATCTAGTTCTATTACATCAATTGGGGAATGCACCTTTTTGTTCTTTGGTATTGTTCAGCATTTTGCTCAATTGAGCACCCACTATTAAAGTTAACTTTCTCCTATAACATTTCTGTAGAAGATTTTCAAATGATGCATACACCACACTTTAAAGAAGCCTTTTCAGGAATTTTCAAAAACATTAGGCCTGAAATCGCACTCCCACAGGCGCGTACGGAGGTACGGAGGTGCGCATGTTCCCGTGGGGTCACCACAAGTTCCAGGTTTAGACATGCAAAGTGCACTTGCGATTGACAGATCACACGCATCTGAAACTAAAGGGCCTCCGCGGGCGCAGAGTTGGGCTATTTGCCCAACTCCTGCCCAGCGAATGTCCTTCAAATTCTTACGACTGCAAAAAGCAGGCGTACGGCATGCTTTTATCAGCGTAAGACTTTTAAAGTACAGAAAAAGACATTTTTAACATTTTTTAAATCCTGTTAAATAAGGTAAGTTTATTTCTAGACAATTTAAAATATGTACATTTTTTTTACAAAATTAAATTTTTGTTTTAAATAAATTCAATGTTTATAATTTGAAATATGTGATGGCTTTGTTTTAGTTATTTTCAGTGTTTCTGTGTTTTGGGGGGTATTCCCATTCATACTTATATTCTGTATCTACAGAATCACCATCTGTACAAATAGGGATTCCCCTACTCTGATAGGTTGGACCGGCCCACGTGATCCTCGGATATGTGTGCGTCTACAAAGGCCTTCGCGAAGAGGGCCAAGACCAGACATCTCCAAACCTCCGGAACCACTAGGTAAGATTCATAGAAACGTTTCAGGTCGAAGGCATCCGCCCCCGGGAAGTCTCCAACTGCAATTTCTGGGCCATTAATGTCTTAAAATGATGCGATTGGATAGCAGCACAAGAATACTTCACACACATCTGAAATTCCTCTCCGCTATTCTAGCAGAGCATTAACCACTTTTTAAAAAAAGTTTATAACACTCTACTAAAATGAGGAGAAATTTCAAATGCATATATTAAACAGACTTAATTTTGGATCTAAGAATTTCAATAAAATGCATTTAGAACTAGTCAAAAATAGAATGTGTGACAAACATTTAAACAATGAGTCACCTGCATGACCTCAATGCACTGATACAGCATTAAAGGAAAACTCTCAACATAAAGTAGGGTTTTCTACTCCACCCGATGATGTTCCTGTGTGATTCCGGTATTAAAAGATCACAGGCCAACAACTGTGTCTCATATGTCGCTTTCAGGATAAAGTTTTGCTCTCAAACCTATCTCAAATCATTACATAACGTTGACAAAGCAATTTCCCTTTCCTGTGTTTTCTTGCTTTGAAAGCTCTGACATACTCAGCGCCACACCTAACTAGTCATATTCTTTTGTAGAATATTGTCAAATGTATTACACCCATGGGAAATAGATACTAATAATCTACAAAGCTAAGCGAACATATACACAGCACTACATTTCCCATACAAATAGTAATTTAATCTTGCTCATGGCTTCTCACTACCTTCCTATACAGAATATCCACCCTTCCTGATGAGGAAATCCAAAATGTTTGGAGGTCTTTTTTTAATATGAGATTTAGATGTTGACAGGAATTGGTATCCGACGAACACATATTTCTATTAATTGTATGATATTTAAATATTCTGCTAATCAGTTTTATAATAAAAAAAAGCAGCAATTAAGGAATCCATTCTCAGACTCACAGGCGGTCCCTCGAACGAGGATGACTTGCTTCCACACCAAGAGGGATGAGTTCACAGATGTTTCAATGGAGGACCCGATATTCCAATCCTGAACTCCAGGGGTGGAAGATGTCTGTGCATGGATTTTTTTAATGTGTGGTGACCGCTGCACATCAGCCACCACATGGGCTTGACAGAACTCGGCCTTTATCCAGTGGCAAGGATAAACCAGGATGCCTGGAGACCTGCTCTGCTGCAAGGACCTAGTGCACACACAAGTGTGGGCTGGTCCGTGCTGCCCCTGGGCCCTTGGCTCTTGGCTCTTCTGGGCCCTGCACATTTTGCCGCACCTCCGCCACTGTCTCTCATCGCTTCTTCGCCACAAACATTCGCCGTGCTTCCGCCACAACCTCTCGCCGCTCCTCTGCTTCAAAATGTTCCTCCATGCTCTCCCCACTCCCACCATGTCATGCAACAAAGCAGTGTGGTAGGTCAGAAACAAACAAACATATTTTCTGGTCTTGCCTAAAGATCAAGCTCTTAAAGTACCCAATCAAATACAGTTCCCACCACTTATACCACCGCTCTTAAGTCGGGCAACTGTCTACACCGGGTAATTTTCCATCACCATTGAAATCAATTACAAGGCGCTGCTTAAAACGAATTAAGCATGCTGGTAGTCGCCGTTTACAGCGTGGGCAGGAACATCAGTGGAGCCCAGGCACAGCGGAGGAGCGGGAAGGTCAGGGTGGATGAATGGCGAGAGATCATGGCGGAGGTGCGGCGAATGTTTGGTGCGGAGGTGCAGTTAGAGATCGTGGCGGAAGTGCGGGTTGCATTTATATAGCACCATTGACATCGGAAAATGTCCCAAGGTGCTTTACAGGCGCATAATCAGACAAAAATTGACACTGAGCCAAAGCAGGAGATATTATGAGGGGCAACTAAAACTATGGTCAAAGACGCAAGTTTGAAGGAGGGTTTTAAAAGAGCGGAGAGGGATTTAGGGATCGAATTACAGAGCCTAGGGCCCAGACAGCTAAAGGCATGGTCACCAGTGACGGTCCTGAGGATGCACAAGGCCAGAGTTGGAGAAATGCGGGCACGGACTGCTTCATTATCCGAGGAGCTGCAAAGGTGCAATCATCAGCAAAAATCCCCACACCTGTCCTTATGGTGGAGGGAAGGTCACTGATGAAGCAGCTGAAGATGGTTGGGCTTAGGACACTGCCGTGAGGAACTCCTGCAGCAATGTCCTGGGGCTTAGATGATTGGCCCTCAACAACCACAACCATCTTCCTTTGTGCAAGGTACGATTTCAGCCAGCGGAGAGTTTTCCCCCTGATTCCCATTGACTTCTATTTTACTACGGCTCCTTAATGCCTGCCACACTCGGTCAAATGCTGCCTTGATGTCAAGCGCAGTCACTCTCACTTTATGGGATTATGGGATCCCTTGGGACTCCGGGGAATGAGCCCTCTGGTCGCTGTACAGAGTAAATACAAGTTCACATATATAACAACATTCTCCCCGCAAAAGTCAATAATGTAACTATTTACAATGTGAGCCGATCTGGGGCCCTTCTTGCCCTGGTTGATCATCTCGCTGTGAAAGCTGATGTTGTTGAATCATTTGTTGGGCCCTCACTGGGCTGCTGTGCAGCTGGCCTTGCTGGGCTGCCTGGTGTGATGGGCCCTGCAGGGCTGCTGTGGATGATGGGTTCTGCTTCGTGGTCAACCGTGGTGTCGGTTGACACTGGTGTGTGTGTTGGGGGTTCCAAGGTGGGTTGCTCAGGGTACTCCGTGAATCTGAGTTTGATTTGGTCCAAGTGTTTCCGGTGAATGAGTCCATTTGAAAGTTTGACCCAAAACACCCTGCTCTTTGGTCACGACAGTGCCGGGAAGCCACTTGAGATCTTGTCCATAATTTAATACAAATACAGGATCATTGATTTCAATCTCTCGTGACACATTTGCGCTATCATGGTATGCACTTTGTCGAAGCCGCCTGCTCTCTACCTGTTCATGTAGATCAGGGTGAACTAACGAGAGCCTTGTCTTAAGTGCTCTTTTCATGAGCAGTTCAGTAGGTGGGATCCCAGTGAGTGAGTGGAGTCTCGTGCGGTAGCTGTGCAGGATTCGGGATAGGCGAGTATACAGTGAGCCTTCAGTTACCCTCTTCAAGCCTTGCTTGATGGTTTGCACTGCTCCCTCTGCCTGACCATTGGACATTGGTTTAAATGGGGCAGATGTGACATGTTTGATCCCGTTACGGGTCATGAATTCTTTGAACTCAGCACTGGTAAAACATGGTTCGTTGTCGCTCACCAGGACATCGGGTAAGCCGTGTGTGGCAAACATGGCCCGCAGGCTTTCAGTGGGCATCCTGGAGAAATTTCCGGAGGGAGATGATTGGGAAACTTTTGTGGACCAATACTGCGCGGCCAACAAGCTTGATGGGGAAGAGAGCGCTGCCAAACATAGAGCGATCCTCCTCACCGTCTGTGGGACACCAACGTATGGCCTCATGAAGAATCTGCTCACTCCAGCAAAACCCACGGAGAAATTGTATGACGATTTGTGCAGACTGGTCCGAGAGCTTTTGAACCCAAAGGAAAGCGTTCTGATGGCGAGGTACCGGTTCTACACCTACAAAAGGTCTGAAGGTCAGGAAGTGGCGAGTTATGTCGCCGAGTTGAGATGCCTTGCGAATTTGAAGGACATTTGGAGCACGTGCTCAGAGACTTTTTCGTACTTGGCATTGGCCACGAAACCATACTTCGCAAGCTTTTGACTGCAGAGACCCCAGTGACCCCAGTCTTGAGTAAGGCCATAGCGATAGCCCAGGCGTTCATTGCCACCAGTAACAATACAAAGCAAATCTCTCAGCACACAAGTGCTGCTACAAGTACTGTGAACAAAGTGATGTTGTTTTCAAATCGTAACGTACAGGGCAGGTCACACATATCTGCAGCTACACGTCCGCAGATGTCTCAGAGTCCACCATCAAGGGTGATGAATGCAAGGTCATTAACACCTTGATGGCACTGCAAGGAATGATCATCGTTTCCATTCATGCCGAATCAAAGGATACGTTTGCAAGGGCTGTGGAACAATGGGACACCTCCAAGTGTGCAGGTGAGCTGCTAAGCCTGTTAAACTTGCAAACCACCACGTTGCAAGGAGGACAGATCCATGGAGGATCACTACGAACCAGAGCCTCAGATAGAGGAGGCAGAGGTACATGGAGTGCACACATTCATCACGAATTGTCCCCCGATAATGCTGAATGTTGAATGAAATGGACTCCCAGTGTCAGTGGAGCTGGACACAGGCGCGAGCCAGTCCATCATGGGCAAAAAGTCTTTCGAAAGGTTGGGTGCAACAAGGCCTCAAGGCCAGTCTTAACTCCAGTTCGCACGGGACTTACACTAAAGAACTGATTCCTGTAATCAGCAGTGCTACCGTAAAGGTGTCCGACGATGGAGCGGTGCACAAGCTACCACTCTGGGTGGTACCGGGCAATGGTCCCACGCTGCTCAGCAGGAGGTGGCTGAGAAAGATACACTGGAACTGGGACAACGTCCGAGCGCTATCGCCCGCTGACGACACTTCATGTGCCCAGGTCTTAAACAAATTTCCTTCGCTGTTCGAACCAGGCATCGGGAAATTCCAAGAAGCAAAAGTGCAGATCCACCTAATTCCGGGAGCGCGACCCATCCATCACAAGGCGAAAGCAGTACCGTACATGATTAGAGAAAGGGTAGAGATTGAGCTAGACGGGCTGCAACGAGAGGGCATCATTTCACCGATCGGGTTAAGCGAGTGGGCCAGTCCTATTGTCCCAGTCCTCAACGGAGATGGCACCGTCAGAATCTGTGGCGATTACAAAGTAACTATCAATCGTTTCTCCCCGCAGGACCAATACCCACTACCAAAAGCCGATGACCTCTTTGCATTGCTGGCGGGAGGAAAGACGTTCATGAAGCTGGATCTGACTTCAGCCTACATGATGCAGGAACTGGAGGAATCATCGAAGGCCCTCACCTGCATCAACACGCACAAAGGTCTTTTTGTTTATAACAGATGCCCGTTTGGAATCCGATCAGTGGCGGCGATATTCCAGAGAAACATCGAAAGTTTACTGAAGTCGGTCCCACACACCATGGTCTTCCAGGACGACATCTTGGTCACAGGTCGGAACACAGTCGAGCACCTGCAGAACCTGGAGGAAGTTCTTAGTCGACTCAACCGCGTGGGGCTCAGGTTAAAACGCACAAAGTGCGTTTTCCTGGCGCCTGAAGTGGAGTTCCTGGGAAAGAGGATTGCGGCGGACGGCATCAGGCCCACCAACACAAAGACAATCGAGAACGCACCGAGGTCACAGAACGTGATGGAGCTGCGGTCGTTTCTGGAACTCTTGAACTACTTTGGAAACTTTTTACCGGGTTTCAGCAGCCTGCTAGAACCACGACATGTTTTACTACAAAAAGGGGGCGTGAATGGGTTTGGGGCGAAAGTCAAGAAAATGCCTTTGTAAAAGCGAGAAAATTGTTATGTTCAAACAAATTGCTTGTGTTGTAAGATCCATGTAAGCGTTTGGTACTAGCATGTGATGCGTCATCATATGGCGTCGGGTGTGTATTGCAACAAGCTAATGATTTTGGGAAACTGCAACTGGTTGCTTATGCATCCAGGAGTCTGTCTAAGGCTGAGAGAGCCTACAGCATGATTGAAAAAGAAGCCTTAGCATGTGTCTATGGGGTAAAGAAAATGCATCAATACCTGTTTGGGCTAAAATTCGAATTGGAAACTGACATTAAGCCACTTATATTCCTGTTTGCCGAGAGTAAAGGGATGAATAAAAATGCATCGGCCCGCATCCAGAGATGGGTGCTCATGTTGTCCGCATACAACTACGTCATCTGCCACAGGCCAGGCACAGAAAACTGCGCCGATGCTCTCAGTCGGCTGCCATTGCCCACCACGGGAGAAATGGCGCAGTCCGCAGATCTAGCCATGGTTATGGAAGCATTTGAGAGTGAGCAATCACCTGTCACTGCCCGGCAGATCAAAACCTGGACAAGTCAAGACCCCTTATTATCTCGAGTCAAAAGCTGTGTGCTTCACGGGAGCTGGTCCAGTGTCCCAGTGGAAATGCAGGAAGAGATAAAGCCGTTCCAGTGGCGCAAAGATGAAATGTCTATACAAGCAGACTACCTTCTGTGGGGGAATCGAGTAGTGGTCCCCAATAAGGGCAGACACCTTCATCAATGACCTCCACAATACCCACCCAGGCATCGTAATGATGAAAGCGATAGCCAGATCCCACGGTATTGATGCGGACTTACAGTCCTGCGTTCACAGATGTAATACATGCTTGCAGTTAAACAATGTACCCAGGGAGGCGCCGCTAAGTTTATGGTCTTGGCCCTCCAAACCGTGGTCTAGGGTACACGTCGACTATGCAGGCCTATTCTTGGGTAAAATTTTTCTTGTGGTTGTAGACGCATACCCCAAGTGGATTGAACGTGAGATAATGTCGGCTAACATGTCCGCTGCCACCACTGAAAGCCTGCGGGCCATGTTTGCCGCTCACGGCTTACCCGATGTTCTGGTGAGCGACAACGGGCCATGTTTTATCAGTGCTGAGTTCAAAGAATTCATGACCCATAATACGATCAAACATGTCACATCTGCTCCGTTTAAACCAGCATCCAATGGTCAGGCAGAGAGAGCAGTACAAACTATCAAGCAAGGCTTGAAGAGGGTAACTGAAGAACATAAGAACATAAGAATTAGGAACAGGAGTAGGCCATCTAGCCCCTCGAGCCTGCTCCGCCATTCAAAAAGATCATGGCTGATCTGGCCGTGGACTCAGCTCCACTTACCCGCCCGCTCCCGATAACACTTAATTCCCTTATTAGTTAAAAATCTATCTATCTGTGACTTGAATACATTCAATGAGCTAGCCTCAACTGCTTCCCTGGGCAGAGAATTCCACAAATTCACAACCCTCTGGGAGAAGAAATTCCTTCTCAACTCGGTTTTAAATTGGCTCCCCCGTATTTTGAGGCTGTGCCCCCTAGTTCTAGTCTCCCCAACTAGTGGAAGCAACCTCTCTGCCTCTATCTTGTCTATCCCTTTCATTATTTTAAATGTTTCTATAAGATCACCCCTCATCCTTCTGAACTCCAACGAGTAAAGACCCAGTCTACTCAATCTATCATCATAAGGTAACCCTCTCATCTCCGGAATCAGCATAGTGAATCGTCTCTGTACCCCCTCCAAAGCTAGTATATCCTTCCTTAAGTAAGGTGACCAAAACTGTACGCAGTACTCCAGGTGCGGCCTCACCAATACCCTGTACAGTTGCAGCAGGACCTCCCTGCTTTTGTACTCCATCCCTCTCGCAATGAAGGCCAACATTCCATTCGCCTTCCTGATTACCTGCTGTACCTGCAAACTAACTTTTTGGGATTCATGCACAAGGACCCCCAGGTCCCTCTGCACCGCAGCATGTTGTAATTTCTCCCCATTCAAATAATATTCCCTTTTACTGTTTTTTTTTTCCAAGGTGGATGACCGCACACTTTCCAACATTGTATTCCATCTGCCAAACCTTAACCCATTCGCTTAACCTATCTAAATCTCTTTGCAGCCTCTCTGTGTCCTCTACACAACCCGCTTCTCCGCTAATCTTTGTGTCATCTGCAAATTTTGTTACACTACACTCTGTCCCCTCCTCCAGGTCATCTATGTATATTGTAAACTATTGTGGTCCCAGCACCGATCTCTGTGGCACACCACTAACCACCGATTTCCAACCCGAAAAGGACCCATTTATCCCAACTCTCTGCTTTCTGTTAGCCAGCCAATTCTCTATCCATGCTAATACATTTCCGCTGACTCCCCGTACCTTTATCTTCTACAGTAACCTTTTGTGTGGCACCTTATCGAATGCCTTTTGGAAATCTAAATACACCACATCCATCGGTACACCTCTATCCACCATGCTCGTTATATCCTCAAAGAATGCAAGTAAATTAGTTCAACATGATTTCCCCTTCATGAATCCATGTTGCGTCTGCTTGATTGCACTATTCCTATCTAGATGTCCCGCTATTTCTTCCTTAATGATAGCTTCAAGCATTTTCCCCACTTCAGATGTTAAACTAACCGGCCTATAGTTACCTGTCTTTTGTCTGCCCCCTTTTTTAAACAGAGGCGTTACATTAGCTGCTTTCCAATCCACTGGTACCTCCCCAGAGTCCAGAGAATTTTGGTAGATTATAACAAATGCATCTGCTATAACTTCCGCCATCTCTTTTAATACCCTGGGATGCATTTCATCAGGACCAGGGGACTTGTCTACCTTGAGTCCCATTAGCCTGTCCAGCACTACCTCCCGAGTGATAGTGATTGTCTCAAGGTCCTCCCTTCCCACATTCCCGTGACCAGCAATTTTTGGCATGGTTTTTGTGTCTTCCGCTGTGAAGACCGAAGCAAAATTATTGTTTACGGTCTCAGCCATTTCCACATTTCCCATTATTAAATCCCCCTTCTCATCTTCTAAAGGACCAACATTTACTTTAGTCACTTTTTTCCTTTTTATATATCGGTAAAAGCTTTTACTATCTGTTTTTATGTTTTGCGCAAGTTTACTTTTGTAATCTATCTTTCCTTTCTTTATTGCTTTCTTAGTCATACTTTGCTGTCATTTAAAATGTTCCCAATCTTCTAGTTTCCCACTAACCTTGGCCACCTTATACGCATTGGTTTTTAATTTGATACTCTCCTTTATTTCCTTGGTTATCCACGGCTGGTTATCCCTTCTCTTACCACCCTTCTTTTTCACTGGAATATATTTTTGTTGAGCACTATGAAAGAGCTCCTTAAAAGTCCTCCACTGTTCCTCAATTGTGCCACCTTTTAGTCTATGTTCCCAGTCTACTTTAGCTAACTCTGCCCTCATCCCACTGTAGTCCCCTTTGTTTAAACATAGTATGCTTGTTTGAGACACTACTTCCTCACCCTCAATCTGTATTACAAATTCAACCGTACTGTGATCACTCATTCCGAGAAGATCTTTTACTCGGAAATCGTTTATTATTCCTGTCTCATTACACAGGACCAGATCTAAGATAGCTTGCTCCCTTGTAGGTTCTGTAACATACTGTTCTAAGAAACAATCCCGTATGCGTTCTATGAATTCCTCCTCCAGGCTACCCCATGCGATTTGATTTGACCAATCGATATGTAGGTTAAAATCCCCCATGATTACTGCCGTTCCTTTTTCACATGCCTCTATTATTCCCTTGATTATTGTCCGCCCCACCGTGAAATTATTATTTGGGGGCCTATAAACTACGCCGACCAGTGACTTTTTCCCTTTACTATCTCTAATCTCCACCCACAATGATTCAACATTTTGTTCATTAGAGCCAATATCATCTCTCACAACTGCCCTGATATCATCCTTTATTAACAGAGCTACCCCACCTCCTTTCCCTTCTTGTCCATCCTTCCGAATTGTCAGATACCCCTGTATGTTTAATTCCCAGTCTTGGTCACCCTGCAACCACGTTTCTGTAATGGCCACCAAATCACACCCATGAAGGCTCATTGCAGACTCACCTATCCCGAGTCCTGCTTAGCTACCGCACGGGATCACACTCATTCACTGGGATCCGACCTGCTGAACTGCTCATGAAAAGAGCACTTAAGACAAGGCTCTCGTTAGTTCACCCTGATCTACATGAACAGATAGAGGGCAGGCGGCTTCAACAAAGTGCACACCATGATAGCGCAAATGTGTCACCCGAGATTGAAGTCAATGATCCTGTATTTGTATTAAATTATGGACAAGGTCGCAAGTGGCTTCCCAGCACTGCCGTGGCCAAAGAGGGGAGCAGGGTGCTTCAGGTCAAACTTTCAAATGGACTCAGTCACCGGAAACACTTGAACCAAATCAAACTCAGATTCACGGACTACCCTGAGCAACCCACCTAGGACCCTACCTTTTTTGATCCCCCAACACACACACCAGTGACAACAGACACCACGGTTGACCACGAAGCAGAACCCATCATCCATAGCAGCCCTGCAGGGCCCAACACACCAGGCAGCCCAGCAAGGCCAGCTGCACAGCAGCCCAGCAAGGACCCAACAAATGATTCAACAACACCAGCTTTCACACGAGGCAATCAACCAGGGCAAGAAGGGCTCCAGATCGACTCACATTGTAAATAGTTACACTATTGACTTTGGGGTGGGGGGAATGTTGTTATATCTGTGGACTTGTATTTACTCTGTACAGCCACCAGAGGGCTCATTCCCCAGAGTCCCAAGGGATCCCATAATTCCTTGGGAGCACAGGTAGTTATGAAGGCTTCACAGGTTGGAGAGGTACTCTGGAAACCTGCAATAAAAGACCAAGGTCACACTTTACTTTGAGCTCACAGTGTTCAGTCTGATTCTTTCTCCATTCGCAACAGTAATAATCGCTGGTTTACTACCCAAGCCACGAGCAAATTTACATACATTAAATAAGATCAGAGAGCTAAACTCGTGGCTCAAAGACTGGTGTGGGAGAAATGGGCTATGATTCCTGGCACCAGTACTGGGGCAAGAGGGAGCTGTTCCGACGGGACAGACTCCACTTGGAACGTGCTGGACCGAGGGTCCTGGCGAACCGAATAACTAGGGCTGCAGAGAGAGCTTTAAACTAAATAGTGGGGGGGAGGGTTCGGGTGAGCTGAAACCTAAAAGCTCAAAGAACAAGGTGAAGGCAATAGAGCAGGGAAGCATTGGGGAAAACGAAAACCAGAGCGTGACAGGAAGGGATAGAATCTATAAACATAAAAGTGCAGCAGAAACTGGGGCTACAGCAGGAGAAAATGATAAGAAAACACATTTAAACGCTCTTTATCTGAATGCACACAGCATTCAGAACAAATTAGATGAGCTGTCAGCACAAATAGTTACAAATGGGTATGATCTGGTAGCCATAACAGAGACATAGTTGCAAAGTGACCAAGACTGGGAACTAAACATTCAGGGGTACTTGACAATTCGGAAGGACAGACAGAAAGGAAAAGGAGCTCTGTTGATAAAGGATGGAATCACTGCAATAGTGAGAAACAATATTGGCCCAAATGATCTGGATGTTGAAACAGTTTGGGTGGAGATAAAGAATAATCAGGGCAAAAAGTCATTGGTGATCATAGTCTATAGGCCCCCGAACAGTAGCAACTCTGTTGGTTGGAGTATAAACCAGGAAATAGTGGGGGCTTGTAAAATGGGAACAGCAATAATCATGGGTTATTTTAACTTCCATACTGATTGGACAAATCAAATTGGTCAGGATAGCCTTGAGGAAGAGTTCATACAGTGCATAAGGAACGGGTTCCTTGAGCAGTATGTAACGGAACCAACCAGGGGGCAGGCTATCTTAGATCTGATCCTGTGTAATGAGACAGGATTAATAAACAATCTCCTAGTAAAGGATCCCCTCGGAATGAGTGATCATAGCATGGTTGAATTTCAAATTCAGATGGAGGGCGAGAAAGCTGGATCTCAAACCAGCGTACTAAACTTAAATAAAGGAGACTGCAAAGCTGAAGTGGACTGTAAAAATAGATTAACGTGTAGGACGGTTGATGAACAGTGGCATGCATTTAAGGAGATATTTCATAACTCAAGAAAAATATATTCCAGTGAGGAGGAAAGGGTGTAAAAGAAAAGATAGCCATCCATGGCTAACTAAAGAAATAAAGGATGGTATCCAATTAAAAACAAGGACATACAGGGCCCAAGTTTCGGCTTGAGATGCTCCAGATTTTTTGGAGGAACTGGGGTAGAACGGTGTTTCTTAGAAATTCAAATTCTCGGCATTTAGTTTGCTCCAGTTCGAGTCAGTTAGAACAGTTTCACTTTGGAACAGAATTTTTTTTTCAAAAGGGGGCGTGTCCGGCCACTTACGCCTGTTTTCAAAGTTTCAGCAGTGAAAACTTACTCCAAACTAACTTAGAATGGAGTAAGTGAAGATTTTTGTACGCTCGAAAAAACCTTGTCTACACTTTAGAAAATCAGGCGTAGGTTACAAATCAAGCGTAGGGAATGGGGGGGGGTGGGTTTAAATGGAAGTTTACAAACATTAAACACTTCAGTTTTATAAATAAAGAGCCATCATCAATAATAAATGATAAAAACATTAATAAATCAACCAATAAATCAATCAAAAAAAATTAATAAGAAATTTAAAAAAAAATTTAAATCAAAAAATCAATAAATAAAATATTTTCTACTTACCGACTGCAGCACTGGGAGCCCTCCAACAGCATGCTGGGATGCCCTCCCGCAGTGTGTCTCTGTCAGTGTCTCTATCTCTCTGTCGGTCTGTCTGTGTGTGTCTCTCACTCTCTGTCTGTCAGTGTCTGTGTTTCTGACAGCGAGGGGAGGAAGAGGAGGGGAGTAGAGGGAGAGGGGGGGGTAGAGGGAGAGAGGGGGGTAGAGGGAGAGAGGGGGGAGGGGCGGGGGGAGAAGGGGAGGGGAGGGGGAGAAGGGGGAGGGAAGGGGAAAAGGGGGAGAAGGGGGAGGGAAGGGGGAAAAGGGGGAGGGGGAGAGAAGGGGAAGGGGAGGAGGAGAAGGGAAGGGGGGAGGAGAAGGGGAGGGGAGGAGGAGAAGGGGAAGGGGGAGGAGGAGAAGGGGAAGGGGGAGGAGGAGAAGGGGAAGGGGGGAGGAGGAGAAGGGGAAGGGGGAGGAGGAGAAGGGGAAGGGGGGAGGAGAAGGGGAAGGGGGGAGGAGGAGAAGGGGAAGGGGAAGGGGGGAGGAGGAGAAGGGGAAGGGGGGAGGAGGAGAAGGGGAAGGGGGGAGGAGGAGAAGGGGAAGGGGGAGGAGGAGAAGGGGAAGGGGGGAGGAGGAGAAGGGGAAGGGGGGAGGAGGAGAAGGGGAAGGGGGAAGGAGGAGAAGGGGGAAGGAGGAGAAGGGGAAGGGGGAGGAGGAGAAGGGGAAGGGGGAGGAGGGGAAGGGGGAGGAGGAGAAGGGGAAGGGGGAGGGAGGAGAAGGGGAAGGGGGAGGAGGAGAAGGGGAAGGGGGAGG